>NC_048225.1:102839614-102846467 GCF_002007445.2 Ailuropoda melanoleuca
GGCTGGGGGTGGGGGTGGGGATGGTCATTTCAGGGGCTGTGTGGGGAAGGAGCAGTTCGTGGTGTCTGGGCAGATACACTGGATAACTCTGGGCTTGATGCTCTAAGACAGGGTGTGCTGAGTGGGGTCCACAGGCCACTGCATTAGAATGGCCTGGGTTCTCATTACCAATACAGATGCCCGGGCCCTGCATCCCAATGCTGAATCAAAATCTCAGGGAGGGGCTGCTTCATCTGAATTTTTACGAAATTCCCCAGGTGATCTGAATTACAATCCTAGGAAGTCTCACAGTCTAGGGACTCAAAGGCCAGACGAGAGATTTGTAATTAATTCTGTAGGCAATGGGAAGCCATTGGAGGTCTTTAAAGCCCAAAAGTGACATGATATTATTCAAGGAAAATGAGTCTGGCAAGCAGTGCTCAGCATGGATTGGAGTGAGGAGGGTAAGGAAAGCAGACTATGAGCACTAGGCTTCTGGCAATGGTCTGGAGGAGACAGAAGGACCGGGAGGGTGGGCAATGCCTATGAGCAGGGGCAAAAACAGGAAAGACGTTGCTGATAGAGACTTACTAGCCCTTGGCAACTGATTATCCGGGGTCAGGTTCAAGATGTCTGCCAGACTGTGAGCCTGGTGACCAGGAAAAGAATCATAATGTCACTGAGAGAGAGAAAGAAATCAGAGGTGGGGAAGAAGGGAGAAAAGGATCTTGATTTGTTACGTGCTGAGATTAAAATGCTGGAAAAGTATTTCAGAGATGTCCAGTTCTCAACTGGAAAAAAACAGTAGGTGGGAGCTCAGTTGTCACATTGGGGTTAGAGATGATGGTTTGGGATTTATTCTATATCGGGAGACAGTATAATTTTTAAAAACCCAGCATACCTGCTTAAGAAATGGTAACCATCTTGTGGCCTCAGAAGGGGCGTGACAGCGAGGGCTAGGGACCATGGCGAACTGGTCTTAGGTGCCAGTCACCGCTGAGCAGAAATGTGGGACCAGTGTTAACAGAGTCAGGTTTTTTTGTTTTTTGTTGTTAAGATTTTATGTATTTATTTAACAGAGAGAGAGAGACAGCCAGCAAAAGAGGGAACACAAGTAGGGGGAGTGGGAGAGGAAGAAGCAGGCTTCCAGCGGAGCAGGGAGCCTGATGCGGGGCTCGATCCCAGGACCTTGGGATCATGCCCTGAGCCGAAGGCAGATGCTTAACGACTGAGCCACCCAGGCACCCAAACAGAGTCAGGTTTTTAAAGAGAAATTGTAATTCTAGGGTTTAAAAAAATAAGACACTTCCAAATAGTTAAATGTTGACAGCTAACTCTTAAAACACTTAAGTACTCTACAGGCCAGTGTATTTCTGAGGTCAGCTCTGCCCCAGGGCCCACTCTGTGGCTTCTAAGCCACACAGGTGGCATTTGGGAGAGAGAGTTGAGGAAACTGGGAAGAAATCAGAGACTGAGCTGTGAGGAACACGAGCCTCCCAGGCTCCCAGGCTTACCCATGGGTGTGCCTGGGGTTAGAGAGGCCCTGAAGTTTTCAGCCACTGGGCGTCTGGTGGGCTCCCAGCTTAGTTGCAGGAAATGGAAGCTGGTATCTGCCACGGATGTCTCTATTCATCACCTGGATGTCGGGGGGCAGCCACTGAGGTTCTGATACTTTCCAGCTTAGATGCCACTTTGGGGAGGAGCCAGCAGCCTTTGCCCCGCCACCCCCCATGGCCACCTCAGCCCTCCCTGGAAAGATGCCCCGTACCCCAGAGCGTGCGGGTCCTGGCCGGAGCAGGCGGCTTGCTGAGCACGTCCGAGATGAGGCTTACCTTCCTATAGGAAGGGACTCTGTTGCCTAAGTTAGCTGCTTTTGGTATTGTTAAGTCTTCTTTTGCTTCTGTCTTCAGAGCAGGTGGTGGAAGGGTTACTTTTTAGCTTTCGGACTCTTCTCCACTTCTCCCCAGGTTCTCAGAAACGGTCCAGAGGGACTTGGAAATTGTTGTGACCCAGGGATTAGGAAGCCCTGCGCATATTTATATTTTACCAAGCCCTCCCTCAGTCCAGAGGGGTGGTTTTCCACTTGACCCTCGACCCTAGTCATCTTTGCATTAGCTATTTCTGTTCCTATTTTCGGTTTACTCTGGGGCAGGTGAAGGGGTTTAAAGACAAATTTTTGAAAGAGCTGAATCTTCAGTTTCATACAGTCGTCATGAGCAGGTCTGAAGGAAAATGTCATCTTCTTCTGTCTTTGAGTCCTGTTTCTGATTGTAAAGAGTAACTCCCAGACAGGCTGGCCTGGGGCTGCTCCCGAGAGGTACGACTTCGTGAGATGACAGGGAGCCCAAAAGCTGTCCTGGACATGACCCCGCGATGCTTGCAAAGAGCGATGACTATATTTGGCAGTATTTCCAGCCTGATTAGGAAGTGAGGAAGAGGCGTCTGGTCCTCCTGGGGTGGCGTTTCTTATCAGCTCTGGGCAGCACAGCGAGGCTGTCACCAGGAAGGTCTGAAAAGAGGAAAGATCAAATTAGCATCTGTACCAGCCGCACTCACACATACCCCGCCAAATCCACTCTCCCCGCCAAAACACACACTCCACGAAAACATCCAAAGTTCATGAAATGACATTTCTCAATACATATTCATATAAGTACATCTTAACCTCTACAAACACATGGCTCTATTCCCTCCTACCCTCGAACATCAGAGCACGCAACACATTGAAGTGTGTACTCACTCGGATATATATATGGCCCTCCCCCCACGCTGATACACACACATGCACACACAGACCCACAAGAACTACATGCCACACAGTGTGGGCGTGAGCTGACGTTATCCTCCTAGAATACCTCAGCCCAGCCTCTGCCAGCAGATTGGCTTCACTCCACCTCACGGCTCCACATGTGGTCAGGAAACTGAGAGGTAACCTTGGCAACCAAGGCAAGGCCCTGGAGGCCTAACAGGACACTGGGAAAGACAAGAGTTGCACCCAACGATCCGGCTGCTCCTGACTGGGGAGTGGAGGGCAAGGCCTCTGTGATGACCCCACAGGCAAGGCCAGAGCTGAGAGGCCCGAGAAGAGGGACCCTGTCCTGGGTGGGGTTTTGGTCTGAGGAGGGCAGTGAGGGAAGCTGTGTGTCACTCTATAGTGGGCTGTATTGGTGGGCCAGACAAGTAGGCGAGCTGGGCATCCAGGACCAGGGGAGTCAGCGGGTCAGGATCACAGGGCATAGAAATTTCTGGTCCAGATGAGGCATAAGCTGATGTCCACCCCCACCACTGCCTGCCCCCTTGGCAATGGACAGGGTCACAGGTTAGTACCGTGTCTCAAGGCATTGCATGTTCAAAATTCAACTCAAGGCCCTTGGGCGAGGGGGGAAAAACGAATGAGGAGGAAGAGGAGGAGGAAGAAGGGGGGGGAGGGAGGGACCCACTGTCCTTATCCTGATGTTCCAATTACACCTTGACTATACCAGGGAACTCCCAGCAGCGCGCAACATGCAAAGGGAAGAAGTGAAACTGGGACTTTTGAGTTTCTAAGGATCCTGGCCCTACCAACAGAAGGGCAGTTTCAGGAAATTTCCAAAATAATTTGGACAACTATAATGTATTTGGCCTTATAAGAACTGATTGAGAATCCAAATCCTGAGTAACTTGTGAACTTTTGAGTGTGGCATAAATGAAGCCTCCTCTCCCTAGGCTTGTGAATAGAAAGAAAAGGGGATGAGGAAGTAAGGGAGGTGCCTTCGGGTTCCTATGGATGCCCTATACAAAGCTCAGCAACTAATCACCAATGAGTAGGCACATCTGGGTAATGGAGGCAGGTCAGGGATGAGACCTCCTTGTTCCTTCCCCCAAATGCACCATTTGCCTCCAGTTTGTTGCACCATCACCTGAAACAATGGTTCTGTGGGACCATGTGGAACTGTGGGCCAAGCCATTGTAACAACAGCACAGAGATTCCATGGGCCAATGGAAAGGGTGCCATATTTGAAGTCGGCAGATCTGGTCCTGGCTCTGTTGAGAACTAGCTGTGTGACCTGGTGAGTGATACAAAAATCTATGTAAGGACAGAGTTCTGTTTCCTAAGGCAAAAAACAGGTGATGGTCTGGCAAAAGACTTTTTTTTTTTTTAATCAGTTCTGGACAAAAGCAAGGCTCAGAACACCCAACCCTCGTCAAAGAGACACCCAAGCGGATGTTAAGTATTTTCAGATTTAGGTGCTGAACCTATTTAAAGGAAAAGTGCTGAACACATTTAAAGGAAAGCGAGAGCTAGCTGTATACCTATCTATACTTTGATCTGTTTTCCTGACTTCCTTGGTGGTTGCCCTCGGTCAGTTCTGGTCTGGGCGACACGTGGTCTCCCTGAATGATGCACTGTAGTCTTTCTGTTTCCACGCCCAACCCTGTTTTCTTTCTTTCTTTCTTTCTTTCTTTCTTTCTTTCTTTCTTTCTTTCAAGATTTTTTATTTATTTGACAGAGAGAGAGACACAGCGAGAGAGGGAACACAGGCAGGGGGAGTGGGAGAGGAAGAAGCAGGCTCCCAGTGGAGGAGCCCGATGTGGGGCTCGATCCCAGAATGCCGGGATCACGCCCTGAGCCGAAGGCAGACGCTTTACGACTGAGCCACCCAGGCGCCCCCAACCCTGTTTTCTGTAACGAATCATTTTCTTCTCAGCAAGCAGAGAGGAGTCTCATCTGGCCTGATCCTGTGTGGGGAGGAGCTGGTGAAGAGGTCGTCTAAGACATGTGTCCCAGGGCCTCTCGGTGAGCTCTATGAAGCAGTGGAGCAGAATATTTGAAATCTGAACTGTCCTGGACAAATGTAGGACAAATAAGCATAGTAACCTGTTTTTAAGCAGCCCGCAGAATGTTGTTGAGATAAGATGGCAGCCTCTAAAAATATCCCTAATAATACCAAACAATAGGTTATAATGCCACATAAGGGGTACAGATAACATTAATTCTGTAGAGGGAGAATGGTGAGTGCAGGTTTTCAGGGTAGAAGACCAATCTTCAGCTATGCCTTCAGGAGTAGTGTGGGAGGGAGATTGGGAGAGGTGGGAAGGAGGCAGGGAGGTGTCCAGGACATAATGACGTGAGTCCCCGTGCAGCAGAGCCAGGCATGTTCAGGCATACCTGGAATGGGGGCCATGTTACAGAGCAGGGATGGGGATCACGGGCAAAATGTTGAGGGCTGTGGGCTGCAGAGCTGCTCGGATGCTTAGAGAACAGTGAGGAGAATGATGCTGGAGCACAAAGTGGCAGAAACCTAACAAGGTGGATGGGGCCACATTATGAAAGATCTTAATATTAGGCAAAGACGTCTAGACTTAATGCAGTAGACAAATGGGGGTGGAGGATGTTTCCGAACGATCTAAGCAAAAGAGCAAGTGAAAGTAGACTTTTGGGAATGGAGATCTCCTAACAGTGGGAAGGGTGATTTGGGGGTGGGATTCGACAAGTCTGCTGCAGTCATCTAGATAGGAAGAAGCTTGTGGCTTGCGCCTGGATCTGAGGAGCAAAGTACAAGGAGGAGTCAGAAGCGAGTGTGAGTTTTCAGGGTAGAGTGCCTGGGGAAGTGATGTTGTCTCTGACAGAAATGGACATCAGGACATCTCCAAGACGAGGACAGTGGGCTTGGACAGACACTGAGGTGGTGGCTGGACACCCAAGGGCAGGACAGAGCAGGTGGTGGGAGTGGCAGGATGAAAGGACACAGACTACGCGGCCGCGACAGTCAGTTGTGAGAAAGTAAACATCAGAGTGGACAGCGTGAATAGGGTTTCTCTGAGGAAGGCAAGTAGAGAGAAAAGGGAGAGGAGTGAGGGGACACAGAGAGGGAACCAGGGGCGGGAGGGGATCCAGGGCAGACACAGCTGGGGAAGGAGGCTGAGAAGCCTGGTATCAGGGGCCCAGAAAAAGGAGGAGGGACTGCCTCCAGAGGTGGTCAGCAGGGCCCAGAGTTAAAGTAAAATAAGGATCTACCAGAAGCCATTAGGTTTGATTGATTTAGCAAACATGTATGGAGGACCTACTATGCCAGGTGCAGGGATGTGGGTTAGAAGTTAGCCCCATCGAGGGGACATCTGCCCAGCACCTCTGATGGTGCTGGGCCCTGAACACAGTTCTGCGTGTGGACCCAGGAGACTGAGGCTGGGTTCTTTCCCCCAAGAGCCTGTGTTTACAAAAGCTTCAATCCACAAGGAGGAAGGAAGGAGAGAAAGGGCTGGGGGAAGAGGGGAGGAGGAAGAGGAAGTAGATGGGAAAATGTGTGCAGTTGAGAGCAGACCACTTATTTAAAAATTTTGGCATTTAAAGGAAAGCGGGAGCTGGGAAAATAACTTGAAGAGACAGAAAAGTCTTACAACACTGCCCCCTCCCCTACAGTCAAATAGGTTAGACTTGGGTGCTGCTAGGCAAGAGAAAAGGCATTGGAATAGAGGAAGGGCAGAACTTGTTTGGGGGAGGTGAGATTATAGTCGAAGTAAATAGAAGACATAGCCCCCATTTCCGAAGAGCCTAGAGAAACCTATTTAACAAACACGGCAAAGCGGTAAAATGGTGACAAAGCGTCCGGGTGAGTGGTTCTGACAATGGAGATTAGAAAATGTGGGAGCCAGAAAAGGGACCGCGTGGGAAAGGTGGTATCAGCAAAGGAAGACTTCTTGGAGGAGGTGGCCGGTGACCCAAGTCTCGAAGGACCGGCGGAGAGGAGAGGTCCAGGTATTCCCAGCGTGGAGCGAACTGGACGCAGCTCTCCTCCGCCGAGAGGCTTCGGCCCCTCCCCGGCTCCACTTTTTCTCCCCGCGCCACCCTCGGCCCGCAAGCCCGGCTAGGGTTCCCAGCACTGACGTCAGCGGG
>NC_048225.1:102846713-102885105 GCF_002007445.2 Ailuropoda melanoleuca
CGGGGCGGGGCGGGGCGGGCGTCTGGCCCCGCCCCCATCCGCTGGCGGTGGCCAATGGGTGCCGCCGCGGGCTCCCCCGCCTCTCAGAACAGTATGAAAAGCGCGTCCCGGGTAAAGTCCGGGCAGAGCCCGAGCAGCGGCCCAGCGAACTGAGGAATCCTGCAAGGCGGCACGTCCCACCGGAGACCCCCTCACTGCTCCCTGCCGCTGCCACCGCCTCCCGAGCCGCGCACGACATGAGCCAGACCCGCTGGACCGGGAAGAGAACAGACATGCTCCCGGAGATCGCCGCCGCCGTGGGCTTCCTCTCCAGCCTCCTGAGGACCCGGGGCTGCGTGAGCGAGCAGAGACTAAAGGTTTTCAGCGGGGCTCTCCAGGAGGCACTAACAGGTGAGCACTCGCCGAGGATCCTGGCTTCCGTCGAGCCCCGCCTCTGGGGCTCGGTCCCCCTTCCTTCCTGCCTGGGCCGTCTTTCCTCTTCTCTTAGGGCAGGGCTCCCTTCGCGAGCAGCTCCGGGACTCGGTTTCCCTCCAGCCCCCAGGGCGGCCCGCATCCCCCCATTGCCCTGGGTCGTGTCTCCCCTGAGCGGCCCCGCGCTCGGCTCTCGGTCCGTGATGGCTCTGGTCGGGCGCGTTCCTCCACACTGTCGCGGACGCAGACCCTTGTCCTGGAGTGCGAGCCCTGGCGCCGGCTTCTGTCCCGGGAGGAGGCACCTGCGGGCCTCAGTGCGAGCCCCTTTACCTTACTGAGACTCTCCAGGGGCGCTGAGGGCGAGCCAGCCCGGCCAGCCAACGGGTCGCTATGGGGGAAGAAGGCGCAATTGAGCCTTCACAACAGCCTGGATCCTCAGCCGTGGTTCTTCGGCGGCCCCGGGGCTGCGCTGTGCCCGGGCCGGTTGTTGACTCGCTGGAAGTTGGAATCCCGGCCCCCTTTGTATGCTTTGGCCCCCCCTTAGCCATCTGCCACCCATTATGGTACTGAGAAATTCTTGTAGGTAGTAACTGCGCTCTGCTGGCCCGTGTGCCGGGGGCGAGGGCGGCGTGAAACGGGAGGTTGACGAGAGATAAGCAGCGGCTGCCAGGGGAGAGACCTATCTCCCAGCTGTTTCTAGCCGGTTGGCCGCGGTTCTCAAGCAGCGATAGCCATCTCCAAACGCGCCCACGCAGATCCTGCCTTCTGAGGAGCAGCATATGTTTCATCAAAACAACCGGGGTTTGACTCCTCTAGCGGCTGCAGAAGGTCTCTGGCTTTTGAAGGAGGCAGAGGGAGCCCCTGGGGCCCAGGGTGGGAGACACAACGACTTGCTGTGGGTCTGACAACGATGGCAGCCTTCCGGGCCTTGCAACTTCAGCTCACAGGTCTCCAGAGGCCCTGCCTGGACATGTCCTCCCCAGTCTCACCCCTCCTCCTTAAACAGAGTGTGCCAAAAGCAATACACCAGCTACTCGGGATTGCCCCAGAGCTGTGGGACTCTCTCCCCATACACACTCACGTCTGTGACCTAGAAGGAGTGAGGGGGGAATCCTCTAAAATGTTCTCTGCTTCAGCGGCAGGAGGGTCCTGGAACTCCTGAGAAACCACACTGCTTACTTAAAATCTCTGGGTTCCTTCCTCTACTCCTACCCCTCCATCCGCATCCCCCCTTGTGGGTAGCCTTCACAGCCTAGCCGCTCTAACCAGGGCACCTCCCTCTTGTTCCATCCCCACAGAGCACTACAAGCACCACTGGTTTCCCGAAAAGCCGTCCAAGGGCTCCGGCTACCGCTGCATCCGCATCAACCACAAGATGGACCCCATCATCAGCAAGGTGGCCAGCCAGATCGGACTCAGCCAGCCCCAGCTGCGCCAGCTGCTGCCCAGCGAGCTGACCCTGTGGGTGGACCCCTATGAGGTGTCCTACCGCATCGGGGAGGACGGCTCCATCTGCGTCCTGTACGAGGAGGCCCCGGTGGCTGCCTCCTACGGGCTCCTCACCTGCAAGAACCAAATGATGCTGGGCCGGAGCAGCCCCTCGAAGAACTACGTGATGGCGGTGTCCAGTTAGATCCCCCGCCACCCCTACCAGGCACTCTACTGTACTCATTCGGCCGTGACAACAGGCCACCGCATACCTCAACCTGGGGAACTGTATTTTAAATGAAGAGCTATTTATATATATATATATTATTTTTTTTAAGAAAAGGGGAGAAAAAAAAAACCAAAAGATTTTTTTAAAGAAAAATCCTTAAAGGGAGCTGCCTGGAAGTGGCCTCCCCAGGTGCCTTTGGAGAGAACTGTTGTGCGCTAGAGTCTGGGAGCCAGTGCCTGCCTACGGGGCGGGGGGAGTAGGGAGGGGGCTGGCCTAGCAGGGGCGAGGTGGGAAAAGCTTGGCTGGCCCCCCAGGAAGATGTGAGAGGGAGCAAACAAGGTTAGCAACTGTGAATGAGAGCGGTCAAGATCTGCCCTGTGGCGGGGAGAAGAGAGGCCAAGTTCAGACCTCTTCGCTCTCCGGAGCAGGACACCTGCATCCCTGGCCCCTCTCCTCCTCAGGGGCGTTCAAGCCTGGACTTCAATTATGCTATGTTGCCTAATCTTCTCTTTTTTACTTTTCCAGTGAGATCCAGGGCAGAGAGTGAAAAGGCCTCTCCCGATTGCTTCTATCCTAAGCCGCTTTTCTTGAAATCATGACTTGTTTCTGATTCTGTGCTCAGGGGCCTGTAGATGTTGCTTCCCAGGCAGGAAACAAAAGCTTTTTGTTTCGTGGGGGTCAGGGGAGTGAGGCAGGAGTTAGAGGTTATTGGGGTTGGGACGGAAGGGTACTCTGCACAAAACCGTTGCTTTGCTGTGTGCTGCTCTGTGTGTATGTGTGGTGAATAACTTGGGGGTGATTTGCAATGGAATTTTGGGACCCAAAGAGTATCCACTTGGGGATATTTGTTTTTGGCCAAAACCCTTCTTTCTGGAACCACATGAAAGTCCTGATGCTGCTGCCATTATCCCTTTGAGAGTTGGCTCAAAAGCTACGGGGAACTCCAGGTTCTTTCTTACTGCCTTCTTTTTCAAAGCACAACACTCCTCCCTGACTCTCCCGCTCTTGTCCCCTTCTGGTTGGGTCACGGAGCCACCCAATTTTCCAGAACAAGAGCTCTCACTCACTGTGCAATATGGCCTCCTGGGTCCCAGGAGAGTCTGAAGAACCGGCTCTCAGAACCTCCTGGTGCCCTGGAGGGCTTAGGGACCTCTCCCTCCATGCTCGGGACTCTGGCTGGCTGGTCAGCCTCACAGGTAGTCCTTGGCTGAGCGGGAGAAGGCCCCAAGTTCTGCAGGACTACTTGGTATTCTTGTAGGGCTGACACTAAAAGCCACGATCCTGGACTTTTTTTTTTTTTTTCCTTCCTTTCTCCCTGGTGCTCAGAGCACCTGTGGGGAAGTTGCTATCTCTCAGTACAATCCAAGTTGTCTGTAGACTTGTGCAATATTTACTGCCCTCGGTTGGAGCCCATGGAAATCCATACTGGGAAGAAATCCCCTTCCTTCGGTTTTTCAGTGACATTAGTGAGGGGGCCCTCAGAAGGCCTTGAGTTTCCCAACCCCAAATCACTTGAGAAGGGCGTAGCTAGAGCATCTGGTCGACCTGGTTCCCCTCCTGTCCAGCCTACCTGGCTATTGCCCCTTTGTGAGGAACCTTTCTACCCTGACCCAAGGGTCCCCGCTCCACTGGCAGTCCCCTTCCCTGGATTCCTGAACTACTCAGTTCTGACACAAAGGTGCTATTTACCAAACACTCTCCCTACCCACCCCTGCCAGTTCTGCCTCCTTGTCAACTCTAGACTCCGAGCTGCCTTCCTAGACCCTGCTTCCAGCCTTTCTTGCTCTAAAGGCAACTTCAGGCCCACAGACCCAAGAGCTCCTTTTCTGGCCTGTGGGTGGAAACAAAGCTGTGAATCCCCACAGACTGTGGTGTTGCATCTTGTCTGCAAACAGGTTCCTGCCTTTTTAGAAGCAGCCTCGCGGTCTCGCGCTCCATCTTCTCTTGTTTTTTTGATGTTCACTTTAAAAACAGCAAAACACCCAGAGCTGGACTGTTGAGCAGGCCTGTCTCTCCTTTTAAGTAATAATAAATAATAGTCGTACGTTTGTAAGCTATTCTGACAGAAAAGACAAAGGTTACTAATTGTATAATAGTGTTTTTATATGGAAGAATGTACAGCTTTATGGACAAATGTATGCTTTTTTTTTTTGTTACTTTAATAAAAATGTAGCAGTTGAAGCCGTGTGGTGTAGAGAAGGTCACATTCCCACGTCACTCAGCCTTTCCCTTGGATCAAATCCTTTCTCAGTGTCTCAGTATTTCTCTTCAGTGATACTCCAAAGACCTATAGCACAGGGCTGGTATAAAAGAAAAATCTAGTTGTGGGACTCCTTTGTCCTTAAATGCATGTTCTCACTTCCCTGTGACAATGCTGGACGGGACGGGGTTCTAGACTGAGCACTGCTGAGTCTGGCCGGGTCTCACACATCCTGTTCTTGCCAGGCCTTGGCTGTGCTCACTCATCTGCTCATTCAGCAAGTATGGACTTTCCGTTCGTACGAGGTACTGAAAATATTAGACATGATTAAGACTCACAGCCTGTGTGTCAGACTGAGATGGTGAGCCCGGGACACAGAGCAGGGAGGGCCCTTCCCAGGTTGGGGCAGACTGGTCGCAAAGTTCCAGGTCCAGGCTCTCTTGTCACCTCTGGGACTGCCATTTGGTACCCTCCATTCTTATTAGACATGAGCAGTTGGGCCCCAGGATCTGGGCCCTGGAGCCCAACGTGTGACCAGAGACCGAGGTTACCAGTTAGCCAGAGAGCAGCTGCTCCTGAAAGCCAAAGTTTGACAGCCAAAGGTTTGTCACCACTTTATTCCTCCCTCTGGCTGCATGGATCAGATCTCCGCAAGGAAATAAGAACAGTCTTCATCATCCCTGACTCTTGGCACTCTGCCTATAAGCTGTTGACACAGGCCTCTACACCCCCACCCACCCCACTTACGAGCTCAGCAGTTCCCATGGAGGTCACAAAGACATCATGGACCTGGGCTAGTTTTTTTTTTTCTTGGCCAGAGGTGGGCTGTATTTAAATTTTAAACACATTGATTCATGGACAGAACCACTCCCCATCAACACACACACACTTCCTTTCACGCCTCCATGACCCTCATCGACAAACCTGCATGTTGACCTAGGTGTCCTGGGTGGCAGGGAGACCGGAGAGGCTGTGTATGGTACAGCGGGAGGGTGGAGGAGGCAGGAGATGGGACTGGGGGAAGCAAGCTCATCTATCTCACAAATAGAATTGGTTACAGGGACCCACTTGTGTTAAGAGGTTATTTGAAGGCATGGTCCCATTTTCATCTGTAGCTTCTTTTTTTTTTTTTTTAAAGATTTATTTATTTGACAGAGAGAGAGAGAGACAGCTAGCGAGAGAGGGAACACAAGCAGGGGGAGTGGGAGAGGAAGAACCAGGCTCCCAGCGGAGGAGCCTGATGTGGGGCTCAATCCCAGAATGCCGGGATCACGCCCTGAGCTGAAGGCAGACGCTTAACGACTGAGTCACCCAGGCGCCCCTCATCTGTAGCTTCTAACACAAATGTCTTAGGCACTCATTTGTAAGGACCCGACTTTGGGGATATAAGGTTAGGGTTAGGGTTGCATTTTTGTCCTTTCGGGTGCGCTATTCCTGTCAGCACCTATCTTCTTATTTCCTAACAGGCTCCACTCATGAGGGAGAGTTCACTGTGTTCCTACTGTCCAGCAGAAACCTGGAAGGAAGGGTGATCTGGAGGCCAAGCATCATCTGTCTCCCAGCCAGGGTGACTGCCGAATGGCAGGTGGATGTGGGGGTTGTTCTCAGCCCCTGGGTAGCCTGACAGTCCCTCCATTTACATGGGAGTGTTCTGTGATCAAGCAGGGTGTCATTTACTTTAGATCTGACCCATTTCAGCAGTGGCGGCGAGTACCTGTGGGGCAGCTGGGGGTCCAGGGGCTGTGGACCAGAACGGTTTGAGGAGTTGCAGCTGGTAGCTTCTGTGTGTTCAAGGACTGGGCGTTGGTAGGTCCACTCTGCTCCCAGCTTCCCCTCTTGGGACACCGTGCCAGCCAGCCTGGGAGACCTGGGCTCGGTCAGGTGTTTCTGGATGATAACACACTGTCCAGAGAGTATAGACAAGGCCTGGGAGCTGCGGATTAAGAGCCCATCCCAGCTTCTGATAAGGACGTTTGGGTGGGGGAGGCCTTGATGCTTCAGCAAGCCAGCCCAGGGCGAAGAAACCCTCCCCTATGAGTCTGACATCCGCTCTCTAACAGCCTTACGGGGGCCAAGGCAGTGAGGACTCCTGGCTTCCAGGCCCGTATTGGCACCGAGGACCAGCAAAGCATGAGGCAGCGGAAGGAGTTCTGGGCTGGGAGGGAGAATATACGGGTTGTAAACGTCCGGGTTCTTCCGAACTAGCTGTGTGAGTTTGGACAAGCCCCTCCATTTTCCTGTCTCAGAAATTAGGGAGTTGGATTAAATGACCTCTGTTCCTTTCTTTGGCTTTTGATTCTAAATCATCTCCATTATGCTGGCAAGCACGGAGGACAGATTAGCACAATTATTATCAGTATTTTCAATTAGATGAACTGGAAGGTCATTTGGGTTAGGAAGTGGGGAGACAGTCTTCCCCTTGCTTGAATCTGACTCCGGCCTATGATAAAGTTTCAATTTCCGCACGCAGTGAGGCCGTGCTGCCGAGGTTAGCAGCTCAGGCTCTGGGCTTAGGCCCTCTGGGGGTCTGATCTCGTCTCTACCACCTCCCTCCTGGCTCTGCCACCTGGAGCAAATTACTTCAACCAGGCCTCCATTTCCCCATTTGTAAAATGGGACTAAGGACAGAACCCACCTCAAAATGTGGAGGACGATCAAAGGAGATCGAAACTACTTAGAATAGCCCTTGGCATGTTTAAGTATGCTACAAATGAGAATTGTAGTTTTAAGTAATAGTTCATCTGAATTGGTCCTGAGATGAATAAGGACACTCTTGACATTCTGATAACTGAGAGGAAGTCATTGTTGAAGGAATATTTCTAGAGCCTCCCAGGATGGTGGCAGTTAACAACATCCAAGCAGCCTGTGGCCTCCCCCATTGAAAGATGATTTTCAATCCTTTGCTTCAAAGTCTTCACAGCCCACGGGCACCTGGCTGCCTCAGTCAGTAGAGCATGTGACTCTTGATCTCAGAGTTGGGGTTCAAGTCTCCCACTGGGCATGGAGCCTACTTAAAATAAAAACAAAACAAACAAACAAAAAGTCTTCACAGTCCAGGGAGCCCTTCCTGATGTCATGTAGCCCGGAGGAAGTACTCTGTAAGTCCCTACAGAATGAATGAATGTACTCCTGTCTGATCTTTGCCATTCTTGCTGAAATGTACCCTGTCCTTGCCAGACATTTGACCTCATTGGCTGGAGGGGAGCTCTGACCTCTTGGCTCTGTGAGCGGCTTGTGGATTAATACCAAACTGGGCTATGTGCTCATTCACACACAGAGTGGGTGGGGAAACGGATTTTCCAATAACAACTTCTCTTATCTCCATCCTGCCCACTGGTGGAATCACACCCACGTGGTCCTTCCAGGAAGAGAGAGAAATGGGGAAGCTGAGAAGGGCAAGCCTGGCGAGTTCTGGAGAGTTCTGGTTTTCCCTCTGTACCACTTCTTTGTAGAGCTGGCATGAAAAACATTTGAGCTCAGTCTGAGAGGCTCTCAGGGCCCTGGATAATGATCTTACACAAACAAGCATACTGAGATGTGTTGCCAGTCCTCTTCCCTGCTTTGAGAGGGCCCTGCTTCTCTGGGCACCCACAGCTCCCAAATCATTTTGCTCCCAGCTGAAGTGGCTCTACCACTCTCCACCCTGTTCCCATAAACAAGGGCAGGCCTTTATTCAGCCCTTGTCCAGCAAACCTGTCGGGCTGCCCAGGACACATCAGATAAGACGAGGTTGTAGCTGGGCAGGTTGGAGCAAGGGCTACTTTCTTTACCAGCATGAGCAGGGAGGGGCCGTTTCAAGTCCGGTGGGCGCTAGAGGAGAGCAGGTAGGGCCAGGCTGGCAGTGAAGGAAGATGGCTGGACAGAGGCTGCGGTGAGCACAGAGAGTGAGCTCAGGCTTTGTCTGAAAAGGACCTTGCTCCTTAGCTGTAGTCTGCTGTCCTCCTGGGAGACCAGTGATACCAGTTATTGTGATTTTTCAAGAGAAACCTGAAATACAGACTTTTATTTCACATCTCCCTAAGTGCTAACGATGACAACTAATTTTTTTTTTCAAGCGGTAAACTGCTTTTAAGTACGTATTTGCGTAGGCTTTCCATTTGTGACTTGTGATGCGCCTTGGATCACCTGGGAGTAGGCACGTAGGGCTTTCTGACCCCATCCTGCATGTTAGGATGAGGCTATGCACTGAGGACTTCGATGACATACTGTCACCATGGCCATGATCTCTTGAAGGAACATTCTAGCATGTTCCTGATAGGACCGAGGACACACATGGGGCCCTGCTTCCCCTCCAAGGTTTAGATTATAAGCAGCTCAACCCACCCTCCACTGGTGCCCATTAACTCATGCCTGGGACTGTAGCCTCTGAGCCTTGGCTCAAAGAATGTTCTGCCCCCTCCTACCTACCTACTTTTGTTTAATTAACTCTTGTCTCTCAAGCTTCAGATCATCTCTTCCAGCTTTTCAATGACATTGTCCCTTCCCATGTTACCCAGTTTTCCCCTCTGTCCTAGTCCTTATAACCCTGAATTTCCTGCTAGAATGCAGGCCAGGGGCCTTACCTGAGACTGCCTGGTGCTTAGTAGGTGTTAATGAATACTGGTTGAACAGATGAATGTTAAAGTTGCCAAGAGTAGAGGCTAATAGATGAAAGGAATTTAGATGAGGGGGGAAGAAAAAAAATCAAATCCCCTCAAGGTCTGCCATCCAGGGGTCCCCTCTCAGAATAGCTAACCTGTGATTTCACCTTCTTAAGAAAACAATCCTTTGAATCTTGCAGGCTCTTAGGTCTCTGAACACCTGCAGTTGAAATGTAAATGTTACTTAGAGAGGGGTGGACACACTTTAAATCATAATGTAGGGGAACCTCAGTTATCAATTAACTCCCTAAAGTGGGTTTGCCCAGAAGGTAATCACCAGGAAAGAAGGCTGGGCTAGGACGTGTGGGGAAGGCATTCTGACCAGGATAGCAGGAGAGGGAGAACACACAGAGATACTGAATACCGCTCCTGTCCACAGAAATCCTTCCCAACGTCTACTTTGGAGGCCAGCCGCTGGGTGGTAGAAATACCTTAAGCTTAAGCTTAAGAGTTGGGAACTAGGGGCTCTAGCTTCAGGTCTGACAAAAACCAGTACTAGATTAGTCTTTGACATCTCAGACTAGTCTTTTCCTCCTTCTGAGCCTCCGTTTTCTCATCTGTAAAATGAGTCACTCATGCTAAATCACCTCTCACCATCCCATTTCCATTTCCAGACAGAACAGGAGAATCTCTGCTTCTTCTGGGCCGTGTAGGCCGGCACAGACCCCTGGTCTGCTGTGTCACACTTGAAATAACACAACAGCCTTCTACCTGCCTCCCTATGGGGCCTGGCCAGCAGCGCGGGCCGCCGCAAACTTCATTTTCCTCCTGCCGTTCCCTTTCTGCTGCCTTCTTTCACCGCTCTGAATGTCCAAGATGGGGATACAAGGCTCTCTGAATCTTTCCAACCCCAGACACCCTGGGAAATGGCCTCACCAGGCCAGGACCCCCGACCTTCTCCATTCTCTCCTGCTCACCTTTCCTTGCAGCCATGCCCCCCTCTGCAAGTCTCTCTACCCTGCCAATTACCGTGGCCGCAAAGCACTTGTCGAAGTGCTCAGACATGTTTTCTTCTAGGACAGGAGCGGCTACTGGGAGCTGACCACCCACGGCTCCCAGGCGCTCTGCCGGGTGCCTTACACAAAGCCTCTCTCCCGCCATCTCCACAAGCACCCTGGGAGATATTGTCACCCCAGGGTCACAGATGAAGGAGGCACAGCACCAAGAAGTAGAGGGGGACGGTGGTGGAAACAATTAAAATCTGGATGCGTCTGTCTCCAGAGTCCACGCTTTTCTTCTGTTCACCGGTCACCTCTCCAGGATGCCTTCCCTGAATAATTCTGCTTGTGCTCTTGAAAAACATTCTCACCTCCAGGCTTTTCAACACTGATAGCTGTGGTTTAAAACTGCTTACGCTTTCATAATAGATTCCTTATTCCAGGGCCTCTTAATGATGTATGCACATCGTTTATTACTGTTTACATTTGTATAACAAATACAGTCAGCACATCTCCATGTATCGCTTTGGGTTGGTGTCTGGAGGCTTTGCAAGCTCACTTCCCTCTCTTGCTGTTACCACATGCGCCCCCCTAGGGAGGACCGTTGTCCTCTATTTCTCCCTACACCTCTGTGTGCGGCCCACGGCTTGGGGGTGCCACAGTGTGAGGAAAGCTATGGTTAAGTAAACTGTGTCATGCCTTGTCCTCAAGGCCCCCTTCCCCTCTTCCCACTCCAGACCCAGAAAGAAAGGTGCCCGCTCTGGGAGTTTCCTCAAACGGCGTGAGGGAGCCCGGTGGGCTGGCGGCCCTGTGTATGTACACTGTTCCCAGCATATGGTCTACACGCTGGTGCACGTGATCTTGGGCAGACGCTGATGGTAGGCCTTCACTGACTCTCCTCAGTCCAGTCTGTTCCACCCAGAACCACAGCCACTTGAAGTCACGAGCAATGAGTAGGCAGAGACCGATGCAGATCTAGGTAAGTCTGGAAATAAAGGAAGGCTTTTCTTTGGAATAGACTTTCACATGACATGGGCTGCTACCTTGCTTAAGGATTCCCGGGGCAGAGGCAAAACCCTCCGAGCCATCTTTTCTTTATGGGTGTTCTTGTCCTGGTTCTAGAAAAGCTGGTGCCGGAGGGGATGATCCCTGGAGGGGAAGGGGGGGGTGGGGTGGCCGTGTTGGTGCATTTGAGCAACTCAGCGGCCTGTTCTCAGCAGCTGGTGGGGGCCAGGAGACGTGCAACTAAACACCCGGCACCCTCACCCCCACCCCCAGCTCCTCCCTGGCCCAACTCCTCCTGCGAACTCTTTCTTCCTTCAGGGGGGAGGTCCCCCTGCCAGCTGCTCTCTCCTCCAGGTGTTTCCTGTGCGCCCTTTGTTTGCGGGGTGGCCGAGGCCAGGGAGGAGTCTGTGTGGGCCTCCCGCTAGCCAATGGCAGCCCGTGGGGGGGAGGCGGGCCCTCCTGTATCTGGGGAGAACCGACCAGAAACAGCAGCTGCCTCCCAACACCTGCCTTCCTGAGAGCCTGTAAACAGCGCGGGCCCAAGGAGGCTTCCTCCACATAGCAGGGCAGGGCCTTCGGTGGGGTCAGACCAAAGGGGATCATTTCCCAAGTGAAAATTCCAGAAGCTCCCCCCTCCCACAATTCCCTTTTCCCCTAAGGAAGGGGTCAAGGCCTAAGGTGTGGGTCACCTCAGGAACCTCAGGGCAAGGGACTCGGAATCCCTACAGGACGAGCCCAGGTGGCCCTGGGTCACCCTCCGCTGTCCACCCGCCATGAAGTGGATGGCATTGCTTCTGGAGGCGAGAGCCAAGAGTGGCCAGGTAGAGCCTCCCTGTCCTTCCCTCAGACCTGGAATAACAGCACACCCCATCCTTACCGAGCCCGCTCCCCCCACCAGCCCCAGCCAGCGGGTGCAAAGCCACATGCTGTCTTGGGTTTCTCGCTGGCCACTCTTCCCAGGAAGGCAGGCGCTATTTGTGGGTCAGTTTTCTGAGTTTCAGTTGAAACGATCCACTCCTCTGGATGATTATTTATCTATGTCTCCCTGTCAGGCTGTTGGCTTCTGGGGGGCCAGGCTGTTCGGATGCTACATTTTATCTCCTGTGCGGGGACTGGCACATAGTGGGCCAGTAACAATACTGTAAACAACGAAGGAGTGTTACCTTTGTAATCCTTTTCTGTCTGTATGTTTGTGGCGGGCCAACAGAATAACAAAATAATAAATAGCACTGGTGAGCCCTCCCCGTGTACATGATCTCGTTCAAGCTGCAGAACCCGAGGCATTGATATTATTGCCGTTGGACTAGAGAAGAGGAGACCGAGGCTCTGGAAGGTGAAGCAGGCGGGCTACAGGTGCACAGCTAGTGAGCGGTCGGGCCGAGCTCCAATCCGGGAAGGGCTGAATAAACAGAAACAACAAGAAAAATGAAGGCACAACTGGACCCATGGCTTCTTCTCATTCTTCCTGCCCTCCCTGAGCGCTCTGGTCTGCTGGATTCCAGGAACCTTTACGCCAGGCCACAGTTCACGTTGCAGAAAGTCAAAAAAGAGAAGTCTGGGTTCTCAATCTGACACATCGTTTAAGTTCAAGTCGGGTTGTCTCTCCTCTGGGAGATCCTTGCCATTTGTCCTAAAGTAGTTTTATAAAAAGCTTTTTGACCTCTCAAAGGAAGGAGTTGCTGCTCCCTCCCTCCCTCCCTCACGTGGATGGTGTTTTGTGTATGTATGTCTTCCGTGGATTTCTTTTTTGTTTTTGTATCATATTTCCAATCAAATGTAGGGCTGTAGAGATCACCTCTGAATAGGATCTGGATCTAATACGGTACCTGGATCTGAATCTGACAGCAAGAGGGCCGGGGGACCAGGTCGTCTGGTCTAANATGCCCCTGCCCTTCCATCCACCCACCTGACCTCCTACTGTTTGTGTTGGCCAAGGCTGATTTGGGTTTCTTCTCTCTGGCAGAAGAGAGTGAAGGTATTTCTCAAAACATGTCTCTTTCCCAACCCTCGTTCAAGCTAACCTCACCCATCTCTGACCACTTCCATTTGTCTAACCACCACCTGGGTATGAACTTCTGTGCCATGTATTGCTCTGTGTCGTTTCCACTCGTTTGCATCTAGTCCCTGCCTCAGTCTTTCCTGTACTCTCATATGTAATTATCCCATCACCTCCTTTGGACTGGCAACACCCTGAGGACAAAAACCCCGTTTCCTCATCTTTGCCTTCTCCCCCACCCTGTGCTTCTCCCAAGGACCCATCTCAGGGCATCAAAGGGCAGACAGAAAGCTGAAAGTCGACCTAGAGAACAGATCTTTCAAGCTGTCACGTGCAGCTGGCCCTGTGCTAGACTCCAGATACAGACCCTGGACTCCAAGGCCAGCATTGATCCACTCCAATCCCTCACATTCCCATAACACTCTAATTTTAACAAGTGCGTGTATGTCCTGTTCCACCCTTGTGAGTGTCTTTGAATCTCATTCCACGACACCCTCAGTGTTCCATTTTTTGCTTTCCCCACCTGGGAGGTAACATGGGAAAAGTCTCTTGGTCAAGCAGTGACGATGACAGGGAGGTTATTTTCCTTTTGGGAAAACAAGAGATGCCACTGGGACCTAAGCCTCCACGCTGACAGGCTCAGGGATGAAAGGAAGTGGGTCACAATGAACACCAGGAGTTCCTGTGTTTTGCACCAGGGCTGAGAAATCGGCAGCTGAGGGTGAAGCAATCCATCTGGCTGGTCTGTCCCTACTGGATTGAGATGTCCCCGACTAGAAAGACACAAAGGGCAGAGGAGGGGTTGGTCACTGGAGTGCCCCTTAACCTAGAGTTTCCACTAATCCTCCCTCATCGGGCTGGGCTGATGTTGGAAGACAGAGAGAGAAGGGAGACAAAAATCGGAGATTCAACAGACCGGCCGGTGGGTGGGGTATGCAGGGGAAGCCTCCATTATTACGGGATAAAAAAAAGATCTTTGCTTCGCCCTAGACCTTTCTGCTTTCAACTGCCTCACAAAAGAAGAGGTTGAGAATGTTGAAAGTGCCATGTCCACTCCACCTCCTGGGAGGTATGGGTGCGGGGAAATTGAGAGTAAAGCCTTGTATTTGCACAGCCTCTCCTGTTTATAGAATGTTGGATTGCACATCTGCTTATTTCCCACGGTGCCGGGAGGCAGAGGCGGCAGGTGATTTTACCCCCAACCAACAGAGAGGAAACTGGGAATCCGACAGCCAAGATGACCTGCCCGAGTTACACAACAACCAGATGGGGAGCTGGGAGTGGAGCCGGGCCGCCGATTCCTGGTCCACTCCTCTCCATGAGCTTCCGCTGTTTGGGAGCATGTGCAGATTATTTTGATGGGATCCCATGCTAGAACAATTCGAACTTGATTATTTAATGGTGGAGGACCCAGATCCCACTGTTCGCCACCTGTCCCCAAGGCCTTGGATTTTCCCTTTAACCCTATTTCTGAGCAGGTGAAACAATACCCAGTCAAGGGATTTTGCATCATGAAAGCCTCAAAGCCCAAAGCCCGAAATTACCACGGCCCAGCACTGCTGCCCTACACTGAGGTCGCCCATCCCGGGCGGCCCCCTCCCCTTTTTTTTTTTTTTTTTTTTTTTTTTTTTTTTTTTTTTTTTTTTCCCCCGCCCCACTCCCTGGCAGCCTCCCACCCCCAGCTCCGCCAACGTGTGTCTTTGGGCTGGCTCTGAGGAGCTGATGGGCTCTGGAGGGATGGGGGCTGTTCTTTATGACTGGGAGCCGATGAAAGAAGGCTGGCAACTGTTGCCATCTGTCTGGTGGGACGTCACCAGGGAGGGTCTCGCCCATTCACTCCTTCTCGCACCGCTGGGCTCAGGCCTTTTGTTTGCTTGGCTGGCTGTGGGGGGGCTTCTGCAGGGCAGTGAAGGGAGGCGGCGGGCGAGAGAAGCAGCTTCTTTGTGTCTGGACCAAACTTTCAGTGACTCACTAAGATAATTTGCATGAGGACGCTGCCCAAGCCCCAAACCGCTCAACTGATTGACAACCTCCAGCCTTCTCCCCATTTCACACCCCTCCCCCTCCCCCTTCTGCCTATAGCTCCCCTGGGGTTGGAGGGAGTGGCCCCAGCTCCTCCAAAGGGATGGGGAGCCCGAAAAGCCACTCTGGTCTCCTCTCTCCACCCTCTGTCCCCATCCCTTTCCCAGTTCCATGGGCGTCTGGTGTCTTCCTCTCTCCCCACCCCCATCAGTCCCTTAGAGTTCCTCGCTTTTTGTTTGGTTTCTGCGGCCTGGCAGGCAGAGGGGCCAGAGCAGGAGAAAAGGCCCATTAGCTGCTGGCAGCTGAGTAGGAAAAGAAAGGCACTGAATAGAGCCGGTGGGGTTGGCAGCCCTCCAACCCAGCTCCTGGTCTTTGAATAACACCCCAGGCCGGGGGCTGGGATCAGAGTGGGGGAGGCTTTGGGGCATTTAATTATTTAAAGGTCTCAATAAAAGGAGTTAAGTCCCTGGGGAAGGGGGAGGCTAGGCAGATGGTGTGCCCAGGAAGCTGGGAAGCGGGTGTCCCATGAGCCAAGATGTGGGTGGGGGCGGTAGGGAGTCTGAGCCAGAGGTCAGAGGTCAGGCAGTAAGAGTGGCCGGAAGTGAATCAGAGATTGCTCTCCAGACCCAAACAGTGCCTTGCAAGTAGCTTTTCCCTACACCAGGTGGGAGCGGGGGCTCAACCTTTCCTTCCTGAACTCCTGCCCCACCCCAACTCTCCAACCTCAGAGTTCATATCTGCCCTAAGTGAGGTCCGTTTTGGAAGCATACAGCAAAGCTGTAGAGTGTGGGGATCACCCCTTCACCTCTCTGCTGGCACTTAGGGATGCTTCAGATTGGTTCCCCGGTGGTGATCAGGACTGGGCAGATGGGTGGTAGGCTTTTCTCGCCTTCACTTCCTCTCTCTTTTTCTTTCTATTTTCTTTTCTTTTTTCTTTCTTTCTTTCTTTCTTTCTTTCTTTCTTTCTTTCTTTCTTTCTTTCTTCTTTCCATTTTTTCCTTCTTTCTTCTTTGTGGTAAAGCTCCTATATCATAAAATTCACCATTTTATCTGGTTTCATTTTATACGGTGCGATCATACAGTGAGTTTGTGGAAGTACTGACAAGGCAGATAACTGGAGTTCCTGCTCTTGGGGGCACATGCTGCTTCAAAAGGCCACGCATCCCAGCCTTTTTCTCTGACAACATTGCAGTAAGGGTTGCATCATGAAGACCAAGGTCAGATGGGGCCCCTAGGTGGAAGCATACTACCTAGGTTCGAATCTGGCTCTGCCATTTACTAGCTCTGTGACCACAGGCAAGGTACTTCTCAATGCCTCAGTTTTCTCGTCTTTAAAATGAGCATAAAAATTAGTTTCCATTCCATGTTGTTGAGGGGATTAATATATGAGAAGAGCTTAGAAGAGTGCCTGGCTCTTAGTAAGCACACAGTGTTACTAAATATTGTTATTACCCTTACCAGCCCAGGCGGCATTTATATAGGCTACACAATGGAGACTGAGAGAAATGGGGAATCGGGGAATTGGGTATGAGGCCAAAGGAGAATTTGGTGAGGGCAACAATTTGCTTCTGCCCTCTCTCCCATTTGTAAGGAGCTATGGTTGGAAATGTGGTCTTTACTCTTCCTAAAATCACAGTGCTGCTCGGTAACCCCCTTTCCCACCTGCACCCCTCTTCCACCTTCACCAGGCTGAGCCAACGGCTCAGGTCCTCAGGTTCGGAGACCCTCTGGTCCAGACCCTTGCTGTGTGGCAGTTTGGGCATTATGGTTAGCCCCATTTTACCCGTGGAATAACCAATCCAAAAGGTGAGGGCGCTTGAGATTTAATTCTTCTACTTCCTGGAGCTTTTGTCACTCTCCTTAGCCCCTCCCAGACTGCATGGTCACCCGGCATGAGGTGGTCACTAGGTCACGATGGGGCACACACTGCAAGACAGCATCTTTGTGAAAGTCTGCGGACGCAGTTCTCTCGTCCTCAACCTGCCTCTCTTTGTGAAAGTCTGCGGACGCAGTTCTCTCGTCCTCAACCTGCCTGGGGGACAGTAGCGTCGCCTTTCAGCCCGGGACAGCGGAGGATCCCCACCCGAGACGGAATGGCCTGGANCTAGGTCACGATGGGGCACACACTGCAAGACAGCATCTTTGTGAAAGTCTCGGTGTCAGGTGGGGTGTGTTTTCTGCACCTTCCAGCGGACGCAGTTCTCTCGTCCTCAACCTGCCTGGGGGACAGTAGCGTCGCCTTTCAGCCCGGGACAGCGGAGGATCCCCACCCGAGACGGAATGGCCTGGAATCAGACCTGCCCAGAGAGGGTGGAGCCGCGGGGAGGAGGGAGAGAGGGCAGGCTGCGGGTGTGAGGGCAAGCAGGTGTCTGGCTCCCTCCCTCCCGGATATGGGCCGAGGGAGGAGCCCTGGGCCACCCACCCACGTCCCTCAATCCTCCACCGAGCAGCTGGCTGGGACCTTGAAACTTGACCAAACGCGCTCGCTTCTGCCCTCCTCGCTTGGCTACAGCGCGGGCGCCGCCGCGTCCTCTCGCGCTGGGAAGCCCCACCTTGGCAACAAGCTGCTGATTGGCTGGCGGGGGAGCGGAGCTGGCCAATCAAAGTCTTCCCTGACGCTCGAGGTGCGGCCGAGAAGTTTTTTAAAAGGGAAGTAGGGGCGGGGGCACTAGGTGGTTGCCGAGCTCCGCTGCTCTGCAGGTTGGCTGCTGCGGAGAACTGGGCCTTTCCGAAAGAGGCGGAAGGCCAAGGGCGGCCTCTGGGCGCGGCGGCTGCGGTGCTCGGAGCCCCTCCCGCCCGCCACCTGCTGCCCGAGTGCCTCGGGTCCCTAAAGCTACCGTCCGTCGTGTCCCCATTTCTCTGACACCCTCGCAGCCATTCTTGAGCAAGTCTAGAGATTCTGCGTTTTCTAACCCCTAATCCTTCCCGGTCCTCTTTCCAAAATCCCTGTAGATGTGGGCGTTTACTTCCCCAAGTTCGTTCCCCGGGCCCTCTTCGTTTTCTTCCTGTATGTCTGCAGGCGCTCACCCACCCTCTAAAACCAAATTGACCATCGCTTCATTCTACTGTATCTCGTGTGCTCTAATACAGTACATATTTTCTGAGAACACATTACAAGTGTCGTAAGAGAAAGTATCTTGAATAACTTTGTCCCCCCATCCCAACCGACACAAACATACACGCACATATAGACCCAAAAGACCCAGCGTGGTAGAAACAAAATGAAGACTAGAGACAGGTGACCAGGGGTTGACTTCAGCCTCTTCCACTTACTGATTGTGTGATCTCGAGCAGTTACTCAACCTCTCTGAACCTGTTTCCTTCCATGAAAAAGGCTAGTGTTGATAGCACCCGCCTCCTAGCACTACTGTGACAAAATACCGAGCACGTGAATGTTTACTAATGATGCTATTATTTCAGGTACTGATCACAAAGGAATGAGTATTCCTTTCCCACATTTAATCTCAGCCCTCCGTTCTTGGTTTGGCTGCTACAGAGAACGCTTAATTTTAGGGACATTTAAGATTCCTATCTATAAGGCTACTATCCAAAATCTATAAAGAATTTATCCAACTCAACACCAAAAAACCCCAAATAGTCCGGTTAAGATGGGCAGAAGACATGAACAGACACTTTTCCAAAGAGGACTTCCAGATGGCCAACAGACACATGAAACGATGCTCAGCATCACCCATCATCAGGAAAATACAAATCAAAACCACAACGAGGTACCACCTTACGCCTGTCAGAATGGCTAAAATTAACAACACAAGAAGCAACAGGTGTTGGCAAGGATGCGGAGAAAAGGGAACCCTCATGCACTGTTGGTGGGAATGCAAACTGGGGCAGCCACTCTGGAGAACAGTTTGGAGGGTCCTCAAAAATTTAAAAATAGAATTACTCTTCGACCCAGCAATTGCACTGCTAAGTATTTACCCAAACAATGCAAAAATACAGATTTGAAAGGACACAGGAACCCCGATGTTTACAGCAACATTATCAACACTAGCCAAACTACAGAGAGGGCCCAGATGTCCATCAACTGATGAATGGATAATGAAGATGTGGTGCATTACTATTTGCAATGATGTGGACGGAGCTAGAGGGTATTATGCTAAGCAAAATAGATCAGTAAGAGAAAGAGAGATACCATATGATCTCAGTCATATGTGGAATTTAAAAGAGAAAACAGATGAACATAAGGGAAGAAGGGAAAAAAGAGAGAGAGGGAAACAAACCATGAGAGACTCATAACTATAGAGAACAAACTGAAGGTTGCTGGAGGGAGAGGTGGGCGGGGTGGACTGGATGGGTGAGGGGCATTAAAGAGAGCACTTGTTGTGTTGAGCACTGGGTGTTGTGTGTAAGTGACGAATCACTGAATTCTATTCCAGAAACCAGTACTGCACTATATGTGAACTACCTAAAATTGAAAAGAAAAAGATTCTTATCCATAAAGCAATATGAGACACAAACTAAAACTTAGTATAGGGTCCTGCTTTTAGCTCATGGATTTTTACCAAGGGAGAGATGTCTTGGCAAGACAGAATTCCTCTTTTCCTCAAGGCCTTTTCTTCAAATCCCTCTCCCTCAAAAATGTTACAAAAGCAGCGTCTGAGGATTTACAATCCATGTCATTTGAATAGGATTTGACATTGTCCTTTTTTTTTTATGGACTTGTGGAGTGCTCTATTTCAACTCCCCATATACCTACATTAACACCAAGATGTGATTGTACCTCTCTCCTGAAGCCCCCCAGAGATCCATCTCTTCTGCAGACTTTGCCTCCCCCCAAAATACTACACACCGGTACACAGATTTTCTTCAGGGAAGACACTGGAAATTCAGTGCTCACAGACCCCTGGTGGCCATCCGGTTCTAACACCTGCTGGGTCCTGTTGATGTCTGAAGGGGGCCTTTGTGGATGTTTTGCATTGTTAAATACAAAGGCAATGATGGGGGGGCACCTCGGTGGTGCAGGGTGATGGGGACAGGCAAGGAGGCAGGAGGGCAAGGAGCACACAGCACTGAGGTACAGTTCAATGGGAGGAAGTAGACCTGGGTTTCAGTGTTGAGTCTATGCCACCAGAGCCAAGTCAATCAGAAGTGATAGGTCTCAATTACCCTATCTGTAAAATGGAGTGAATCAAACTTGCCTCCATACTGGCTAGATATTTTAGGAAAAGAAATGAAGTCATACAGTTGAAAGCACTTTATATTTTTAGAAAAGAAAAAAAGGTATGTGGGGGTGGGATGGGTGGGTGGGTAATAGGCTGATAAATCCATTTCATGTCACTGTTTTCGTTGGGCCCAAAAGAATATGATCCAACAGGTGTTATTTAAAAATTTGGAAACCAGGGGCGCCTGGCTGGCACAGCGGTTAAGCGTCTGCCTTCGGCTCAGGGCGTGATCCCAGCGTTATGGGATCAAGCCCCACATCAGGCTCCTCCGCTATGAGCCTGCTTCTTCCTCTCCCACTCCCCCTGCTTGTGTTCCCTCTCTCACTGGCTGTCTCTGTCTCTGTCGGATAAATAAATAAAATCTTTAAAAAAAAAATTTGGAAACCAGCTCTGTGCTAACTCTGGCAGGGTATGTGAAGGAATCACGTGACATGATCTCTACATTTATTTATTTATAAATATTTAATTAATTTATTTGACAGAGAGAGAGGCAGTGAGAGAGGGAACATAAGCAGGGGGAGTGGGAGAGGGAGAAGCAGGCATCCCACTGTGCAGGGAGCCTGATACAGGGCTCGATCCTAGAACGCTGGGATCACGACCTGAGCCGAAGGCAGACGCTTAACCGACTGACCAACCCAGGTGCCCCCGATCTCTACTTTTTTTTTTTAATAATATTTATTTTGTTATATTAATCAACATACAGTACATCCCCAGTTCTTGATGCAATGTTCCATGATTCATTACTTGCCAATCTCTACTTTTAAAGGATTTACCATCTCTAACCAGGTTGCTCCATGAACACATGAAACATTGATGTGTGGTACTGATGGTGGGTTTGCAATGAAGCTTCCCAACCCTATCCTATTCGATGCTACAAGGAAAGGGTGATCTGATGATGTGACAATGAAACTGGTAGGTGGGGGTGCCCCACTTGGACAGCACAGCTGCTGGCCTCTTACTGTTGCCTTTCTGTCCTTGGCAGGGCATGGGGGTCTTACTTCTCACTGCTGCCATCACCAGCTGGTGAGTCATGGCCTCATGCCTTGTGACGGGCTGGTGGAGATGCCAGTGTCTTCCCTGGGGCCTCCTGGCCTCCTCACCTCTGATGCTGCCCTTCACCTACAGTCGTGGAGGTTCCAGCTCCTGACACTTCCTCACCCGTACCCTTCCACCGCCATGAATTACAATTGCCATCGCAACTACTGTAACTGCAACACTGCTCTAGGGTGTCCCCACTGGGGTGCTATTGTCCCCATCCCTTCTGTGCTGGCCAAGACAGGCCACCTTCCTTCCCCCATCCACAAGAAGAAGAAGGGTGCTAGCATACCCCTTCTCATCCCTACTTTTGCCCTGGGTATACTCGAAAAGATGCAAGGTGCTCACCTTTCCCCCCAGCACAGAGGGTTGTGTCCCCTTTGGGGACGGCTCCCTGCCCTCTTGGTTGGGGATGCTGGTCTGCAATGGGGTGAAGGACCGGTTCTGTTGCTCATGCTTGGCGGGCTGATTCCAGCTCCAGATTTCCAGGGCTGGGCCAGCAGATTTTGGGATTGCCCAAAGGAGGCTCAGCATAGCTTCTGCAGAGGAATAGGTCAGTGTAACTGCTCTCATCTTTGAAAATAAAAGTTGGGCTATCCTAATTAAAATTAAAAATCGATACCAAGTCTCACCCATCAGACTGCCAAAATGACTCAAGTCTTAAGCAGTATTTGGCATTGTGGGATGTGGGGAAATGGGGGCTCTCATGTACCATTGGTGAGAATGTACATTTTTACACCCACTTTGGAGAGCAGGCTGACAACGTCTAGAAGAGGTAAACTGCTCAGACTTCACACTCGGCCTTTCCCTTCCCGGCGTGTAGACCAGTGGTTCTTAACTGGTGGTGCTTTCGGCCCCCAGGGAATATTTGGCAACCCTGGAGACATTTTAGATTGCTTTGTTTTCTATTTATACCAACCCAAAAATATGTGCCCTTTCTTTTCCTTTGTTGTTTGGTTTGGTGCGCATGTGATGCCTACCTTAGACTGTTTTTGCTGTCATCGAGATGTCATCCACAGGACCTGGTCTGCGGGGCCTGGGTCTTAGTGTTTGTCTGGTATTCCGACCCCAAGCCCCTGGAAACATCTGTCTGACATCCTTCATGAAGCCCTTTTAGTCTGCTTTAGAGAAGTCCCCTGTAGATGAAATAATGGATTGACTAGTGTACCCCCAAATTATTCATGTCTGTCCAGAACCTTAGAAAATGTTCTTATTTGGAAACATGTAATTAGTTAAGGATTAGGATGAGATCTTTATGAGTTAAATCCAACGACTAATGTCCTTATAAGAAGAGGAGAAGAGACAGATATGGAGAAGAACACGTGAGGATGGAGGTAAGCCCAGATGGCAGTGATGCTGCCATAAGCCACGGAACACGTAAGCCACCAGAAGCTGGAAGCAGCAAAGAAGGATTCTTCCCTAAAGCTGTCAGAGGAAGCACAGCCCTCCTGGCACCTTGATCTTGGCCTTCTGGCCTCCTGAAATGCAAAAGAATGGATAAATTTAAAAAAAATTGTTTCACACTGGGGTGCCTGGGTGGCTCAGTTGGTTAATCACCTGCCTTCGGCTCAGGTCATGATCTCAGGGTCCTGGGATCGAGTCTCCCATCAGGCTCCCTGCTCAGCGGGGAGCCTGCTTCTCCCTCTCCCTCTGCCTTCCCTCCACCCGTGTTCTTGCTTGCTCTGCTCTCTCTCTCTCAAATAAATAAATAAATAAACAAACAAATAAATATGTAATTATTGAGGCCAATGAAAAATGTTTTTCATATTTACAAGCTGCCTGTGGGCTGAGAGCCTCCAAGTGGGAGAATGGCCCAAAACAGCAGCGGACACTTGCATGGGGCTAGAGTCACCAGGCTGCACTGAGCCCTGGCCCATTTGCCAGAATGCCATCCTCTTCCTAAGTCACCTTTACTCCGGGGCTTAGAGCTGCTTGTGCCCCTGCCTCCCTGACCACATACATGTGGCTCTATTTCGAGACTTGGGTTTTGTGGCTCCTTCCTTGGAATAACTTTCCCTACCCCTTCCTACACAAACTGCCCTCATTGGCCCTCGTGTCTGACTCATGTCAACCTTGGGATCTGCCCTCTAAGCCTGGCGTGCATCTGTTACCATCCCCGACCTCTCTTCAGAGTCTTATTTTGCGGAGGGTCATGGCTCTGTACGACCAGTAGAGGAGCCGTGGGGACTATCGGAGCACTGTGTTTACTGCTGCTGGCTTGCAAGAGGGTTCAGCGCTAACCCCACCTGCTTTCGGATGCCTTTGCTTAGGTAGGTAGGTCTTCTTACCTCCTCTTGGGACTCTGACCCATTTCCTGTTATGATTGCTAAAACTGGGTCAAGTGTGTTTCTGTTCTTCCTGCTCTAAGTGTAGCTGGCAACCTGGACACCCAGGAGTTGCTGCTCATTTAACTTCAGCATTTGCGGTTCCTGTTGGAGCCCGGTATGGCCGGGCAGCGTCCGCCTGGTCCTTTTGCCCATTTCAGCCTTTCTGGGCCCCATGCGGCAGCCAGGGACCTGGTTCCGTCTCTCGTGTCAGTCCTTCTCAAACCACCCGTGGGCTCTGTCCCCAGGGCGTTGTCTAGTTTCCAGGCAGGATTGCTGCTCAGGGAAATTCAGGCTGCCATGGGATTGATCAATGTGTTTGCTCTTTTTGGGGCACAACATGGTGGCCCCGGGGCACCCCAAGGGCTCAGCTAGTCGTGGGAGCCCTGTCTGCCAGCTTCTATCGGTCTGTTTGAGGCAGAGGACTTTCTGGGAGAGTCTGAGGTCTCCCCAGGATGCTGAATCTCCTGATGACACACTTTCAGCTGTGTATTCTGCCCCGGACCGCCGTGGGAGCACCGCGGAACCGCCGTGGGAGCATCGCGGGACTGCCGTGGGACCACTTGTGGAACGGGTCACTGAGCTAGTGGAGAAAGGAGAGCTTCCAGCCCTCCCTCCCCAGCCCCAGGGGGAGAGGGTGCTTGGGGCTGCTCCTACAGCTTTCCTGGCCACTGAGCCTTAATCATTTCTTCCTCTTAAAACAAATAAAGAGACATTTTGTCCATATACTTCACTCAGCACTTAAGTCTCAAATAAAAAAATACAATCTTTTTTTTTAAAAAAAAAAAACTGTTTCAAGGGTTCTCAAATTAACTGTCTTGTAAATGGCTAAGCAAAGTACATGTTAGTTTCTACCGTCTTCACCAAACTCCGCAGCAAGTACGAGGAGAGCTTCACAAATCCATTCTTTTGTATACTACATGTACTAGCTATTGACCTTTGAGGGCTCGGGGTTTTGCACACAAGAAACATTTCTTGAGTGATTGAGCTATGCTCATGGAGACCATATATACCTTCTTTTCTTGCCTTTCTTCTGTGATCCATCCTTTTGCCTATCTTTCCAGAGCTCAACTTAGAGGGGGTCTGGAAACTTGGACGAGAAAATACCATATCTTGATTTTTCACACAGCTAACAGAAATGTAACATTCCCTCCAGTCATAAAGGTAACAAACCACCGCAGTATTAATGGTCCCTGAGGTTTTGTCACCAACTGAAATCACAGGTATTTTTATGTCATGTTACAATTATTGAAAATAGTTCAAAACGCCATTTATGCTCATCAGTACTTCCAAATGACTGTAGTTAATCAGACTTATTGCTAGGTCTTGCCATTTGTTGCATTGATAAACAAACATATATATTTTCTATTTTGATAAACGTATTCAATGCAACTGGGTCTCTTTGGAATCCTATGTATTTTATGTCTTTAAAAACATCTCGAGAAGAGGTCCATAGTTTCACTAGCCAGCCTAAGGGGTCCACAGCACACAAAAGTCAAGACTCCTTGGTTACACAGTGCCTTCTGGTACCTTGATTTTTTGGTCAGTGTCCGCTGGAGCCAAGGACCAGTTGATCAGAGCAGTTAGGAGAAAGTGGAGTGGATTGAAGCCTTAAAAGTTTTCAGAAAAGGCTCTGATGGTGCAAAGTGAGATGCTGCCCTCTAGAGGCTGGAAGTCACAACTGCAAGATTGACTGCAAGGCACGTTTTTAGAGGGTTTGGAGTGCTGATTCTTGGTACTTGGGTCTGAAATAAGAGAAGCAGAGGCAGTGGACGGTTTCACCCTTGCCCACATATCCCTGATGCTTGAAACCCTCTCCTTCATACTCTGCTTCAGCCGTCTTCGCTGTCATTCAGTGACTCAGAAGCTTCCTCCCACTTAAGGAGTTAACACGCTCTGTAACCTCTCCTTTGCTGCCCCTCCCCCCTCTTCATCTAGATAACGGTGCGCTCCCTCCTTATCTATATGCCCCGGAACTGCCAGTCTAGGTCGGGCTCCTTGATAATCCTCATGCAGACTTGTGCTCATGTCCTTCACAGCCCTCTCTGTTTGTACCTACATGGTTCCCACCGCAATTATTTTGTGCCACGTTTGTCATTGAACTAGACAGTAAAGTCTGCAAGGCAGGGGCTGCCTGCTTTCCTTCTCTGTAGTAGCCTCGGTGTCTGCCCAAGGATGCTCGTGCATTGATGAAGAGTACATTTCAGTTGGCAAATCCATAAAGGGACCGTGAATGCTAGCAGAATGGATTTAGGTATGTCAACAGTCAAGTCAGATGGCCTTCCTCTACCTACGGCACCCAGCTACCACCAAGGCCCCTCCGTGTTCCTAGTAGACCTGCTTACACCTGTGACGTGGAGACGTCAGGACCAGCAGAGGAGACAGAGTATAGCAAAACTGACGGGCTAGAGGTCAGATCCTGGCCTCGATGCTTCCTTCCAGGGTGATCTCAGCTTCTCTGGGCCTCAGTTTCCCCATTCGTAAAATAGTGAAAATACTAGTATCTAGGGCATTGAAGGGTTAGGAATGCTAATAAGGGAAGGTAGGTACAGTACCGAGCGCATAATAAGAACTGACCAAACGGTGACCCAAAGGAAAGCCAGCCAAGCCTGATGGATCGTCCACTCCCGCTACCGTCTTGAGAAGCACTGGATATAGAAACCAGAGGAGCCTTGCAACAGGGCAGGCCTGGCTCTGGATTCTTCCCCCTGCTCTGTCTTGATTGGGATGTTCCCAGGCGATCCTAGGAAGCAAAACGGAGAGGCAGAGGATTCTTCCTTGCAGCTTGGGTGGATCCCCAGCTTGTGTCTGTTTCTCTGCCTGCTCCACGTGGTGTCTCTGTGCCAGAGCACCCATCAAGGCAATTGTGCCAAACTTGCTGTCCCTCAGCCGTGGTTGAAGTTATGATTTCCTTCCAATTTTTTTAACCCCCCCGCCCCCATTCCTGCCTAACTCTTGCTCCCGAGAAGAAGAATCAAGTTAGCTTACTCTGCCTGAAGCCATCTTGGCACAGAAGTTCACAGACTATTTTAGTGAATATATTCGGTAAGTAATAGATTCATCAACTGAATCTATTACTTACCGAGTAAATATCAGTTGTGGTGATTTCCTTATTAGAAAATAGCGGATTGTCCCCAGCGCCAGTCTAGTCTGCCCCACCCCCCAACTACTGTCACATCGGCTAAGCACCTGGCATGTCGAAACTTTCCGGAGAGACTGAATGGAAGAGCAGAGAGGCAGCTGAAGGCACTTTCCTCTTCAGGCCTTACCAGGCGGCATCCGCTTTGACTACCCTCGGTTTTGCACAGTGGCCAGTAGAGGGCAGGCGCAGTCAAGACAACACTACTCAGGACCCGCCAGCCCCTGAATTCCTGGCTTGAGGAGGGAGGATGGTGGAGGGAGAAAAATGTTAATAATGACAGAAAAAACCCAGTTGTTCATTATCTTGGGAACAAATGGAAGGAAATGTGTAGCTAGCGGGATGGAAGTTAGACTTAAGGAAGAACTTCCAGAACACAAAATTTGCTAACTACAACTTTTACATAGGTGACTTTTTTTTTTTAAACCTCCTAGCTACAACGGCCCAAGCAGAATAGATGAGAAAGGGGATTCTTCCAGTCCAAGGCCTATGTGACCCACTAGGTCCCCTTAAAGTAACCCTTCTGTGTGTGCCTTAAATGACTCCATTCTTGCAGATGCAATCGTAAAATAACTTTATTGGTCAGGTTAGCCACCACTCATGCTTTTCCTGTAATAAGGATCCTTTATAGAGGCATGATGGTGTTCACATGCAGACGCTTTCTGAAGAGCCTGGGGCAGGGGCAGGGGCAGCCTTGCCCCCCACATCAGAGCTCCTTTGTTGAAATGAGCTGGTTTGGCTTTTGTGGATTTTTGAGTCTGGAGCCAAGAACATAGTCCAGGGATTTCCCCACCCCAACTTCTCAGGGAAGCAGCTTCAAAGCATACACAGTATCAGAGACATAAGGGCATCTGGGCAGAGGCCAGGCTGGGGCTAGTTGTCCTCAGGCAGTCCCTGTCCCTGACCGCCCAGATGGCTCCATCCCAATGGTGCCCAAAGGAGCGAGATGGTTAGGCCTCAGGCAACATTACCTTTCAGACATGGGAAGAAGGAATTGCTCTCCAGCCAAGCTATAAAGCAAAAGGCATCTTCAGTAACGAGGGTGTAGCTCAGAGAGGTGAAAGCAGAGGGCTTCATCCTCCACACGGGCCAGAGCTGGCTGCCTGGCCCAGGCTTCACGGACCCAACAAGCATCTCCAGCCAGAGCTTTCACTGAGAACTGTGGCCTCAGGACAAATCAATTAACACAGCTGAGCCACAGCGTCCCCCTTTGGGCTAGCCAGGCACGTCCAAGGCTGGCTGGAGTCTGCTTCTCCCAACAGGATGTGGACCTTTCTGCTTGCGTAAGAGAAAAGGACACACTACCTTTCTCATGCGTTGAGAACCATGTGCCTTGGAGGATAAAGACCCCGGGTAAGCAGCGGCTGGGAACGCAGAGGGTGTTGGGCAAGGGTGGAACTCCAGGGGCTGCTTTCTCAGTTCAGCCGTGGCGGGACGTTTGCCCATATTAGGGATGCTGATGTAAGCGAGGTCTGGCCTCTCCTGGGTAGAAGTCTGACCCACCTTCAATGCGCTGCCCAGCTGCTAAAATATAGGCCCCCCAGTTATCAAAGCCTAAGGTTGGTTGTCTCCTCCCACACCAGTCCCTGAATATTGTGATCATGCTGGTGTCCTCCGATCTGGTGGCTTTCAAGGAGCGAGGTTAAGGAGGTGGAGAAGTGACTCTTGGTTTCCTTCCCCCGCCCCCCAAACACTAGTGTGACTTCTCCGCACAGGCCACGGGGCCGATGCCCACATGGCTTGGAGATGCCCGCACGCGTGAGAGCCTCTGCCTAAGGCACAGAAGAGGTGAACGCGGAGCAAGGCTGAGTGGATGAGGAAGGTGAAGGAGGAGGCAGTTGGGCAAGAGGTATACTCCGAGGAGCACTGAGAGGGAGCCCAGAGTAACTGCGCCACCCGCCTGGCACGCAGGAGAGCGGTCAAGCGCTGCTCACAGAGAGAGCCGGGGATTGTGGGGCAAGCACGCTCTGTGCGGTTGCCCAAGCGGTTTGTAAAGTTCAGGACGCCAGATCATTGGGAAGAAACTAGGGAGTAGTGAGGTGTCTGGGGTTGGAACTTCCAAGGATTACTTCCTCTGCCACCATGTCTGTCCTGGAAAGAGCTGCAGCCGTGTGCCTCAGTAAAAGGCTGCCTGTCCCCTGATCCCACCTGACCCTGCCTACAGGGAAGAAGACTACAGAGGGAGCCCATGGAGTTCTGTCACATGGTCTGTCCCAAACCTTCCAGCAAAAGCCAAACCAAACCATCCAGCCAAATGCAGCGGGGCGTGGGGGCCCTTGGCCCCGTGCCCTGTGCAAGGGCTGCTCAGATCTCGATGAGGCTGGCAAGGCGCAGGCAGAGGGGAGCGTCTACGGGCATGGCGCTGCGCTTAATCTCGTTCCCGTCCAGGCGGAGCACCTGCAGCTTCGAGAAGTTCATGACGTCCACCACGGTGCAGAAGCTGCTGATGGAGAACTCTGTGGGGACAAGAGGGGCGGGGTGGGTGCGAAAAGCCCGGATCAGGGACCCGGATCCACAGGAGGCCGGTCAGCCTCTGTGAAGGGGCTTCAACACTTCTGAGGGGAGGAAAGTCATACCGACTGACACCGCTAGGGGGCAGCACTAGGGCCGGAGTGGGGTGTCTGCCTGCATCCGTGGATCCGCTTCCTAACCACCCCTAATCTGCACANGGGGCTGTGTCTTTCGGGATCTGAGTCATACCGACTGACACCGCTAGGGGGCAGCACTAGGGCCGGAGTGGGGTGTCTGCCTGCATCCGTGGATCCGCTTCCTAACCACCCCTAATCTGCACAGAACTCTGGAATGTCCTTGGGTGTCCTTCCAGCCAGGACCTGGTCTTTTCCCATCTGTGGGCAGCAGGGGGAAGCAGAAGGTTGTCAAAGACCGACCTTAGCAGCTTTGCTGAATTGCTCTGAGAAGGAAGGCTGGGGAAATGGATGGACTTAAATCTGGAATATCTCCTGACAATTTGCAGAAAGAGAGAGGGGCAGGAAATTAAAGAGAGAAAGCCTGGGCAGGGAGACAAGTGTCCTTGCGTGCGGGAGCTTTGAGGGGGTGCATGTCTCCATTCCGTTACCGCCAAAGGAATGAGCAAGGCCCCGGGGTTCAAGAAGGCAGAAATTCATAGACGAATAGGGCTGTCATGGACCTCAAAAGTCAAATAAATAATTCCCTTGCCTCCTGCATTTAATATGATATGGCTTGCCCCCCCCTTCTTTTAATCTCAAAAGAAGTCCTCTTTTTGAAGAAATTCCCCTCCCTCAAACCACATAATCTTAATAGATACAAGAGTTCTGTGTGGGTTTAACATAAATCCTTCCATTTTCCCTCCAGTTGTCCTCTTGGACATACGGGCCACCTCTGTCTCAAGTCTCCTGGGTTAGGAACTTGAAGGGAAAACACCAAGAACTCAACTAAAATTCCAGCAGGGTCAGCACAAATCACCGTGAGAAGCTGCCTTCCACACGGTTCCTGAGGGCCTCGAGGAGATGGCTCCTGCCAGAGGAGCTCCCCGTGAGGTTACCTGTCGGATCTCGGATCTCAGATCTTGGTGGGCTCTATTTCCAGGGCGTTCACTAACCTGGGGCAGTCCCAGAGCTTGCCTTTGCCTCCATCAGAGGCATTCCTCTGCTTGCCAGGGAGGTGGGGAGGGGAGGTGGGAGGAGCTGGAGGAGGATGGCCTCATGGAGGGTGAGGTCATGGGTGTGAAAGGGAAGGTTTCGAGGCAGACAGTGTGGGGGGCTTAAATAGGCTGGCGAGGAAAGTGCTTTTCAATTAGCACTAAAGGTTGTTTTCAGTCCCTCTTAAGAACTGACCAAGAGGAGATGGGGCAAGGCTGTAGGCCATTAACTTGTATTGCAAATGTAAGACAGAAAATCCAGCCCCAAGGAATGATGGGACACTGGACTGGGAAGAGGGGAGAAGATGGAAAATGCCCTTCTGTGGACAGCGTTCAGTGGCAGGGTTGGGGGGAGTGGTAAGGGGATGGGTGGGAATGGGGGTGGAGTCGGGTGGGGACGATGGAGATATTTTGGATACTTTTGGATGTCTCCCTTCTGGTCCCAGGAAGTAGATGAAGTGGGCAGGTTGGGGGCAGAGCTTAGGTCAGGGGTGGTGCCTGTGATGGGTGGGCTGGGAGAAGTCAGGTGGGTTGGCAATTAGATCACTTCCAGATCTACTGGGGACGGCACTAGATGGATTCTCTACCCAGCCTCAGGCCCTCAGACTGTCTGCTAAGATCCTGGATCCCTGCACATCTATATAAATATGGGGGATACTCAGGGGCTGCTAGACACACCCCGTGTATTGATTCCATCCACCCAGCAGACGCACTATGCTCCTCTGTTTGTCTTCCCCACGCTCATGAAGAGGACAGGGCTTCTGCTTGGAGACTCTGGAGGACATTTTCCAGCCCAGATTAAATACTGACCTAAGTCTTTCCAAATTCCTCCGGGGGTACCCACCCTGCTCCCTTGGATCCCACAGCTACTGAATAACATTCCGAGCTGTGTTCCCTTGCTGTTGCCAGGCTGGAAAATCTGAAGGAGATGCTAATGGAAGAGGCAAGGGGGAGGGAGGGGACTGGCTTGATTCCCCTGCACACCCTTTAGTCCCTGCCCTCCATTTAGCTCCTCCCCCAGAGGATTGCTTCAGTCCCACCTCCACCACCACCCTCACTGGCTGTGGGAGGACGCCCTAGGAGACGGGCCCCAGCTTGGGGCACTGTCCTTCCTGCTGGTGGTCTGACCCAGAGAGATACTCCTCACGTTCTCAGCCAGAGACGCCTGGTGCCAGGTCCTTGGATGTGCAAGGCCCACGTTCAGGGTTCTCCCTACATAGCCTGGGTGGCCCGGAGAGATGGCTGCTCCTTCTCAGTAACCCCGTCTTCGCAATGCAAGAAGTCAAACAAAACAAAACTATGCCTATCAACTTCCAAGTGGCAACGAGAGGAGAAGCTAGTCATAGTTACGGTGTATTGCTTCTCAGTTATGTGCCAGGGCCTGGACCAAGCGCTTCCTGTCTCTTAACTCGCTTATTTAAGACAAAGTAAATACAGGAATTGGTGTTATTTTGCCTCAAAAGAAGACTGACAGAGAGACTAAATGGTAACGATAGATCAGCAGTTTTGGTTTAAATGACACAAGAAGGGATTTGGGGAGAGACACCAAACATGGAGAACTTTCTCGCAAGACCTTGGAACACTTAACTGAAGTGGTTTTGTCATCCTCAGAGCTTTGCGAAGGGGCGGGCCACCCTGTATTGAGTGGCAGATGTGCTCTTCATGGACACAGGCAGTGACAGGGAGCCGTGATGGCGCCCTTCCGGCCCCAGCTTTCTCTGACTGTGTGTCATTAGGCAATAACTAATGGGTTCTCTCCCATGACAGCTGCTCTTTGCTGTCACGTTCTCAGGGTCAAACACAGCACATAACGTGACATTTCTGATGTGACAGTCCTCCCGAATTTGGAGTAGGGTGGCAGGTGACTTCTGGGTGGAATGATGGACAGCTACAAGTAAATGTCAAACCCTTTGCAGCATGCGACATCTCAGAGCGTTGGCCCATTTGGGAATAAGAACCCCCCCCCGCAAAAAAAAAAAAAAAGAGAGACTTTACATATAAAACAGTTTGGTGCTCATGATGGTGTCTTGCACTTAGAGCCAGAGGACCAGACACCACCCCTCCTTGCCCGCCCTGCTGCTGACCTCTGGGACCCGGTGCCTCTCTCACTCAGAGGGCTGTCCTGCCTGCTTGTGTCTTGCTAAATGATTGATCTGTTCCCTGAGCACTGGGAGAGAAAGGATGAGGGGAGAGGATGAAGGCTCGGTCCCTATCAATGCTTTGATGGTAACGTTTGCTCACAGCAGGCTCCGCTTCAAAGCCCTTTGCGAGGGGTCGGTAGTGAGTCCTTTCCCAGGGAAGGGGGGACTTTGCTGACCAAGGAAGGCTCAGTACCTTCCAGCTGGGATTCCAATATCAGAGGCCCTGGGGTAATGTAAGCACATGCTGAACACGGGATCCTGACACTGAACTGAAAAGTAACTAGATCATTCTATCCGAAATGAGTATTTTAGTTCTAAGAGGCAGAGAGGCAGCCCTTTTGATTCCTTTAGGCATTCCCTGGGAAGTGCTTGGAAAACAAGAGGTCTGTGTCCTTGCCTGCCACCCCAGGACTTTGTGGTGACAGGGCCCTGTTACCCTGGGGGGACCTCTGCCCCACCACCAGGGGCTCCTTGCACTCCAGGGAGAACGGACCAGAACAAGTACCTCATTCAGCTCGGAGAGGTGGCACATTCTTATCCAACAGCTGTTATGTTTAAAACACAAACAAACAGCCAAACACACGGCAGGCTGTAGAGGCAGGAGGAGAGCACGTGGAAACAGAGAGCTCATCCTCTTCTGGGTCAGTGAATAGGAACAAAGGCCATGGCTCCTTGACAGCCCGCCTTCTTCCCAAGATGGACCCTAGAAGTTCAGCTGAAGCCGCCCTCTCTACGAACTGCTCTCATCCAACGCTCTGCAAACTCATCTCTCCTTGCTCCTCAACACGGGAGCCCTTCCTCTGAGACACACAGACGTCCTGGCTGTCCCCTCCAGGTGACCCGTGAAATGACTGGTTCCTCTGCGGCACTCCCACTTCCCAGAATGGCTTTGTCCCTTTCCTCCAGCCCGCGCTCACTTAGCTCTCAAGACTTAGATCGAAACCTACCTCTTCTGGGAAGTCTTCCTCCAAGCCAACCCAGTCCCCACCCAGACTTTTCCCAGCACTGCTGTTTGGTCTAGGGGCATGCCGTCTTGGACCTCTTGTACAGGGGGTCGAGCGTGGACTGCAGGTGGCTTCCTTTGTGCTCTCTGGTTGCCCTATTCTATGCCTTTTGCATTGCTGCTGGCACTCACAATAGGGTTTTTTTTCCCCCCCATGAAACAGACAGCCACTCCCCACTCCCCTTTGTCAGTGTCTCACCATTGATCCTATTGCCTTGGAGGTAGAGGTTCTCCAGGTTGGTGTTGACTGGGGGGATCTTCTGCAGCTGGTTGTAGGAGAGGTCGAGCTCGAGGAGGCTGCTGGAGTTGAAGGTGTTGGTGGCCAGGCCGTTGTTGGTGAGACTGTTGTGGGACAGCCGCACGTACAGCAGCTTGGGCGAGCCCCGGAAGTAGCTGTCGGGGACGGAGTAGACATTGTTGTGCTCCAGATACAGCTGCTCGAGGGCGGAGGGCAGTCCGTCAGGCACCTTCCGCAGGTGGTTGTAACTCAGGTCCAGCAAGATCAGTGACCGGAGGCCCTTCATCGCGCTGCCCACTTCCTGGATGTCGTTGTGTTGAAGGTACAGGGCCGTGAGGTTCTCCAGCCCCTCCAGAGCGTTGTTGGGGACCCGCGAGATCTGGTTGTGGTCGAGGTGGAGCTCCCTCAGGGATCGAGGCAGCGGGCCGGGCATCCGGGTCAGGTTGTTGTGGTCCAGGTACAGCCTCTCCAGGTGCCTCAGCTTGGAGAAGATCTTTCTGCCCACCTTATCGCTGGTGATCTGGTTGCCGTGGAGGGCAATCCAGAGCAGTCCGGTGGCGTTGTCGAAGACGCCTTCCTGGATGGATGAGATCTGGTTGTTCTGGAAGTAGACGTACTTCATGCGGGAAGGGACGAAGGGTAGGTACTTGAGGTTGCGGTTGTCACAGTACATGGCGGTGGGGAAGTTGGGGGGGCAGTCGCACTCCTGGGGGCAGTCACGGGGCTCTGGAGGGGGCGGAGAGCCGTAGGCATAGGCTGGGCCTTCCTCCACCCCATAGGGGTAGGGCTCATAGGGCTCATAAGGGTAGGGGTCATAGGGGTCGTAGTAGGTGGACTGCTGGCTACGGAGGTAGTGGAACCACCAGTGGGGGTCTTCGTCGTACTGGGCCCGGGAGAGGGAGCAGAGCCCGGCCAGCAGCAGGAGGAAGGCCCACTGCATTTTGTCTCTCTGCAAGAGAGGGGAGAGAAGAGAGCAAGCAGGCATGAGGGAGACAGCAGGGAGGCGGGGAGGGGAGCCCTGGGCTGGGAGCAATTTGATCTAACCCCGCCGCACAGGCTCCTGGGAGTGGGAACCCTGCCTTCACTTCCCGCACGCCTCCCCCCAGTGCCGGCTCTGCGCACCTGGTCCAGCTGGACCGTGGCTACCTGGGGGAGCTGGGTACATTTTATAGAGTCACAGAAACAGAGCCTTTGAGATTAGAAGGAACTTGAATGGGGGACACTGCATTTTTTTATCGAGGGGCAGATCCTTAGAAGCCTCTAGAAACCTGAAGGTTCTGTTGGTGGAGCTGGAAAGCACCAGCAGTCATCCCTGGGGGGGGTGTGGTGGTGGGTGCTCTTCAGGCCTGAATTCCTATTCAGTTTGGACTCCCCGGGGATATAATATTTTCCAAGAGTCCAAGGAAAAAGCCCTCTTGTTCTTTCCATGTCTCTGGGAAACCTCCAGAAGCGTCTTGAGACCTCAAAGGGGAAGATCTGAACTACTCCTGGAAGATCTTTTGGTCTCTTGGGCAGGCTGGGGGTTTCTGGTTTCTAGTCTTTGGGGAGGGGTGTGGTCCATCTGCAGTCCTCACAAGGCTTGGGCTGCCTTCCAGAGTGTCAGTGTCTGTAGCAGTCTGCGGGGTCAGAACACCCTCTGGTTGGCAGTCTGCGGCTGCCCACGCTATCTGGCTGGCACAGGGTCTTCATGTAACAGCGACGGTCCCCTCCGGGCTGGGGACACTGGCACCAGGTATGACGTTGTCTTCTAGGGTGGGTACTGAGCGGGTGTAGCCCGAGTCTGTGCACTTGGCCTCTGTGGTGTCTAGTAAAGTGTTGGCCCCCTTTGTGTTCTGCCATTGACATTATGCTCGAGCCATGTGGGCCCCAGAGAAATGAATGAGGAACACTGAAAAGTGGACTAGGAATTGAAGACACTTGTGTATACCCAAGAGAATGTGGCTTTGGAATGGGATTCTGGCATCCCCTTCCCCCATCCTGAGCTACCCGCAATGACATCTGGATTACCAGCCTCTGTGCCCAGCCCCCCAGTGCCAGGCAACCTGTTACCTTGAGCTCGTATGCTAGTAAGATGAGAAGAGGACAGGCTTGGAGAGAAAGGTGGGTTTGGTGCATTCTGGGAGGGAAGCTGAAGGTATGGAAGACAAGGAACCTACTGGTCACCCTACTCTGAAGAGCCATAGCCAAGGCACTGGAGGGCCCTTGGGAGCAACGGAACCTTCCAGAGGTGTGAGTGTCACCCTTGCACAGAGGAACCTTAGAACCTTTCCTGGTCCTGGAAGGGTCCCATACATCCCTCACATTGCTGTTGGGCCTCCTGGGGTTGGCAACTGGAGATAGAAGAAAGAAAGGAATCTAAAAGTCAGCATCAAATCCAATGAACAGGTGGGAAAGACCCTGACTGTGACCCTCAATCTAGTCACGTCTGCCGTCATTCCTCCCAGGCCCCAGACCTCTCTGTTTCCTGAAGGTGATTCCCATTGGCCCCCTTCATTCCATTAGCCTCTGGGCTGCAGTGGAGAGGCACCTGGCTCATCGTCAAGCAGCCTCAGGCCTCAGACAAAGAGCCCATAGTGTTTCCGAGAAGCCAACCCAACTGCCCACTGCCTGGGCGCGCTGGCTGGGCCCTGGCTCCGGCCGGGAGAGAAGACGAATGGAGCGGCCCACTGCCAACAGCACATTTTTCCATGCACAGCCCTGGGCTGCTGCAGGACCAAGGTGGCTGTTTGGAGGCTGGCACAGTGAACCTCTGTCTCCATTTCTCCTTCCAGACTGGGCACCTTGGCAGACAAGAACCACCTTCCTCTTCAAGACCCAGCTTTCCAGGGGCTGTGTATCCTGCCCACTTTGGCCTCTCCTTAGGAGCCATGAGTGCTAAGAGGGCTGGGGGAGCTCATGGCTCTCCTCCCCTCCATCTCTTAGCAGTGTGGCCCCCCAAGTCAGATACTCTTACATTCCCCTGCCCACCCTAATGGCAGAGACCTTCCCGTGCTCAGAGTTTTGTGAGGTGGAAAGTTTCTGGGATTGGCGCTCCCTGAGTTGTGGGGAGCTGACTCAAAAGTTAATGCTGTTCTCTCATTTCTCCATTCTAGAGAATGATCTTTCCCTCCTATCAGGGTCGAGGAGGTCAGACCAGAAGTCATCTCCTCAGCTGGATTGGACTCTCCTTCACGGCTCCCTGAGCATGGCTGATTCTCAACACTTCTCTTTATTCTCTCCCTTTCACCCCAGCAACACACACACAGCCACACACACACACACACACACACTCACACCCACACCCACACCCTTCCCCTATAACAGCACTCAGGTACCATCATCTGCCTACAGGACAGACCGCAGGGCTGGGGTGGTGGGATTCCGAGTACTAGCAGGGCAGAGCTGGCTTCCCTGGATACCTGCTCCTGCCCTTTATCATGCCTGAGAAGGGGAGATTCCCCCACCCCCAACAACCAGAAAGGAACCATAGGACAGAGGTAACATGTTCCTTCTACTCCCCTTTGCCCCCTCTCCAGCATCCTGGGGTCATGGCCCAGATGGGAGAATGAGGAGTGTATCTTCCCTGCCAACCCCTCTCCCCACGCCCCAGCCCTTTCCTTTACTCCCGTTATGGAACTACAAGGGACAAAAACTGAAGTAAAATGACTAAACTTACCTCCAGTTGAACCTTTCAGAGAGTGACCACGTCCCTCTGTCTGGCTTCCTTAGGTTGGAGAACGTGTGAGAGAGAGAGAGACGGAGTGTCTACTGAGAGTGTGCGGGTCTGTGCCAGGCCAGGGTCCCGCCCCCAAATTCCTAATCAAATATTGTGAAGAGAGGGACTGAGGAGGCCGGATCCTGGCTTTTTCGGCTCTGCTGCAGGGGCGGAGCTCACACTCAACCAAGCAAAATCCTTCCGTCTGCCTGACGTTAGAAAAACCACCTTCTTTCCACTCACTTATCTTCCCTAAAGCATTGGCAGCTCTGAGTCTCTTTCTGCTGAATGAGTTAGTGGCGTCCTGGAAGGTATGTGTACAGTCTCTTACCAAGTGCCTGGCTTTCTCATTAAACCCACAAGGGCAGATGCAGGGCTGGGGAGGGCCAGCACTGGGGAAGAGGCCATCTTAACTCTTTCAGCAACCCCTGTGTCACCCCGGAGAGCCAGGACTACTCAGCCTTCTTGCCTCCCTCCCTCCATACCGGTGGTTAGACTAGTGCACAAGCGGGCATGACACAGGACAACTGGCTCTGGCTTGAGTTCTACCCCTTACCAGTGTAGACCCACCTGGGCTGCAGGATTTCTCTCCTCCATTGGATTAGTGGAAAGGAAGGGGAGCTCACCTTCGTGGATCACTTACTGTAGGCCAGCATCACACACTTTCATTTAATCCCCTGGCACCATCCTACTTTCTGTCTCTATGAGCTTGACTACTCTATAAACCTCACATAAGTGGAATCGTACAACAGTTGTCTTTCTGTGACTGGCTTATTTCACTTAGCATCATGTTCTTAAAATCCATCCATCATAGCATGTGGCAGAATTCCTTCCTACAACATTCCCTTGTATGTGCAGACCATATTTTGTTTATCTGTTCATCCATTGGTGGACATTTGGGTTGCTTTCATCTCTTGGCTCTCGTAAATAATGCTGCTATGAATGTGAGTGTACCAATATCTTTTTGAGACCCTGCTCTTAATTATTTTGGATATATGCTTGGAAGTGGAATTGCTGGATCATATGGTAATTCTATTTTTAATTAATTAATTAATTAATCATTTATTTATTTATTAAATATTTTATTTATTTATTTGACAGAGAGAGAGACAGCTGGCGAGAGAGGGAACACAAGCAGGGGGAGTGGGAG
>NC_048225.1:102885205-103044367 GCF_002007445.2 Ailuropoda melanoleuca
AAGTAAGAGTTTAACAATGAAATAAAAAAAATAAGGGAAACCCCTTAAAAACAAAAAGGGGTTTAGGAAAAGTAATGTATTATCGTTGTCTTGGAAAGGGCGTGGATTTTGAGTTAGAGAGAATGTATTTGAATCCCAGAAATTTCAAGTGTGTTCCTTAATTTCCTTGGTCTTCAGGTTCCTCATCTGTAGAATGGGAATGATTAACACCTAGCTCATTAGGTGGTTTTATGTATGTATGCATGTATGTATGCGTGTATGTATGTGTATATGTATGTGTGTATGCATGCATGTATGCACGCATGTATGTACGCATGTATGTATGCACGCACGCATGCATGCACGTATGTATGTACGTGTGTATGTATGTGCGCATGTATGCATGCATGTATGTGTGTGCATGCATGTATGCATGCATGTATGCGTGTATGTATGCATGTACGCATGTATGTATGTGTGCACGTATGTATGTGTGCATGCATGCATGTGTGTATGCACGTACGCATGTATGTATGTGCGCATGTATGTATGCATGCATATGTGCATGTATGCACGTGCATGCATGTGTATGCATGTATGTATGCATGTATGCACGCATGTATGCGTGTATGCACGCATGTATGTATGTGTATGCATGCATACACGCATGCATGCACGTATGTATGTATGTGCGCATGTATGTATGTATGCATGTATGTGTGTGTGTATATGCGCGTGTATGAATGCATGCATGTATGCGTGTGTGCATGCATGTATACATGCATGTATGCGCATATGCATGCATGCATGCGGGTACGCATATATGTATGTATGCATGCATGTATGTACACATGTATGTATGCATGTGTGTATGTATGCATGTGTATGCATGTATGCATGCATACACGCATGTATGCGTGTATGCATGTGTGTATGCATGTATGTATGTATGCACATATGTATGTATGTACGCATGTATGTATGCATGCACGTATGTACACATGTATGTATGTACGTATGTATGCATGTGTGTATGCATGTATGCGTGTGTATGTATGTGTGTATGCATGTGTGTGTATGCATCTATGCACGTATGTATGTATGCATGTGTGTACGCATGTATGCATGCATGTATGTGTGTACGCATGTATGTATGCATGTTTGTATGCATGTATGTATGTGCGCATGTACACGTGTATGCATGTGTGCACGCATGTATGCATGTATGTACGCATGTGTGTATGGACGCACATATGTACGCGTGTATATATGCATGCATGTATGTATATATGCACGTATGTACGTATGTATACATGTATGTGCGCATGTATGTATGCACGTATGTATGTATGCATGTGCATATGTATGCGTGCATGTATGCGTGTGCATGTATGTGTGTGCATGTATGTATGTGTGTATGCACGTATGCATGTACGCATGCATGCATGCACATATGTATGTATGTACGCATGTATGTATGTACGTATGTATTCATTAGGTGGTTTTAAAGCCATTGGACGTGTCTAGCACAGCACCAGGCACATGGAAGACATTCAGAAAAATGTCACTTCTTTTCCTCACCTTGGGTATTTTCCAGGAAAGGATTGGGGCCTGGGGTGTAGAAAGGAAGACCTGGTGTCCTCATCTACGGAAAGGTCAGAGAGAAGATGATTTTGGGAGGAATGTGGGTGGTGGCAGCTTGGAAAGGAAATGGACGACGTACCTGACACTTGTAAGGAAGAAACAGAACTGGAGGTGAGCAGGTCCAAAGGGTCTAGGATTCTGGCAGCATGGTCCTCCATTTGAGGGGACTGGCTCTTAGCCCTGGCTTCATGGGAAAACCAATGGGGCGGCTTTCGAGAACACCCAGGCCCAGATGTCACCCCAGATGAATGAAATAGGATCTGGGCTGATGAGACCCAGCATCTTTTCATTGACTGACAGATGATTTTTAGCGTGTAGCCAGGTTTGAGAGTGCTATCTGGAGGCAGGGAGATCGACATGATGACCTCTAAAATAGAGGCCATCGCTGAAACCTCTGTCTCTAAAAAGAGGGGCTTTTCAAACTTTTCTTCATAAAGCGTCCAGAAAAGGAGAGAAGAATGCAGGAAGAATCCAGTGATCAAAGGCCACCAGCCAAAGGGCCCGCCTCAAGCTGAAATCTCACATTTGATGTTAAAAAGTCATGTGATTTTTGCTTTTGGGTCCATAAAATATTCATGTTTATTTCCATAGCAATCTCCCTCCTCCCCACAAAAACTCCTGGGGTAACAATGGCACTCTAGATATACCAGGCTTCTCCAGAGGCTCTGTGGACCCCGGGCAACGACAGACAGACCTTGGCCGTGAGCTCCCTGGTCACTGGAGGGACGCAGCTCCCATCTCAGGGGCGCACCGCGGCTGTGGAGCTCACAGGCCAGCGGCTCTGTCTGTTGCTGGAACATGAAGAGGGGGCACTGTTGCTTCTTCACCACATTTCCTGTTGGACAAACTGCCAGATGGCTCCCAGCCAGGCTGGTTGGTAAGCTTTGCGAAGAGCTAAATTCCTTTTCCAATCCCCATGAGGCTATATTTCCAAGGGAATTTGCAAGAATAGAAGTTGTTTTTATCTTCAATCAAGATACAGAAAGATTCACTCCTTCCCCCTCCCTCCCACTTCTAGATCCCCAGCCACGTAAAGTAACACCCCCCGCTGTGGAGAGTTTGCTCCCCGCCCTCCCTGCCAGCAGCCAGCCTCCCAGGGAAGCCTGTTCTGGCTTCTTCCTCTGAGGCATTGCTGTCTGGCCGGTGATGTTTCCTTCTGACCTGCCCCTCTCTGCTTCCAGCTCCCCTCTTCATCCACTTCAACAAAACAGCATCTTCCAGGAGCCAATGTGTTGGGCTTTGTGGGGAGAACTGGGGTGCAGGGTGCAGCGTTAGAAGAGAGTGCCTTCCTTCTGGAGAACCAGAAAAAGGAAGACGAAGGGAATTGATATTTTTGAAGGCTCTAGGCTGGGTCCTCTACCTACCACATTTAATCTTTGTAAAACCCTGAAACACAGTTACAATTATTTCCATTTAACACGGAAGGTAAACTGAGACTCAAAGAGGTGAACTGAGATTTTAACACAAGCTCAGCATAGGTGTGAAGGAAAGGTTGCCTAGGTGAATGGATGAATGAGTAGATGGAGTCAACTGAGAAGCAAAGTCTGCCCCAGGGCCACCAGCAATCACTGTTGTCAGCTGAGAGCCACCCACCCCTTCCCGGCCCCTGCCCACCCCAGGGAAATAGACTGACGGAGATTCTCTGGGCTTCTGCCGGGCAAAGTGAACTCTTCACCATCCTCCTTTCTCTTGCTGTGGAGGGTCTCCCATCAATGGCAGATGAGGGCAGCAGTGGACACACTCAGCATTTGCCCGGAAGCCCATATTACAACCCCAACTGGCCTAAAGCAGGCTTCTGTCCCCACCGGGGGGTGTTAGGAAAAAAGCTCTCTTGGAAGCCTGCCCCCTGCCTCCCCCACCCCGCCCCCGGCTCTGGAAGTCTCCTGGGGTCTCCACCCTGGAGTCTGGGGTGGGACATCACCTAACCTTCTGCAACAGGCCTTCCTGACCCTGTTTGTTCTTTTCCAGAACCAGGCTTCCATGAGAACCAAGCCCGCAAGGTAGGGAGGTGAATGGGGCCTTCTTTTATTCTTTCTTCCTCTGTCTTCTTGCCTGGGTCTCTCTGACTTTGGCCCTAGCGCTCACTGACGTTGCTGAAGGCAAGGCGCTCCCACAGCCCGGCTCCCACGCTGGAGACATCGGGGGTGTTTGGTCAGGTTTGCTCCGGCATTGCGGCATTGCGATGACAGATGCCAGAGGCAGCATCTTGCCTCCACAGAAGGGAGAAGGGGAGGGGGGCGGAGGGGGGAGGAGGGAAGCAGGAGGAGGCCCCTGAGGTAGAAGGCCTGGGTTTTAGTCTGTGGTGGTGGGTGGGTTGCAGGAGAGGGGGGAGCATCCGCAGGGACCGGGGTTTGACGGAGCAAGTGCCGTGCTTTGGCAGAGAGAGAAGAATTGAAAGGTTAGGAGCTGGACGGCATTCTTGTCTCGTATTGCTGTTGTTCTTAGAGCCCCCTGTCAGCAGCCCCGGCCTGGGAGCCCCCGGAGGCTCAGAGCTGTGTGTGTGTGGGGGGTGTCACTGGGCAGCATTTTAAGTGAGTGGGAAAAGCGACTGGGGCTCAGACACAAAGCTGATGCTTTAATGAGCATCCTCTCCTCTGCTGCGTGAGCTCGAGGGCCGGGCGGAGAGCAGCGGCTGCTTGGAGGTAAAGGGGACTCAGCTTCTGCTGCTCCACTAACTACAGAGACCTGCCTCTGGAAAGCCCTCACCCCTTTCTGGGTTCTTCTCCCCGCTTTGTGGAGCCCTGGGGTTTGCTCTCCCGGTGCAAGCGTGCGTGCATGCATGCGGGAGGGTGGTGGGTACAGAGGGTGCGATTGGCGCATGCGAGTGCCGGCCCCTCTCGCTTCCCACGAAACCTTCTTCAGACTGCCGGCTGCACCCCAGCGTTGGGCCAACTGCGTGGCAGCCCTCGGGTCGGGCACGGTCTTGGGGATGCGAGCAGCTACTCGGGAAGCGCCAGTGCCTCCCAGGCCGATGGGGGGCAGGGATGCAAGGGGACACTTGGGTGCCATTACCCGAGGCCTCCAGCACCCGGGACTTGAGTGGGTTTGGCTGCCAGGTACAGGGAACCTGGAGTGCTGCTGGCAGGGCCCCTGGCCGCTTGCAGGGTAACGGCAGCACCAGCCCGGGGCCAAAGAGCCCAGCAGCTTGAACTCACCTCCACTTTAGATTTTGGGGCTCAGAGAGGTCACCTGGCCCGGGTCACCTAGGGTTGTTAGGGACGTGGCCTCAGGGGCAGCAGGCAGCTCATCCAGGGGCTGGTGACGTGGGGCCTGCTGGATGGACCTCGGCATCCTCTGGGGGTCAGAGCAGGGCATGGATGGAGGACGGCTGCTGTCCCTCCTGCTTGGCAGTTGAAGAAAGTAGCCTTTTCCTGGTGAGCTCCTAGCACCTGACACTGTTCTCTTCCTGCCACGCACATACTGCTCTGTCCACCCAGCCCTTCTGGGATCCTCATGCAAAGAAATCCAGGACAACCAGCAGAAGAGGGCTGGGTACCCATCTGGAGTGCTGTCCCCTCCTTCCCTATGGTACACATCCAGTCCCTCCTCCCCTCCTGGCCTCTGCCTCTCTGGGGACTCTCCCCAAGGAAAGCAGTGCCTCTTAGGTGCTTGGAGATCAGTGGGGAAGGAGGCTCTAGGGGAGTGTGGTGCATTGTTCATTAGCTAAAAGCGAATCCGGCCCACACTGTGCATTAGGGCCAGCCGGGCCGCTACCCCGCAGCCCCCCACATCCCGCTGGCCTGCCGCTTGCTACTGTCTCTGGAGCTGGAGCCTGTCTCACCCTTCTGTGAGCCCTAATGGACACTGCTGTGTAGGAATCGGCTTGGTGCTAATAGGAACCCGTTGCATTTGCCGCTAATCCCCTGCCACCTGAGATGGGTAAGTGGGGAGCTCTGGGCACATTCACCGCCTGCAGAGGGACGGACGCCGCATGTGGGAACTGTGCTCCAAGGAGCAGCCCAGCCCACCGGCGCGTCACGTATGCCTGTGCAGTTTGGCGGCACCGCTGGCCCGGGAGGCTGAATTCAACCACATGCAGAGAAGCGTGGCTGCATCGTGCTTCAGACGAGAGCCAAGGCAAGCCGCCTTTATCCCTGCTCGTTTTAGAGGGGTCTGCTAGCCAGAGGTACGGACACCAGTGACTTTACACACAGCAGCGGCTTCCGTATGTATGTACGCACGTGTTTTATTAGATGAAAGTCACACGATACACACACAGCCAGCCTTGCGTGTACATTTCAGGGTAGTTGGTGCATTCCAAGCACCGTGCAGCTGCCACACTCCGGGCTCAAAAAAGTTTTTTTCCCCCAGAAGAGCACCCTTTACCCATTAAGCAATCACTCCCCACTCTCCCCTCCTCCCATTCCCTGGCAACCGAGAATCTGCTTTCTATCTCTGTGGATTTGCCTATTCTGAATATTTCCCATAGAAGAAATGCTACAATATGTGATTCTGCTGGCTTTCACTTAGCATCGCGTCCTCGCAGTGCATCCGTGTGGTAACGCAGGTCAGGACCCTATTTCTTCTTATGGCCGAATAAGATTGCATTGTATGGATGTACCGTACTTTACCGCCCATCCGCAGGAAGACGTTGGGGTTGTTTCCGCTTTTTAGCTATTGTAAATAGCTGTGAACATTTGTGAATGAGTATTTGTTTGAGTGTCTGTTTTCAATTCTTTGGAGAAAATCCCTAGGGGTGGAATTGCTGGGTCATATGGTAACTCAATGTTTCACTTTTTAAGGAAATACATTTTTATTTGACCCTCACAGCTTCCCTGCGTGCTAGGCAGAGTAGATATTAGAGAGCACTTCCAGTCAGCTCTCCCAACCCACCAACCCACCACACTGCCCTGCCTTCTCCCTGGGCCTGGGCCACGCGATGCCAGCCGTGACAGCAGGTGGAGAGTGGCGCTGATTGTAACCGACAGCTGGCTGAGCTGTCACTTCCCCTGAGCTCCCGTTGTCCCTACAGAGCCCCTCATTTTCCTGCCCTCCGGCCCGTCTGCAAAAGTAGCTGCATTGAGCCCCCCCTCGGGCAGCCCAGGAGAGTATATGACCCAGACGCTTGTCCACAACACAAAGATCCATCTGCTTGTCTCTTCTCATCTGGGAGTTCAGCTGAACATCTCCTGTCTGCATCAGTGTTAACTCACTACCATCCCACAGGGACTTGACCGGCGCCCTTGCTTCAAAGGGCCTGAGTGACTTTCCAGAAGTCAGGCAAGGGAATAACAGCTCGATTTCCTGGCTGAAGCCTTCTGACTGGCCCCCATTCTCTTATGCTCTCCCGTTCCTGACCTGCTCTGTGATACCAAGAACAGGAGCCCAGGCTCCTGGAGAAGAGTGAGGCCACAAACTCAGGCTGGAAGGATCCAAGGAGCCATGTGGTTAACCTCTGCCTTTGGGCGAGATTAGGCCCAAATCCTGAGGATTAGGCTGACTCCTGCCCAGAGAGCAGAGACATCTCTGACAGGAGGAGGGGGGGAGAAGTGGCAGACGGCCTGTCCCGGGGGACTTGGTAATTGTTTTGTTTCTTTAACCCATCCACGATCCCAGCCCTGGGGCCTATCCTTCTGCCTTCCCTCCTCCCTCCCCTCTTGCTACAAAATCTGCGGTTTGACTGCTTCAAAAAAGGGGCAGCTACTCCCAGATTTTATGGTTCTGAAAATGTCAAGACCAGTTGGAAGTTTTTTGTTTTTGTTTTTCCTCCTGAAGAGAAGGATGGAGAAGCGCCCCAGAGAGGCATAGCTTCAGGGAAATCCTGAGCCTTAAGGAAAAAGTCTAGAGGACTTCCCTAGGACAGAAGCTTCTGACTTTTTATGACAGCTCCATTGATTCTGAAGAACCCAGATGTCAGAATGGAATGTGTCGTCTGGTGTAAGGAGCATTGGCCTGGCAAAGGACAGGGACTACCTTGGGGAGGAGGGAAGGAAGAGAGGTTGGCAGGGGGTTCCTGGGAGGTGGGCAATGTTCTAGTCCTTGACCTAGATGGTGGTTATGTGGGGGTTGCTTTCCTCAAGCTTTCCATTTGTGTTTTGTGCATTTTTATAGATGTGTATTGTAACACTTTACAATAAAGAAGCTTAAAGAGAAAGAATCCTGGCCTCAGAGTCACAATATTTGGGCTCAGTCTTGGCTCTTCCACTTGTTTGTCATGACATCATAGGTTGATCAGTTTCATGGCTCTGGTCCTCAGTCTCCACATCTATAAAATGGGGTCAACAGACCCAACTCCCAACTCCCAGACCCAACTCCCTGAGGACAGACTGAGAAGTTGGATGTTTTGGTGCCTCGTAAGCTGTAAAGCATGATTTCCATGTGAAATATTATTTTGTTTTAGGGAGAGCCAGATCAAGATGGATAGCAGGGGCTGCTGATGGGAATGGGGCAGAGAAACGGTCAGCAGCCAAGCTCTGAGTTTGTGGGGGAGGGTGGGGTGCTAGTTTCCTAAGGCTGCAGGTACAAATTACCAAAAACGGGTGGCTTAAAACAACAGAAATTGATCCTTCCACAGTTTTTGGAGGCCAGAAGTCTGAAATCAAGGTATCAGCAGGGCCACATTTCCTCCAAAGGCTCCAGAGAAGTATCCTTCCCCACCTCTCCTTATTTTCTGGCTGCCCCCAGCACTCCTCAGCATTCCTTGGCTTACAGCTTATCACTCCCACATCTGCCTCCATCTTTCCACGGACTCCTTCTTTCTGTGTCTCTGTCATTGGCTTTAGGACCCTCTCTAGTCCAACAACTTCATTTTAACTTAGTTATATGTGCAAAGATCCTCTTTCCTTTTTTTTTTTTTTTTTTTTTTTTTACNTACAGAGATAGAGACAGCCAGCGAGAGAGGGAACACAAGCAGGGGGAGTGGGAGAGGAAGAAGCAGGCTCATAGCAGAAGAGCCTGATGTGGGGCTCGATCCCATTACGTCAGGATCACGCCCTGAGCCGAAGGCAGACGCTTAACCGCTGTGCCACCCAGGCGCCCCAAAGATCCTCTTTCCAAATAATGTCACATTCACGGGACAAGCGGTTAGGATTCAACATATTTTTGGGGGGAACACAATTCAACTCACTACAGAGGTATGGGCTGGAGAGACAGCGACTCTGGACCCGGGCCCCACTCCCACCATTTTGTGGCCTTGAGTGTTGACTTCTCCATCTAAAGGAAAAAGTTAAGTAGGAAATTAGAATTTGTCGAATGCCTGTAACGTGATGTAAGGCTATGGTGAGGTCGATGGTGTCATCCCTACTTTACAGAGAAGGAGACTGAGGCTGGAAAAAGACATGAAGGTGACTCAATCCCACTGTAATATGAATCGTTTCCAGGAATATGAGAGGGAATGGAGTGCATGTTGACCCCTTCTGGGTTCAAATTCAATACAGTCAAAGTCTTATGATTTCATCAAATACCAGAGAGTTGATTCCTGTCCCCTAGTGAATTAAAGGATAGGAGATTAAAAAAATAATAATAAACCGCCGTTGAAACCAGAAACCAGGACTCGCGCTGCCTTGTGGAAATGACGAAGCGTGCTAGACCCGACACAGGACGCATAGCGAGGTATTTTCCTCTGTGCAGTGACCAGTTCAGCTCAGAGCCCTGCTTTGCTTATGTGACATGGACAGCAAGAGCAGGACAGAGTCAAATCCCTGCTCTGTTGGCAACTACAGAGGTCCCCAGCTCCAGCCCCGAAGAGTTCTGACCCTTGAGGGCTGTGACATTGGCTCCATCTTGGTTTTTATTTTTTTTTTATTTTTTTTTAAAGATTTTATTTATTTATTTGACAGAGATAGACAGCCAGCGAGAGAGGGAACACAAGCAGGGGGAGTGGGAGAGGAAGAAGCAGGCTCATAGCAGAGGAGCCTGATGTGGGGCTCGATCCCAGAATGCTGGGATCACACCCTGAGCCGAAGGCAGACGCTTAACCGCTGTGCCACCCAGGCGCCCCTCCATCTTGGTTTTTAATGTTGCTGTTGGATTATCTGTGGGTGGTCAGCCTGTCCGTGTGTCCCCCTCAGACCGAGAGACCCACAGAGACCATCTGGTAAGCATTCGGCACGGCCCACTATTCAAGTCCCTTCTAAATGGAAGCACTGTGCTCGGGGTGTAAAAGAGAGATGGGTTTTCCCACTCTAAGGAATTGGCCCTATTTCCGGGAGACATTTCCTCTTCCAAACCCGCTGGCCAGCTCCTTCCCCGGGGCCTAGCTCCCCAGCAGGTGAGAATTGATCTTCTCTTGCCCTGACCCTTTCCTGGGGCCGCAGCTGCAGCTGCCAGCAGTTCTGGTCGCAGCCCCAGGTGCAGGGGAAAGGAAAAAAGCAGTGATGTTTACTCATCTGACAAAGTCTGAATAGAACCTTTCAGAAGGGCCTTTGGCCGGGCAGCCAGCAGAAACTGCTGCCAGGTCTATCCACAGCCCCGGAGAAGCTGTCCACCGCAGCAGCTCCCTTTCAACAGATCGTTCCCTGAGAGAGGACTACAGATGTCCCGGTCTTTGCTCCCTGCTACCTGGGCTGCGTTGGACGCGCCCAAAGGAGCCACAGCTGGAATCGGAATTCCAGAGGGCCTCTTGGATCAATGGCTCCCAAGCTTGAATCTGTCTGAGAGTCACCTAGGGCTGGGGTGCTCCGACTCCTGTATCACCTGGAAGGTTGTTAAAACAAGCTGGCATGGGGGCGCCTGGGTGGCTCAGTCGTTAAGTGTCAGACTCTTGATTTCAGCTCCGGTCATGATCTCAAGGTTGTGAGATTGAGCCCCAGACTGGGCTCTGAGCTGAGGAGGGAGTCTTCTTGTCTCCCTCTCCCTCTGCCCCTCTCCCCGCTCTGTCAAATAAATAAATCTTTGGGGAGGGGCAAAAAACCCAGGAATACGTGGTCCCATCCCCAGCATCTCTAACTCAGTGAGTCTGGGGTCGAGGGAGAATTTGCATTAATAAGAAGTTTCCAGGTGTTGATGCCACTGGTCTTCAGACTACACGGTAAAGACAGGGGTCTAGGGCCAGAGTCTCAGGCCCCAGTCCGGGGGATTCTTAGTCAGAAGAGTGAGGCCCAGGAATCTGCCTGCTTAACAGGCTTGCGGGTCACACTGAAACACAAGGTTTAGGATACCAATGACTTAGATCCGCATTGTTAAATCAGGGCCCTAGGACCCTGCAAAGACACACTCAGGGGATGCTGAGGAGATGGGCTTTGAGCCCCTTTAGGGCAAGGACAGTAACGTAGAGAGAGACATCTCTGTCCTGGGCAGCAAGAGCACGAAAGGGTTGTGAAATGCAAATTTATTGCCGAGAGCCTGCTGGGGACCCCCAAGATCAGTGGTCATCGGACGCTTTGCTTTTTTAATGGGGGTCAACATCAGATAAAGCTGGTAGCTGTGGTTACATGCTAGGACTTCGCTCAGCCTGATTAAGGAGTGCCCCCCTCCCTTTGAGTTCAGAACCAGATAAGACTTCTGCGTCTTCTTTCTCTCCCCAGTTCCTTCTTCCTGCAATGGGTAATGTCAATTTCCCTCTGAGATTAGGAGAGGAAAGAGCTGGAGTCCTAATCAGCAGCTTAGAGCTTCTTACCCTCTCTGGGGCTTGGCCCGGTGAATGCCCATAGGACAGGGGAGATAGAAATGAATTGGGGTCTGCCCCTGGGGTGGGTCAGGCACTTGCTAGGGGAGCCCCCTGCAGGGGCCCACAGGGGTCTAGACTGGCAGCAGAACATAGTGTGGGAGAGGGGATACAGCAGGTGACGGTCCAGGGACCCTTAGAGCTGGGAGTCCCAAAGCAGAATGGCCAGGTTGTCCCCACAGGTGGGGCACAGTACAGGAGACAGTGGAGTACACAGACGGACGTGGGAATCATGGCAGCCCGGTCGGTTGAGGGGCCTTAACCTCTGTTAGGACCCCAGGTCTTGAGGAAGAAATGGAAAAAGCAGAGAGGGTAAATTGGTGTATGCTCCCATGTTAGGTCTAATGGATGGTAGTGATTGTCGGGAATGCTGGAGTTCTGGGTTCAGCAGAAGAAATAGGCAAGAGTGATACGATTAACAGCAGCTACCATGGGGGCCTCGGGGGGGATATGCCGTCTCTGGGTAGAAACACACAGTTCCCAGGGGCAGGGATTCACCATAAGACTGGTGGTGGGGTGGGGGTGGGGGTGCACCTGGGTGTCTGCCTTTGGCTCAGGTCTCAGGGTCCTGGGATCGAGCCCCATGTCAGGCTCCCTGCTCAGCGGGAAGCCTGCTTCTCCCTCTCCCTCTGCCTCTCCTGCTGCTTATGCTCCCTCTCTCTCAAATAAATAAATAAAATCTTTAAAAAAAAAACTGGTAGAGAGGCCTAGGTCCTCAGGGCAGAAGAAAAGGGGTGTTAAGAGCAAAGCAGAAAGCTGGTTGTCACGACTCCAGCCCATAGTCAGAGGTGGATAAACAGCCAGGGTCTTCACGCACAGACCCAGGGCACAGGGGCTCCAGCGGCTTTAATCCCTCCCGCCCCTGGTCCAGGCCTGGGACAGACTGTGCCATGGCCCCTGCTGGAGTGGGAACCAGGCGAGGCCTTCTGTTGAGCCAGCATGGACTGGCTCATTCCAGAAAGAAGACAAATGGGTTCCTCAGGTCTCCCGAGTCCTACTGGCAGTGCTGACCTCTCGGCCCTCACCTTACCCGCCTAGGCTCTGCTGAGGGACTGGCTGGGCCTGGACAAGTCATTTGGGAAGTGTCTGAGATCAGAAGAAAAATAACATAGCCAGGATCTGGGAGATACATTAATTTTTCCACCGTGTGTCCTGACACCACTTTTTCCATAGGGGAAATTCATGCCATGCCTCTGCCTTCTTCCTGACCTCTGTGGCCCTGGCTGGGCCTCCTGACCTTGTTGCCTCATCTCATCCTTCAGAAGATAGTGAGCATCCGTTCAGGCAAAGCTCAACCCCGAGATCTCCCACCCAAGCCGCTGTCCGGCGTCTGGTTCCCATGCAACCCTGAGCTGCTGCTCCAGGCCCATGCACATTCCTATCTGAGGACAGAAGGGGTCGTGATGGGCTCACAGTTCAGTCCTGGAGCTGCAGAGTGGAGGCCGTCAGTATGGAGGACCCAGATCAATGTCGTGAGGCAGCCTGGGGGACACGGCTGGTCTCAGGGTTCCTGGGCTTTGAGCAGAACCGGCTGGGGAGAGGCAACAGTAGGAAGGCAGCCCCTTCCATTCACCCCCCCCCAAACCCACAAATAGCGGAGCTATGGAGAACAGCCTTGCACCCGCACCCAGACATAAAAATCACCCATCAGGAGCACCGCCTCTTCCCAGGCTGGTTCCCTGAGAAGCCCCTCATTTCTTCACCAGGGGCTCAGGGCCCCTGTTCGATTTTCTCTCCACTGCCCACCCTACCCCGGAGAAGCTGGGAAGTGGCCCTGCCAGCTCCTTCTCCCTGGCTCCCCTCCCCCATCTTCCAAACTTGGAGGACAAAGGTCTTTCTACTTAAAGACGTCTCTATGTGGAACACACTGGTGGTCACCAGAGGGGAGGTGGGTGGGCGGATGGGTGACACAGGTGAAGAGCGCACTTACCGCGACGAGCGCTGAGCAACATACAGAACTGTTGGATCTCTACGTCGGGCACCTGAAGCTGACATAACACTGTATGTGACTACACCGGAATGAAAATTTAAAAAATAGGTGCTGATCAACCAAATCAGCAATAAAGCCCTTATTTGCTACAAAATTGTACAACTGAGATTGTTCATCACCCACCTCAAGGATACGAGTAGAAAAAAATAAAATATCTCTGTGGAAACGGATGGGAGGGAACAGAATCACAGGGAATATCCCCAGATGCTTTTAAAACCCTTTCTAGCAGGATGAAAAGAGAATCTGGGTAGTGGTCAACTCTCAGGACACGGTAGACAGGTGACGCCTCCAGCTCCAACTCTTCGTGGGGGCACATCGGCTCCTCTTAACCGGACTGGACATTTCTTGTGATCGGGGACAACATCCACCCAGCTTGATAGGTCCGCAGGGTCTAGGGGAGTCTGCCTCATAGTAGGGGCTCAATAAATGTTCTACTCCCTCATTCATTTCAGCCACATTTATTGAGTGTCCTGATGTGCCATGTGTGGGGACTGCAATGACCGAAAGGACAGTGGCATCCCTGCTTTCAAGGAGCTCACGATCAGAGAAAGATAGGAACACGTAAAGTTGCCAGAGAGCGTGGAAAAGTCATTGTAGGTTCTGTTGGCATGGAGAGTTAGCCCAGGCTTCCCAGGGAGCCTCGAAGGGTCCGGAGGGCCGGTGTCGTCGCAGAGAAGGCAGACTTTGCCATTCCTCGGAAGCAGGTGGATAGGACCTGGGTGGCCAGACTGAAAGAGAAGTAGAGGAACCCTGTCTTTCTTGTCACCCCCTCTCCGGTCCCTTCATTGTCACCTCTCATTAGTGTGGCAGGGGCTGGGGGCAGGTGGGAGACATGAAGCCAAATGGCCCTCCTGCCTTCGTCCTGTCGGCTCTTGTCTGGACCCCTCCTCTTTCAACCCCATGCTTACTGGAGAAGGAGGAAGGAAGGGCCAGTTAGGACAGGGTGCCTGTTTGGTAAGATGGCTGAGCGCAGGGACTTTGGACAAGACTTTCTGAGGTCAAATTTGGGCTTTGCTGTTCGCTCACTAGCTATGTGATCTGAGGAAGCGCTTCTCTGTGCCTCAGTTTCCTAATCTGTAAAATGGAGAAAACAGTGGTGCCTACTTCATAGGGTTCCTGTGAGAAGGAAATAAAATGTAAAGCACTCAGACACAGCAGCCGGCACGTGGGAGAGAGCTAGCAAGTGCTAGAGGCCATTGCCACCCCGCCCCGCTGCCCCCCTAGTTGTGGAATTCTAAGGGTTTCATCTGCGAGTCTCTCTATAGCATCTCTCGTCTCAGCCTCTACAGAACGGACTGTCCTCAGCCAGTCGTTCTCAGACTTTTGTGCGCATCTGGATTCGCTGTGGAGCTCTTGGCACAGCCAAGGGGACACTATGTCACATTCGAATTCAGGGGTTCCGGGCTGGGGTCCAGGAATTTGTAATTATAACAGCCTCTCCAGGTGTTCCTGATGGACATCCAGGACTGGGAACTTTGCGGAGGCCGAGCGCGTCCCCTTTCAGGCTCCGGGACCTGCCGTTCTGGGTGTATCACTCCTACCAGTCAGGGCTGGGCTCACTGGGACTCTGTTCCCGTAGAGGAGCAGACCTGTGGGAGGCACTTGCACGAGTTGGTATCTTGTTAGCCGTTGGGAAGGGATGGAGCCGATTTGGTGTGATGGAGGAGGGGTCGACACAAATGCTCTCCATCAACTGTGACCTGGCCACCATAACCTCAGCTTTCCATGCTCCAGTGTGGTGGAGGGGGTGGCTGAGTGTTAGAAGGGGCTGGAGACAGAAGACCCTTGACCAGATTTCTTTATCACTTTGATAAGACCTGTACCGCCTTCTGGCTGCCCTCCTTGCCCTCAGCAGCCATGACAGCCCCCTTCCCCACCAGCAGGCTGCTTCCTAAAACACAGCTGTCTCCCATGTCCCCTCCACTGCTCAGTGTTGCCTAGGTCACAGGGCGGCCTTTTAGAGCCTTTCATGCTCTGCTCCTTCTCCCCGATCTTACAGAGGATGGCCCCACTCTACAGGTCAACTGATGTCAACTAGGGAGGTAGAGGCTGGGCGCAGAGGGGTAAAGCGGACGGGGAAGAGGGACCAACATCCTGGGGGTGAAGGCATCAGCCACTGAGACACAGTCACTAGGGAAATAAACATAACACGATAGTGTGGGGCAGGGGCAGTCAGTAAATGGAACCAATGCCACCACACCAGCTCTGTGTGAGTCACTCTGGCACCCAAGAGCCAGCGAGGCCTCAGAACACTGCTCAAGAGAGTGGCGAGGGGCCATGCCCACATACTCAGAAGTGACGTGGAGGGGACATCTAGAGACTGTCCCTCTCTAGAAAAGCAAGAGAAGCAGCAGAGCTTCTCTGAACAGTAGACCCTCTGCCTTAACTGGTATCTGGTGGAGAAGTGGCAGACAAAACAGTAGAGTGAGCGGTGCAGGGGTGGGAGACAGCCACCCTACCTACGCCAGGCTCCCTGGGGAGGCCCCATGGCCACGTGACTGGCTTCCGGTCAATGCAATGAGGAGAAGCTGAGCGCTATTTCAGGGCCTGGCCCCTAAAGGTCTCAGGTGCCTAAGCCTGTGTGACTCTCCCCTGACCCCCGGGGAGGCAGGGGGGTGGAGGGGGTGGGGCTGTAGGTTGGGAACCTGGATGCCATCCACTGCTCAGAGGAGGGCTGCCTCCTAGTCCGGAAGACCCATTTTGGACTTTACATGAACAAGAATTGTATTTCCATCACACTGGAGGCATATTTACTTTTTGTTTTATTTGTGATAGCAGTTAGCATTATCTTACCCAATACAGGGAGTGAGGGTAGGACTTCCAGGGGCCCAAGCCAGAGTCCCTTCTGGTCCAGGCATCCTGGAAGAAGGGGAGGAGCAGAAATGTTAGGGTGGGAGCAGAGTAGGGGTATAGGCTGGCCTGGGGGGAGGGTGGCGGGAGAAGGAAGAGAGAGGGAGGGAGGGAACACACCTGGGGAGGCAGAGACACAGGTCCTGGGAGGGACAGGACAGCCCTTCCACTGGCTTCTCAGAACTCCCTTTTCCTTTGCAACCTCTCCATTTGTCCCCCTTGTTTGGTTCCTGTGTTTCCTCCCTCGTTCTGCGGAGAGGAAGACCTTGCCTCTTCCACGGAGGGCCAGAAAAGACCTTCAAGAAATGGCAGTCCCTAGAAAGCAAACACATAAATGGATTCAAATGTTAGCTGATTCAACTTTTGCACCAACAAATGTTAAGCCCATCAATCACCCTCGGGTTGCTCCGCGTGGCGGTGGGGGGGGGGGGTTGTGATCTAAGGCCAGGGGTTTTAGCTGTGAGTTTGGAGCATTTCAAGGAGGAGAACACTTTTAGTTAAAAGCCTAGTGCTGACCCGAAAGAAAATTGGGCCAAGGTAACTACAAAGTCATTTCTGACCTTGGGAAACCAGAAGGCAAAGCCCAGCCAAGCCCCCAGGCCTGGAGGGAACACAAGCTGATTGATTATTGCAGCGCCTGCAAGGTTCTGTTCGCTCCAGTAAGATGATATTTAAAGGTTCAGTGTTTACCAAGCTGTGGCCTCCTAGGGAGCCTGGAAGCTTTCTAGAAGGGACTTGGGGGCCTTCATGGTTTGTTCTGTGACTGGCCCCCTCTGCTTAGCTTGAGCCCCCTCTCAGCCCCAGACTGCCACGAGGGTACAACAGCGAAGCCATGCTTTCCTCGGGGCCTTTCCTGACGGGAACTCCCCAGGGTTTAGGCCTGCAGCTCCCTCAGAAACAAGCAAATGGCATGTTCTCTTCACGAACGTGCTCTGACCTTCAGAGAAATAGCTAAGGCTGTAGGACATAGAAGAATCGAGAACAGATTTCCTGGAAGGGAATCCTTGTACTACAATGGCAGGTCTAGAAGTAGCTGAGAACCACCAGCAACTGCAAAATCCAGAGGAAGAAGCATGAACTCCGGAGTCTGAGTTCTTGAAAATGTCTTCATTTCACCTTCTATTTGGAACAATAACATTTCTCTTTGTGCAATTGCAGGTTGAGCGCTTTTTTCCCTCAACGTGTTTCCACTACCTCTGGCTTCCGTCATTGCTGTGGGGAAGTCTGCGGTTGTCTACGTGTCACGCCTTCGCTGTGGATTCTGCTTTTCTCTTTCACTGATGGCAATAGCCTCTCCTTGACTTTCTTATTCTTCACATTCCTTGAAATGTGTCTAGGTGTGAGTTTCTGTGTGTTCGTTCCTCGTGGTGTATGTTGTATTCCTCTCTAGATTCATGTCATTCCTCAGTTCTGGAAAATTCTCTTCAAATGTTCTCTCTCCTCCATGCACTCTCCTCTCTCCTGGGATTCTCATTAAATGTTTATTCAGTTTTTTCATTCTATCCTCCATTCTTGCTTAATGCTTTTCATATGTTGTCTCTCTTTGTCCTGTATTTATTCTTTGCTTAGTCTGTCCTCAGCTATGTCTCATCTCCTGGTTAAGTTCTTTATGGTGTTTCACCAAGGGGCGCCCGGCTGGCTCAGTCAGTAGAGCGTATGACTCTTGATCTCGGGGTTGGGGGTTCACGCCCCATGGTGGGTGTAGAGATTACTTCGAAAGAAAATATTTCCTAAAATAAAATAGGGTGTTTCACCTATAAAATGTCTTTCTGGTTCTTTTCTCAAACACACCTGGTCACTTCTGGTGGTATGTGTGGAAGCAGGGGGCTCCATTTGCTGTGATGGTTCATTTCTTGTGTGTTTGGCGATCTTTGATGGTGATCTCCAAGCCGGTTGATTTAATTCCTGAAAAATCTGGAGAACTCACATGAAGATCTTTCCTCAGTGAGAATTTGTATTTGTTTCTGCTGGAAGCAAGGGGCATGCCTCACCAGGGACTGCTTTATCCCCATGGGTCCATGGCTTAACCTCAGAGTCTTGGATTCAGCTCCCCCACTTTGCAGATGGCCCAAGGCTTGGTCTCCTGAAGGCAGCCCCGATAGGAGCATCTGTCGTCAGGACAACCTTCACCTTTAACTTATGCTCACCATTCCCAGTACTGGTTTTAGTTCCTGGTTTTAAAGGCCTTTCTCAGTCCTGATAGAATTATTTTCTATGAGCCTGGCGTTGCAATAATGATGCTTTGTGCCGGGTTGGTTGTTTAGTAGCAGAAGACTTCAGAATTTCTAGCCCATCAAACTCCTGGAATGTAAAGTCAAGATCTAAATTTTTTTAAAAAAGATTTTATTTATTTATTCGACAGAGATAGAGACAGCCAGCGAGAGAGGGAACACAAGCAGGGGGAGTGGGAGAGGAAGAAGCAGGCTCATAGCGGAGGAGCCTGATGTGGGGCTCGATCCCATAACACCGGGATCACGCCCTGAGCCGAAGGCAGACGCTTAACTGCTGTGCCACCCAGGCGCCCCCAAGATCTAAATTTTTAACCTGTTTCTGACCTGTTCTAGCTGCAAATCTTTCCCTGGCTGGGGGGGGCACTTAGCATTTCTCGTCACTGTTGGACTCTCTGTGAAGTGGCCTGTAAGAAAACCCACCTGTGGTTCTCATCAGTTTCCCGCTGCCACATGCTGGACTTTGCAATGGATGGCGTTCACGTGAATGACACCCTACATTTTTATCGTTCCTAAATCACTGTTGCAGGTAAGTAAAGCACCAGGATGATCTGTATTTGTTACAACTATTAGTGTTTGTGAGATGCCGTTGCTGCAGGCCCAGGTAAGATAGCGCTCATGTTACATGAAATTTTCCAACCTTTCTAACATTTCCTCCCACTCAAAATGGCATTTTATACTGGATATTTATCCAGAAATACAGCAACACTAATTTAAAGGCATATATGCAGCCCTGTGTTTATAACAGCATTATTTACATTAACCAAACTTCTAGAAACAGCTCGTGTGTCTAGCGGTAGAAGAACGGATGAAGAAGAGAAAGGAGATGTGATTGATATCTAGATCTATGTACGACTATTATTCAGCTATGAAAAAGAATGAGGGGTGCCTGGGTGGCTCAGTTGGTAGAGTGTCTGACTCTTGATTTCAGCTCAAGTCATGATCTTGGGGTCGTGAGATCAAGCCCTGCATCAGGCTCCATGCCCAGTGCAGAGTCTGCTTTTCCCTCTCCCTCTTTTCCTCCCCCACCCCTCATTAAAAAATAAAATAAATAAATAAATAAAAATCTTTTTTAAAAAAAGAAAAAAAATGGCATTTTAAAACACGAATCAACAAAAGACTTATGGGATAACATCAACTCTGAATTCTAACAATATAAGAAACATAGATGATTTGAAAACTTGGGAATTTGAAGCAGGCCTTTAAATTACAAGGAGCTCACTCAAGTTGCTTTAAGGCATATAGGGGTTTGTGGTGGTTCCGAAACCAGAAGGCCATTGGAATTCAGTCACATTCTCTCTGTTTCTGTTCTGTCTCTCTCTCTGTCTCTGTCTGTTTCTTTATCATCAACCTCTCTCTCTCTCTTTCTCCCTTCTTATAGCCACCGTTGACTCCCAGTTTCTGCTCCCTTGTAACCTCATTTTGCACATGACCTTCATGGCCGTCCCTTCTTTGTATATGCTAATCTTTCCACCTTAACTTCCACTGTTAACTATCTTCTTTTTCCAATAGTCCCTAGCTTGGATTCCTGAAAGCGACCTTATATGAGCATCTCAGTTCTCCTTGTTAGCCTGGGCTGGCCTGCTGGTGAATTGGCTGCCATTGGGTCACCTTTGCCTCCAGGCAACTGCATCCAGGGAGACAGAATCACAAGCTTACAGGGGCTGTAGGGAGGGCAATTTTCCTTGGAAGAAATCTGTGTGCTTGGCAGGCTTTTACTCAAGATAGACTTTACAACTGCAGGGGAAATGACAGAGCAAAGTGTTTGTTACAAAGGCTTGTGTCAAGGCCTAGTGATTGAGAAATGCTGGTCTCTGAGACAGGTGAGGAGCTCAGCAGCTGGTCAATACCAGGCGTTCCATAAATGTTCGTTTCCTTCCTGCAGAAACTACCCAACCTCGACCCATGAGGACAGGTGACTTCCTGAGGTTCCCTTCCAACTTGGGGTTTTCTTTTTTCTTTTCTTTTCTTTTTAGAGGTTTTCTTTCTTTATTCATGAGAGACAGAGAGAGAGAGAGGGAGGCAGACGCAGAGGGAGAAGCAGGTTCCTCGCAGAGCAAGGAGCCCGATGTGGGGCTTGATCCCAGGACCCTGGGATCATGACCTGAGCTGAAGGAAGCTCTTAACCGACTGAGCCCCCCAGGTGCCCCCAGCTTAGAGGTTTTCATAGCATGAACAGATCTATCTAAAAGTACTCCTGGTAGTTGGGAACCTTTGATGTCTATCTGTTTCAGCCTTAAACTTTTGTATGCAAGCACTAAGAAGAGGCATTGACTTCTCTGAAGTGACACAGAGCCATGGGCTGAGTTGGCAGGACTAGGGTGGCCTGATGGCTACCAGCATGGACTCCAGAACCAGACCACTTGGGTATGAACCTTGGATCATGATGCTATCCATTGTTAACTCCATGACCTTGGCCAAGTGTCTACCTCTTTGTGTCTCATTTTCTTCATATGTGAAATAGAGGTAATAATTATCCTTACACAGTTGTGATTAAGTGAGTTGATACACACAAAACCCTCAATCCGTAACAAAGGCCCAAAAGACATAAGTTATTGTACTGTTAAAACTTCCAGAGGCCATCCTCCTGATTGTATGCCTCTCCATGACTCCACTTTTAATTCACATTAGAGAGCAACGAGTTTCCTCTTAGAATCTTCTGGAAGAGATACCACAAACACTGCAGAAAGTCTCATGGCCCTTCAGAAATAGACATGGTTCTAACCTCTTTCTGCTACAACACAACTTCATGTTGTCTTTGTGTTCCCTTGTCCTCAAGAGAAAGAAGGGCATGGCCCCTGGTCCCTTGCCCATGTGCTTCAAATGGATCCACAGCTAGAGACCAGCTCCTTCTCTTTGAACGGTGGGAGGAGGGCCAAGATGTTTTAGAGGCAGATGGTAGCAGCTGGAAAGAAGCAAGGGGAGCCTGATACATCCAAACCTGCCCCTTCAGGGGCCGTGGCCTCTCTTCCCTCCCCTGAGGACCTTCCTGCTAAAGACTTTTTAGCTTAAAATGAAGGATGAAATCTGTCCCTGGACAAAATCAACAATCCTTATCAGGACAGAAAAATGCAAATATTTGGTATTTTCCTGTTACACATGGAGAGTCTTTAAAAAAAGAAATATGTTCGGGTGTGTTTTTATTAAAAGAAATACTTGCTTCAAAATATTTCAGTTGCTCTATTTTTAGAAGATGGTGGCGTGCTCCAAGCATTTGAACCAGTTTGTGGAATTTGCTGGGCTTCCTTCTGCACACACATTATCACGTCTGCATACACAAAGGCTCGGGCAGAGGACACACAGCTGCACACATCGTTCTGTCCATGTGCACACACCAGACATCTCCAGTGTGGCACTCACGTAGGCTTGCCTACACACATACACACGTCTACCTGTGGACATTCGGGGTCATGACAGATGATTCCACTACACACGAACACACACATACGAGCAAGCAGAAGCTAGGAAACTGAGCCGTTTCAGCAGTGGCATTGGCGTCCACCAGCACGGAGTCCACGTCCACAGTGCACCTGTAACGTGGCTAATGCACCAGCAGGTTTCGCAGTAGAAAAGAAAATTGTGTATTTTTAGGGAGGATCAGAAACCTAGTGGAATTCCTCATCCTGCTAAGTTCCCCCAACTCCTCCCCGTCCTGTCCTTGGCCCTTGAGTGAAATGACTGGGCTTTGAATGGAATTGGGGCTGGAGGGCTGTTCTAATTCAGAACAGCGGATCCTTGAACGTGGGCCCATGAAAGAGTCCCATGGTGCCTAAGCAATGCCCACTATGGAAGGAGAAGTAAATAGCTCCAGCACTGGAAACAAGTGTCCAGAAAAGAGCAAGTTTATCCTGTCCTAGAGCCAAGGAACAACCAGGTGCCAGTGGCATCCCTGGGGAAGGGGGAGAGCTGTGCGGGCACAGACCGCGTCCTGTTATAGGAGAGACAGGGGAGGGCAGGATGGGAGGAAAATCTGAATCTATAAGTTTGCTTTTTGCACAAACCAGACTCCTAAACTTGCTGTATTTCTGCTGGAACTCACATCACAGCCGCCCTATTTACTCACCTCCCGGCTGCATTCCTTAGAGCTGGTTTTGTTCCCGTTCAGAAGGAAACCAGGCAGCACTGGGAAAATATTTCCTCAGCCAGCTCCTCAGCACCGCTGTCTGAGGGAGACCATCTGGCCGAGGTGCCCTTCAAGTAAATGCAGCCTTGCCCCCTCCCTGCAGAGAGGAGCGAGTGGGGAAAGGGCAGAGAAAGAGCCAGGGTGACGCTGTGGTCGTTCTAGCTGCTCTCCCTCAGGTCCCTGGGGTCCAGCGGGCGCGCTCCAGCTCTCTGGGGAGCAAGGGTGTGGGTGCTCCCAAAACTGAAGTCACCGACCACAGAGTTAGGAAGAGCTGCTCCGTCGCGCCCCAATTTACAGTATTTCTGCCATAGAGATACGACAGATGTCTAGAACCCCAAGAGCACAGATAATAATAAAACACAGTAAACTAATTAGCGTGTGATGAGTTTTCAGTATTTATTCTTTTTGTTAATATCTTTCAGGATTTATTCTCTTTGTTTTTAATGTGACATCGTCACATTAAACTTATATAACTTAATTCCAAATGATGAATGCCTTGAAGAACCAGCTCAGAAGTTTCTGGAAAATTGGACAGTTCACTCTTGTGAGCCGGCGTGGGCGGCTCCAGTGCACGCTGCTGGGAGTGCCTCTTGTGCTTGGAGTCCGAGAATAAATGCGTCGTGTTAGAACCGCTCCCGTTAGAAGCCATGGCCACCTCCCCAAGGGAAGTTTAGAGTGGGCTCCATTTTCCTTAAGGAGATTCTTTCCTCAGAAGGTGGAAGAGACACCAGCTTGGGGGAGAAAAGAGGCTGAAAAAGACTTTTTCGGTTGGTGGGGGAGTCTGCTTACCAGAAGGAGTTGCCAGCTCCCCAGCCAGCTCCGAATCCTATGCACTGCAGCTACCACGGTCAAGATTATGTGACAACTTCTGGTTGTACTCCCCTGAGACCCTTGCGCTCTAGGGATATAGTTCTCTGGCTGGAGTTCCCTGACATTCTCTGGGTCTCGGGGCTTTGCCATTTTAACTGGAGGGTCCTGGAGGGTCTGTGGCTGTTGTGTCTCCTTATTAGTTCCTGGACCCCACCTAAAGGACTTGGGGTACTGCTTGTCTCCCAACGCTGTCCTGTGGGACACATTTGTACATGAGACGGAGAACATTTTACCCAGCTAGGGTTCAGGGGGGGCATAGGCCTCCTATGCATCTACCCCAGCTCTGACTTTCTGAAAAATGACTGAGCTTTATCCAAGGCGCACAGACCCACAAATGGCAGTGGGCGGAAAAGTAGAGTGCAGGGACTGAAACTTGAGGGAAAAATCCTTTTAGTGGCATTGCAGCCCCAAGAACTGAGCCGGATTCACAGCTCCGTGTTTTGTGGAAGGACATACAGAGCACACCGGGGACAGGAGCATCAGACAACAGAGGGTGGGAAGTCTCTGAAAGGTTTCAAGGGTAGAGGGCTGGGTGTGAGCGGTGTTACCAGATTTGTGTTTTATTTTAGGGTTGTCTGTGATGGCCACTTATAGACACTATCAGCCCCACGGTTCTTCATACCCATCGGGACCTCCGTGAGGTTGGCCCTATGATTTAGCGCCCCTCATCACCCTCTTGTCTTCACCTGCCTCCTGCCCCAGGTGGATAGGATGGCCCTTCAGTGTACTCACCCCTTGTGCACATCCGTGTCATCCTCCAGCATATTCACCCAGCAAACCCAAACCTTGGTAGCCCTGGTGCCCTGTTCTCTGCCATTCCCAAGCAAGCAGACATGGTCAGAAGAAAACCACCACTGCATGGCCTGGTCCTCTTCCTCTCCTAAATGCAAGACGACTCCTCTCTCAAGGAGGTTCAGGACTGCTGGGAAATCCAGCTACACTTCCCTAGTCGATTCCCTGCCCCAGTCCCCAGCCACAGGATGAATAGTGTCTGTTCTATTGAGACAGGTCCCTCCCCTGAAACACTGGGCTGATCCCTTCTCCTGTCTACTCAAGACCTTCGTTATTGTGGTCAACCCCTCTTTCTCCTGACACATCCATTCTTCCCTGTCTATTTGGATCAAAATTCTTAATTTCATATAATATCAAAACTTCTCTCTCTCAGTCCTTATCTGCTTTAGGCCAGAAGTTGCAGGGGCAGGAGGGATGGTGAACAGCTTGTCCTCTGTTTCCCCACCTTGTTCATCTCCTCATCATCCCTTCCCTCACTAGGCTGCTGCTTGACCCCCCAGGCTTTGCTCAGAGAGTAGGAAGATGGAAGAGATAGAAAGGTCTTCCTTGACTGTTGTAGCAGAGTTCTGGTCTTTTCTGGCCTTGGTGGATATTTAAAGCTGACATTCTTCTCTTGGATCTGACGTGTGTTTCTTGGTGAGGCTCCCGTTGGGCCGCTCTGATGGCCGCTTCCTTGATACAGCCCATGCCTTTCCTCCAGCTGCCCATTCACTATTCCTTCCTTAGCTCATGGGTATCCTGGGGTCCACACCACACAGATTCTTGTCGGGGCCCTGAAGTTCCTCCGAGCAGTCTTCTTGGGCAGGGTCCCTTTATCGAGAGCCCCAGGCCACCATCCCTATTCCAGGCTCCTATCAGGGTATTGGTCCTACCAATCATGAGAGAACAGAGACTTCCCAACACAGCTTTCTCTGCTCCACTATGCCAAAGCCTAGCTAGCCACAGTCTCTTGCCTTTAATACTTTCATAGGCATGGGTCCTGCACCAGTCTATTATCCTGTTATATTCTCCATATGGCCCCTTAAGGTCCTCATCACTTGCTTTGAGGGACAAGCTTCTCTTCCCCTCCTCTGCAACACTCCTACAGTTTTCTCCAAAAACTCAAATCATCTTTTTTTTCCCTCTCTCTCTTTCTGTCTCTGACTACCCCTCCTCCAACTTCAGTCTCAACCCTTTAACACCCTCAAGGTGATTGATATTCTTAGGGTTGCAAAATGGGTTTTTATATACCTCCTTTGCAAGTCCTGCAGAGTGACTTAGCACCTCACTCTGGGATACAGGGTTGCTTTGCACCCCTTGTTTTATGCTAAGTTTTTGGGCTCCCAGTCAAAACTGAGGGAGAAAGAGTTGGGTTTTGGCATCTTGTTACCCATATCCATATCCGTCTCTAAATTTCCACGGTGTAGCATGGAGAGCTGCGGTTGAGCAAGGAAAGATGACATGAGTTGAGTAGTGTGACTGTAGAGTCGCTGTCTGAGTCTGTTTGGGGCTGAAACAGAATCCCACAGACTGGGTGGCTTGGGAACAAGACGTTGATTCCTCATAGATTTGTAGGATGGGCAGTCCAAGATCACGGCTCTGGCAGATTTGGTGCCTGAGGAAAGCCCGCTTCCTGGCTCATAGATGGCCATCTTCTCGCTGTGCCCGCACATGACGAAGTGGGAGGGAGCTCTCTGGAGTCTCTTTATAAGGGCACTAATCCCATTTGCGAGGGTTCTTCATTCATGATCTAATCACTTCCCAGAGGCCCCACCTCCTAATACCACGCCAGAGGTTAGGATTTCAACACAGGAATGGGGGGTGGGGAACACAAACCTGTCCATAGAAGTCATTGTCATGGGGGAGCACCAGCGCAAAGGGCTGTGAACACCCTCCGATTTCCGTTTCTCCAAGACCTGGCCGTTCATCTCTTCCTGGGTTCTTGTGTACATGTGACTGCACTGAGGCAGTGTGAATGACCCTCTCTCCCCCCATCTCCAGAAATACCCAGCAGCAGGGTAGAAACCTTCGGGGGATGGTGAAGCCAGAGGAGTGCGGTCTCCCCGGGCTCTCCTCCCAGGAGGCATGCCTCAGATGCGTGTTCAGGCATGCCTCAGATGCGTGTTCACTTTCTGAGTTGAAGGAGATACTAAGCTTTTTCTTTAGTTTTCCTTTGGGCTCTAATTTCTCCCCACAGACCAGAAAAATGTGGTTTATTCCTTGGATCCTCTTCTATTTTTGATATTTTCTTTTTTTTCTCCTTCTTTTTTGTGGCATTGCCCCTGACTCTATTCATGTTCTTTAGCACTTTTTGTCATTTTTATTCTCCTTCTTGGTGGGAAAGTATTCTGATGTATCGAAGCTGCTTGCTCGTGTCTAGCTTTTTTGTTCTTGTTTGTTCACTAAGACTCTTTATTTTTGTATACCTTTCCCCTCTGGTGTTTTTATTCCTTTGAAGATCTTTGCTTTTATTTTCCATTAATTGTTCATATTGATTACATTTTATACAGAATTTTACTTTGTTTCCTTGTAAAATATTTAATTACTTTTATTTTAAAAGATCCTTAAATACCTAGTTTTAAAAATAATTATTCTTAAGCGTTTTTGTTTTTCTATTTTGTTTTGCCCTTTGTCCCAAGAATCTCCTTTACAGCAAAAGTATCCAGTTTGGAATCATGTGTTGCATTTAGCTGCTGTGTGTCTGTAATTTCTTCCATCTGGACCGGTTCCTCAGGTTTTCCTTGACCTTTCATGACCTTGACACTTTTGAGGATTATAGGCCAGTTATTTTGTAGCAGTCTACCGTTGTGGGTTTATTTGATTCCTCCTGATTTGATTCGGGTTACGAGTTTTTGGCAGAAATATTACAGTAGTGGTCTGGGTCTCATTGCACCCTATAAAGGGAAGCTCAGTTTCCATTTGTTCCATTGCTGAAGGGGCTTCTCCAATCACTTCAGTTGAGGTCCACTAGGCTTCTCCGCTACCGTGTTTTCCTTTTCCCTTTGTAACTAGAAAGTATTTTATGTAACTAAGAAATACTTTGAAATTATTTAGATATACCATTCCTCATCAGACATTCAATTTACTCATTTCTTTATATTAGTTAAGGCCAGGAATCAATAAACTCTGTGTTTAAAGGGCCAGATAATAAATATTTTAGGCTGTGCAGGAACAAGAGGCAAAATTGAGGATATTATATAGGTACTTTTAAAAATAATTAATTAATTAATCATTTCTGAGAAAGAGAGCATGAGCAGGGGGAGGGGCAGAGAGAGAGGGAAAGAGAGAGAGAGAGAGAATCTCAAGCAGGGTCCACGCTCAGCACAGAGCCCAACATGGGGCTCGATCTCAGGACCCAGAGATCATGACCTGAGCTGAAATCAAGAGTTGGATGCTTAGCTGACCGAGCCACCCAGGCACCTTATGTAGGTAGTGTTATAACAAGAAAAAATTTTCCACAGATTTTCACTGATGAAATTGAAAATATAATTATTGAGTAAATTTTTTTTTTTTTTGTAATGCAGGTCTCCTAATGAGAAAGGAATTCTTTTTGGTTGGTGGGAGATTAGACTGAATTGGGGCTTAAAGTTAGGGTTCACTATTATCAAACTGATTGCAGGCGTTCCCCCGGAAAAACACTCTTGTGGGCCCTACAAAACCAGACAGCGGGCTGGATTTGGCCCACAGCCATAGTTTGCTGACTCACGGATTTGCCTTTTACTCAACGGGTTACAATCTGCTACTAACATGTACCTGGATGTTCGGGTTATCTGGGATTCGACTGTACAAGCCCCTTCAAGCTCACTTCTGTGCCCCTTTGCCCCAATCAGTCTTTGAGCCCTTCCTTGGCTTTGGCACGAGATGTTCCAGGCTCATTTTGTACTTTCTCTGCTCCAGCCGTGAAAGCAGGCTTGTTTTCCAAGAGCCCTAGTGTCTTTCAGTGGAGAGTGACAATCAGAAGCTGGGATCTGGGAGCCACGTGTGCTCGGAGCTACTGGGGTGTTCCTCTTCCCAGGCCCTCTCAGTGGACGGAGCTAGAACATGTGTGTGTGCTTACAATGCCCTTGATTGGAATCTAATACTGCGGGATAGTTTCCACTTTTCTCCCTTCCCCATATTTGCAACTCCTTTTTCCAACGGAGAGAACCCTGGCTCTCACTATCATTAAAAGACTATCTCATTCGGTCAATTACCCCTGTAGCCAATTTCCCATCCCCGTTGCCAACACTGCCCCTTACTGACATCCTCTTCATGCTGCTCGGGCTCTGATGCCCTTCTCTCGGCCACCCTTGTGTGTGGACATCTGGTCACCATGCATGGGCTCTGACTTCCCATGCAAGCTGCTCTTTTATGTGGAACCTCTCCTTGCCCTGTTTGGCCTGACACCTCATGGTAGACACCACCATGATTACGTTCTTCATACCCCCGGCCCTGGACTCCAACACCTTCTGTCCCCCCCACCCCAGACTGTCCCCACATGGATATCCTGCTTACCCTGCTTGGGTACTGACTTCCCACACCAGTGTTCCTCTTGCCCATGCGGACACCCTGCTCTGCTCGGGCTCCAACACCCCATGCCAGTCCGCACCCACTACGTGGATGCCCTCCTTACCCTGTTTGGGCTCAGACACCCCATGCTGGGCCTTCACCTAGCACAGATGAATGCCTTCCCCACTGGGTTCAGGCTCCAACACCCCATGCTAGGCCACGCCTCTCCATGGATGCCTACCTTGCTCTACTTTACTTAACAACTTCAGGACTGAATTGTGCAGGAAGGGGAAGGAGTAAGGTTGCTTTCAAAACTCTTTACAAAGTTATTCAGATTTATGTTAAGATACAGTAATAGCTAATGTTCATGGTGCTTACTAAGGGCCGGGCATTGTTCTAAACACTGTGCATGGAACCCAGGCAATCCTCAGAGTTTCTATAGGAGGTTGTATAATTATAATCTCTAGTTCACAGAGAAGGCAACTGAGGCACAGAAAGGTTTAGTCACTTGTCCGAGGTCACACAGCTCACAAGCGATGGAACCAGGATTTGGACAAATCAGTTTCTAGAGTCCGTGCTGTTACCCACCGTGCTGTATCGTATTCACACTGCAAACAAAACGCAACACATACAGCTAAGCTTCACAGGGAGGAAAATCATTGCAAAAATAAACATCTTGTCTTTTTATGCAATTGTGCGAGTTTCTTTAGAATATGTATATAGCGGTGGAATAAACTATGAGTTATGTGCTCCTTCAACTCTGCCAAAGTATTTTTCCAAAATGGTTTTACCAGTTTACATTCCAACTAGGAGAATACAAGTTCATATTTTTTATTTCCTTGGCAGTGTCCAGTGTTGTCAGACTTTTAAATTTTTCCAGTCTGATGGGTGTGAATACCCTTATTAATTTTCTAATTGACATTCCTTGGTTACTACTGAAGTTGAGAATATTTTCACAAACATATAGAATTTGGGGTTTTCTCTCTGGTGAATTATCTGTTCACACTATTTTTCTATTGGGTTTATAATTTTCTTACTGATCCAAAGGCATTAAAAAAATATATAATATGGGTACAAATCTTCTGTTCCGTTATATATGTTGTAAATAATTTCTCCTATTGTGTGGCTTGTTTTTCATTTAATAGATGGTGGTACTCTTGTTATACAGAAGATTATAATTTTCAGGCAATCAAATTGATTATTCCTTTATGGTTTCCATTTTCCACTCTTCCCATTGTTTCCAAAGTCTTCTCTATACAAAAGGCATAAAGATATATATCTACATTTTCTTTTTGAAATTTTCAAAGTTTGCTCTTGAATCATCTAGGTGTCTACTCCACCTGAAATTTATTTTTGTGACCGCTTATGAAGTGACTATCTAATTTTATTTTTTCCATATGGACACCAGTTGTCTCTGCGTCATTTATTTAGAAGTCCGTCTTGTCCTTGTTGATTTAGAGTGCTATCTCTGTGGTTCGTCAAGCTCCCACACATGTGGGTCTCTTTCTGCGTTCTCTAATCTGTTCCGCTGGACTGTTTGTCTCTCCCGATACGAACACCATACTGTCCTAATTACGGTAGTTTTTTTTTTTTTTTAACAAATCCTCGTATCTATTAGGGCAAGATTCTCCTCCTGTCATGGCTGGACTTGGCTCTTTGCCTTTCCATCTTAATTTTATAATTGGCTTGTCAAGTTTTTTGTTTGTTAGCTTTTGCCACTTCATTGGGGTGTAGCTGGCGTACAAAAACCGCACACTGTTAACACGCACCATTTGGTGAGTTTCAAAATATGTATATACACAGAGTCCTCGGCACAATCCAGCAATTTTCTTGTGGCAGACAGACTCTAAGATGGCCCTCGATTGATCCTTCTCCCTGCTAGTCATGCCTCCATGTACCCCTGCTATGGTCTTTATGTACCCCCAAATTCACATGTTGAAATCCTGATGCCCAAAGTGGTGGTGTTAGGAGGTGGGACTTTGGAGGTGTGATTAGATGATGAGGACTTCACCATTCCACCGAAACAGTTCTTGTCAGGGGCCCCAGTGTCCTTCATGCTGTCAGACCCCACAGCCATTCCTCATCTTGTGTAGCTCCTCACAGAGGGACATAACTGATCACGCTCTCCTTCTGGAAACCTTCTTTTCCCTTGGCCTCCGGGAAGTCACTCTCTTCCTACCTCTCTAGAAGCTCCTTCTCCATCGCTTTTCCTCATTCCTCCTCCTCTTTCTGACCTCTTCTCTATTTATACTTACTGCCTTAGATGACATACCAAGTCCATGGCTCGAAATATCATTTCTATGTTGATGACTTCCAAATCTACCTTCCCATCTCCAACCCCTGTCCTGCATCTGACACCTCTTTTCAACGACTTACTTATCATACATCTCCACTGGATATGCAATGGGTGTAACACTGAAATCTCAAACTAAACTTGGTCTTCCCTCTCAAATCTGGGTTCCCTGTGGTCTTCTCCTTCTCCATAAATGGCATCTCCCCCCTGCCTGCCAATCAATCATGTCAAAAATTTTGTAGTCTTTCCTTCTGTTATATTTCTCATGCACCCAACAGCAAATCCTGTCAGCTATATCTTCAAGTCTAACCATTTATCACCATCTCTACCAGTACACTCCTGTCTGAGCCACCAACGAATTCTCCAACAGCTTTTAGCTCACACAGAACGGACTCGAAAGTCTTTGCCATGGCTCACGAGGCCATCCATGATCAGTCACTCCTGCTGAGTCTTCGGTCTCATCTCCTACTTCCCTACCCCCTCTCTGATTCTACCCCCCTGGACCCCTTGCACACTCCCTCTCCATTCATTTGCACCTGCTGCTCCTTCTTTCTGGCGCACCCTTCCCCCAGCTAGCCCCGTGATTTCCTCCCTCTCTTCATCTGAATCACCTTATAAATGTCAACTTATAAAAGAGATTCTATCACCTTTCTTGTTCTATTCATTGTTCTATTTAAACATTTACAACCACTTACCATGTTATTGACTCATTACTTCATCCCCATCTCCCACCCCCACTAGAATGTGCCGTGGCAGCATGACTGAGAACTCCTGCCATGGGTTATATAATAACGTTATTTTTAAAAGAAAAAAAGAGGAGCAGAAGAGAGTGACCGTAGAATCCGATGCATTGCAGATGTCCAAACTAGTAAGTACTGACTAATGTCTGTCGGAGCAGGCAACTGAGAGGGCCAGCAACCCAGAGAGCAGCTCCTCAGGCTGCTGGGCAGACCTGCCAGGTTGCCGTGGCTTGAGTACATCCTCTCCTGCACAGTCTCCTGGTTCTTCCCTCGAAAAACTCTTTGTCTCCCTTGACACCTTTCAATCCTTATGATCACACAGTCATACCTATGTGCTAGCCATTCCCCGTGGGGCATTGTCAGTCTTTGTTCTGTAGCAGGGCAGTCTGATGGAGGAGGGCTCAGCTCAAGGAGCTCCCAGTCAGATGGGGGGGTGTAGAAATAATGATTATTTAAAAACAACAAAATAAAAAAGCAAAGCAGGAATGCACCTACTGTCAAAGAAGTGCGTGCTAAAGCCATGCGAGGGAGAAGGGGCCGATCAGGGAAGGAAGGAGGCAGGGACACCCTCTCTGCCTCGGGACCCCTGGGACTGAGTAGGATGTGACATCCATAATTCATAGCCAATCAATCCTGCAGGGCCCGGTGCTCTGACTGACCCCTTCAGAAACCCCTCTTTTCTCTGACAGCTGAGCCCATCTCCTTGGAGGCCTAGGGCAGGAAGGTTTCCCTCCGAGATGTACTCGGGCGCCCTGCAGCCAGGATGATGGATGAGCGGGCAAGGGCTGTTCGAGGCAGCCTGAGCAGAGAGAGAAAGAGGGCAGCAAACACAGCTCAGTGTGTAGAGAGTGCTGAAGGCTGAAGGGCAGAACCCGGCAGAACACCAAGCATGTAAGAGATGGCTCAACAAGGAAGAGGATGCAAGAAGAAAGCAGAGAAGGGCTGTCAGCGAAAGACGGAGGAAACAAGAAGCCAAGAGAGAAGACAGCTTCACCGTAAGCAAGGAGGTCACCAAGAGTGATGGTGGAAGGCTCCAGAGACTTCCCTGCTGAAACGCCTGGGGACACCTCCTTTGGATTTGGTCAGTAGGGGGGGTCCCTGGAGGAGTTGGGGAGGGCAGTATCAGTGGAAAGGAGGAGGCAGAAACCAGGTTTCAGGGGGCTGGGCCGCCAATGGACAAGTGAGGAAGGGGATCGGAGGTTGGGGGATTGCCAGATTTAGCAGAGGAAAATACAGAATGCCCTGTTAAACCTGAATTCATTAGAAATTTTAGATAAACAATATTTATTCATTTATTTATTGAGAGAGAGAGTGTACAAGAGCGGGGGGGAGGGGCAGAGGGAGACAGAGAATCTGAAGCAGGCTCCATGCTCAGCGTGAAGCCCAATTTGGGGCTCAGTCCTACCACCCTGAGATCGTGACTTGAGCCGAAGTCAAGAGTCAGATGCTTAACCAACTGAGCCACCTAGGTGCCCTTGATAAACAATTTTTAAATGAGTCTGTCCCGTGTATTCATTGTTTGTCTGCAATTCAAATTTAACTTGGTGTCCTGTATTTTATGTGGCAAAATCCTAACAGAATGGCATGTGGACTTCTCTCCTCCAGCAACAAAGCTGGGAAGAAAAGAGGAGCGTTCAGGGCCATCACCCAGGTCGGTGGAAAGTCGTGTCTAGGATGGGATCATCTGAGCATGTAGGGCAGACACCAAAGCTGTCACTTGTGTGTAGGGTGAAGGGAAAAGCCCATAGTGGCAGAGGCTAAGGCAGGGTCGGGCAGTAACTGATTATTCCAGCTCTGGGCCTCCAGCCAGACCAGAAATCCTTTCCTTGGACCCACCCATTAAAAGCAGACAGTCCCTCCCCGACCCTCCTTCCCGCAAAAAGCTCAGAAAAGACAAATTGCCCATTTTGATTTGCCGGTCGATTGCTGCTACTTTGACACCGTGGGATTGTGGATTTAATAAGAGCTCTCGCCAGTAAATTTTTTTTTCTTTTGTTCTTTTTCTTGGTGTTCTAATGGACCACCGTAGCTGCAAACATTTTTCTAAATAGAGCAATTCACTTTGCCAACGTCAACATTTCTACAAACCCCATTGCCAGAGAGAACCAGCTTTAACAGCTAGATCCCTTGACCAGTTCAGGCCCTCAGCCTGGGTCTTTCAAAGCGAATGAATCAGATCAAGCCCCTCTTGCCTGTGTCTGTATTTCGATCTCCCTGTGAGCGGTGAAGCTGACAAAGCTCGTTTGACGATGAAAGAACGCTATCACTGGGGTCACTGCACGACAGTCAACAACTGTTTCTCTTCCTCCGTACACCCGGTTCCAACTCACATCTGGTTTGAAAACTGGAACGCAGATGTCCTATTCCTCTATTCCTTAGATCTTTGCCAGACTGGTAGCCTTCATCCGTCTTCTGTGGCTGTGGCTGTGTGATAGACAGAAAGAAGAATCCCCTCCCTTTCCAGTGCCCGAAATCTGTTTTGTTTTAGTTTCTTGGTGGCAGAGTCCAAGCCACCAGGTCTAACGCTTGGCAGGGTTAGAAGCATGCAGACCCCACAGCAGGAGCAGCTCTGTGGCTTCTGCCGCCCCTCCTGAGAATGTCTCCGGCTGTGTGCGGATGCTAGAAAATGTCTTCCCTCCTTCCTAGGGGACTGCGAAACTTCGAGTAAGAAAAAAAAAAATGACAACAGAAGGCTGACAAACTCCCTTTCTCCCAAATTGCTTGTTCTGTATTAGCTTCAAAACACGTGTTGGCTCGGTCGGTTAAGTGTCTGCCTAGGCCTCAGGTAATGATCTCTGGGTCCTGGGATCGAGCCCTGTGTCCGGCTTCCTGCTCAGTGGGGGAGTTTGCCCTTGCCCTTCCGCCCTACAGCTTCCCCCCATGCTCTCTCTCTCTCCAATACATAAAATCTTTGAAAAAATAAGTAAAAATTTGAAAAACCTGCAAGTGTTTGCCAACTGTCTTTTTTTTTTCCTAAGATTTTATTTATTTATTTAACAGAGAGAGAGAGCAAGAGAGCACAAGCAGGGGGAACGGCAGGCAGAAGGAGAGGGAGAAGCAGGCTCCCTGCTGAGCAGGGAGCCTGATGCGGGACTCGATTCTAGGACCTGAGATTATGGCCTGAGCCAAAGGCAGACACTTAACCGACGGAGCCACCCAGCCGCCCCATTTGCCAGCTTTTTTTTCAAGAAAGCACCCACGGACTGCCCCCAATATTGCTGGTTCTGCTTCTGGCTTTGACAGAATCCATGTAAGTGGAGAACAGCTGGTTTAAACAGACAGTCTCAAGACGATCTATAATATTGCCTTTTGCTTCCTGTCTCATAGCGCTCAGGCTAGGGCAAGGTCTTCCGTGGTACGTGGTATCCAGGACCTGGTGCAGGGGGGTTATGTTTGGGGCCTGACCTCAAATAAAATATTTCCACCCAGTTAAAGAGTAATTTAACACCCTTTCTGTGGCGTCTATCCCTAAGAGGCGGACAAGTGCAGAGGAGCCGGAGCTAAAGTTGAGGCCAGGACAGGAAACTTTCTTTATAGATCAAAATATTGGCTATGCCTCAAGCAGGCATGTTATGACAGATGACAGGCCCCTCTGGGTGACTGCCCTCCGCTAGGCTAACCAGGGCGCCAGGGTGGCGTGGACCAATATCGGGAGAGGGGGGAGCATGTGGCCTCAATCACATCCTCTGGAGACTGAAGACCTTAGGCTATTTAACCCAGAAAGGACTTTGAGTTCCTATAGTCCAGAAACTCCCAGACTTTTAATTTCATGGCCTGTCACAACTCGGGATGGGGGGCGGGGACATAACATAAAAAAATAGACTGTTAGTTATTATATTGTCAGCTGAGCAAATAAAACACTCATCTCCTGTCATTTCAGAAAAGGACACTTTAACATAGACAATATGAAAGGCTTTCTCTCACTCTTAACGTAAAGAATATACCCCAGTCCCTTCCCAGGAAGTCAGTGTTACACTTACACCAGCATTACACAGATGTTTTAAAATACGTGTGCGCACACACGTGTGTATCCCTGTGCGCACACACTTCTCCTCCTCTTCCTCAGCTTCTCCTTACTCACAGGCAGCCATAGTGGAGCGATTTGTACCTGGACTCTGGGCCCCAATACCCAAGTTCAAATCCAGGCTCTGCCCCTTGTGATCTGAAAAACCTCAGGTAAGTTATTAAACTTCTCTGAGCCCTGGTTTTATCATCTGTGAAGTGAAGGTCATAACCGTAGGACACACTTTCCCTCAGTAGTTGTGAGGATTCAACGAGTTCATACGTGAAGAACGCTTAGCACACAGGAACCAGCCAGTAAGTGACAACCATTGTTACAGTGCAGGGACTGGTGACGCCTTCATAAACAGGTCCCTGGGAGCCACTGATGGAGCCAAGCTTTTCTCTTCCAGGGAAAGTAGAACTGAAGTCTGGAGCAGGCACGACGTGTCCAGCTAAGGTCTGTGAGTGAGCAGGACGGGAAGAGAACCCAAGTCTTCTAGCCACGTCTGATAGACCTCTGAGCTTGGGCAGGAACTGTGAACGTGGCCAGTGGCTGAGGGTGGGGCAGGAAGCCGTGGGCAAGTGTGCGGGTCTTGGGGGTGGGGACATCAGGCTGCGCTGTAGCAGGGCACAATGACAAGGTTGGGGGCCACCAGCAAATGTGGCCGCCGTGGCTCTCCTTTCTCTGTCCTTCAACCTGGGAGAAGATGAAAATGAGTAGGTTACAGCTTGGGGATGGGGGGGTATGGGCATGGGAGTCCCCACGTGGGAAGGGAGTGGGGGAGTAGCCACACACTCTACACCCCTTCCTCCTGTCTTCGGTCCAGCCACGGGACACCCACCGAGTCCCCGTCCTGCTTGCTCTCTGCCTGGGGGCTGGGCCACGTGTGGGGTTAGAGTCTGTTGGGTGGAGGCCGTGTCCTCCCCATGGCCAGTCTGCAGAGGGGCCAGGGCTGGAATAGCCAATGCCCCAACCCTCTGATGCATTTCTTTTGCTGCCGTGGCGTGGGGGCTGTTCCCCACTTCCAAGCAGACATGGCCGGGCAGAAGGCCACGGCATCAGGTGGGATCGCACTCTGCGGCCGCCAACAGACCCACGTTTCTGTGGCGGCTTGTTGAGGCCACAGAGCAGAACTCAAGGTTCCTCCAAGCTGGTTCCTCCATCCCATCTGCCCCACCGCTCTGCACACGTGACTTCTAGCCTCACCCCTGCTTGCTGATCACGTGCTCCCGGCGGGAAGAAGAAAAAGAAAATGCCCCCCAAAGGGGTGAAGGATGGTCTCTATAAGGAAATCCAAACTTTCCCACAAACCCTCCAGCAGCTTCTGCAGACGCCACATCAGTCACAGCCTTGTCACGTGGCTGCTCCTAGCTGCAAGGGAGGCTGGGAGATGTCCTCTGGTGTCTGGGCAATGAAATGTGGTTCATTGATAAGGAAGAAGAGAATGGATATTGGGTAGAAACCGTCATCTGCCAAAAAGATGTAACCGGAATAGACTTGAGGCTTTTTGCTTCCCCTCCACTCCAAAGCCTCGTTCCGCAGGTCCCATGTGATGGAACCCCTGGCCTGGCTCCAGAAGCCCGAAGGGCAGTTTGGGTCTTTACTGAATCGCCCGCGCATGTGGGTCGTGGATCGCGGCACACATCGCCCTGTCAACCTTTTTTACGAGTCTCTTTATACTTTCCTTTGCCTCCTTTCAGCAGCTGCCCTGATCTCCCTCTCGCTTCTTGCAAAACAAAACACACCAAGCCCAGCCTGGCCTCCCCGCTCCAACCTCCTCTTGCGCGCTTCCCGGTTTCCCCCATGCGTCTGTGTGCCCTTCTTGTGGAAATGCTCTCGGGCCCTGGGCTTTTCCACATCCGGGACTCCATGTCTCTCCCCTCGAAGCACCACCAAGGCTGAACGCAAAGAGGCCGGGAGATGACGTAAAGGTTTGTAAATCACCTGCTGCTGTGTCCCCTGCTACCCATGTTACCAGCGAACCAGTGTAAACATCAGCCCTGCTCACACACAGCCAACCTTGCAGGCAGGGTTCGAACACCTGCCCCCGCCAGCGAGTGCCACCCCCTGCCCCCCGCCTCCTGCTCCCTGACTCCCAGGTTTCCACTGAATTGCCCTCTCTGCTTTGACACCTATCCTATTTGTTTCAGCCAAATAATTTCCATCTGCTCCTTTGAAAGCCACTTGAGATGGGTGCTGAGGGGGCTCTCAGTCACCCTTGCCTGGCTCCAAGCTGGGCAATCCAGGTGCTACTCTGAAAATAAGCCCCTGGTTCATAGTCTCCATATTCGACGTGGGATTCAACCTTGGGATCCCATGTTTTCTTTACAACTGTTCTTTCTCCGCCACAGGCTGGGAGCAAGCTGAGGGCAGGGGCTGGCTCTTCCGTCAACCTCTGGACAAAGGTGACTCTTTTTTCTTTTTTCTCCGGCTGGTGTGTTCCAGCTTCCATGTGTCGGGCCCTGACGTAGGTGCTGAGGATAGAAGGCAGACCCTGCCCTGGCCTCCCTCACGATCTGCCTCTTCTGCTCCTTCTCCTGTCCCCGGCACGTCCGCCGGGATGACAGATCACTGTCTTGATGAGGCAGGGGGTTGGGATTCAGCTCCCAGAGAGGAGACCCCTCACAGTCTCCCCGGGCTCCAAGTTCACGGCACTCTGGCGGCCCATCTGCAGCGTCCCCAGGCCTCCTCCCAGCATCCCGGCAGCCGGTGTTACTGTTGGCTCAGCCCACCTGCCACGCAGCCAGAGCCTGAAGGAGCTTTTATTCCAAACGAGGGCAGTCAGCTGAATTTCCAAATCAAAGATTTTTCCACTTCAATTTTTCTCCTTTTCTCTTTTGCCCAAATAACACGTTCATTCTGTGGAAAGGGGATGGGGCAGTCCTCCTTCGGGGGGTGAAAGACTTTATGAGGCATCCCTGGATGGGATGCACAGGGCTCAGCCCAAAGCCCTTTTCGAGTTCGGGGAGGGGGGGTAGTTGGTGAAGGAGGCAGCGACAGGAGAGGGCTCTCCAGCCCCCAGGAGGACAGAAGGGATGAGATCCAACCAGGGAGGCCAAGGCTTTTCTCCTCCTGACCCCAGTCTGCCCCTTACTCCTTCCCTCTCTTTCCTGCCTTCTATGTCCTCTCCTTCTTCTTCCTCGTCTCTCCTGGACTCATGCGTTTTCTCAGCAGCTGCTGCCCTGCGTCAGACCGTGCTGTAAGCTAGGAGTACAAATGCAGGGTCAAGGCTAGAGGCTCTTAGAGTCTAGGGCCTGAGGCGGGAGGGGCGCACGGATGACAGGCCAGGGTGAGGAGTGACAATTGGCAAAAAGAGTCAACTGGCAAGTCTCCAAGTACCTTCAGAGGCTCAGGCAGCACGTCCAGAACGTGGGAAACTCTGGGACCGAGGACATTAGCCTTAGAGAACCTCCAGGGCAGCCTGACTCATTAACCTCTCCTGTCCCATCCGAGGGGGAGCGTCTCGGTGGGAGGGAACGCAGACTGGGTGAGCAGGCTGGCCCTATTCAGATCCGAGGTCCACCCCTTCCTGTGTGATCAGAGCAAGTCACTTACTCGTTTTATTATTACCGGTTCTTTATTAAATAGACCTGTTTGAGGAGCAGTTTTAGGTTCACAGGGAAAGTGAACAGAAAGTATGAAGAGCTCCCCCATCACTGCGGCCCCCACTCCACGCACGGTCTCCCCCGGTACCCACGTCCCGCACCAGCGCCGAGCATCTGCTGCCGTCCGCGGACCCGCACCGGCTCCTCGCTGCTGTTCCAAGTCCATAGTTTACTTTCAGGTTTGCTCCTGGTGTCGGACACTCCGGGGGTTTTGGCAACTATTTAATGACTTGTATCTATCAGTATCATTCAGAATAGTTCCACTGCCCCAAAAATCCTCTGGGGGCGCCTGGGTGGCCCAGTCAGTGAAGCATCTGACTCCTGGTTTCGGCTCAGGTCATGATCTCAGGGTCGTGATGTCAGGGTTGTGAGATCGAGCCCCGCATTGGGCTCTGTACCCGTCGTGGAGTCTGCTTCTCCCTCTCCCTCTGCCCCTCCCCGCCCTGTTCTCTCTCAAATAAATAAATAAATCTTTTAAAAAAATCCTCTGTGCTCTGCCTTTTGCCTTCACTCAATCTTCTTATCCTCAATTTCTTCTTTGAAATGGGAGGAATAACTGTCTCATGGGGAGATCATGAGGATAAAATGAGCTACGAGACATGAGTGTTCTGTTTCAGGTGGGTGTTGTTTACGTACTATTCCAATGAAAAGCCAAGAGCCCGCCCACGGTGCTGACTGTCTTGCGTGCTGTTGGAGGCAGGAGAGGACCAGGCGGGGAGGGGGCTCTTACTCCAGGGCAGCAAGGCAATACTCCACCGCCTCACGGGGTCTGGGTGGTGGGCTACTGCAGGAACCACAGTGCGAGGAGGAAATGGAGGCCCACGGGACTCCAGAGGCACTCTGGACTCTTCCCTGCTCCTGAAGTAACCCATCCAACTTCATCCGAGCAGTCCTTTGGCTGCTCTTGGCAGAGGCCCGGACAGAGCCTGCGTGAGTCACGTCCACGTGGCTGATGTGGGGAGGGGGGGAGGGAGGGAGGGAGAGATGGGGAGGGCTCATGCCCAGGCTGGGCCACGCTGGCTTGGAGACGTTGTTCCTGAAAGTCCCTGGCAGGAAGTGAGCTGCTGTGGGCTGTTAACCTGCCATGCAAATAGACAAGTAAACAGTCTCCAACGAGAATCCCAGATGCCTGGTTCATTCCAGAGACCCAGACACTCCTTCTGGCCTCCAGGTGGGGACCAGCTCCAGGGAGCCCTGTGCACAAACTCCCCGGGGCTGCCCGTGTCTCTCATTCCTCCTGTATCCAGACAGAGATCGTGCCTGGGAGACGTCAGTCTCCTTCTGCACCCCGATGGGCAGTGTCTACACAGGCAGAGGGAAACCTGGCACCAGAGATTGCTCAAATGTATTGTATGGCCCTTCTGTCAGACAGGAAATATCATTCTGGGGTCTGCTTGGGCTGTCTAGACAAAGCAGATGACCCACACCAGGGAGCTAGAGACATGGGTGGGCCGTGTGGTAGGCCCCTGTGGTCACCCCCAGGCTCCACCTCAGTTGGGTCTGTCACCAGGCAGGCACAACGGGGCTTGGGAGATGCCAGGTGCTTGTTATATATATATAGTCAGAATTTACTGCCCTGTGGTAAGAAGGGATGAGGAGGGACAGGATGGAATGGAACACATCTGGTGACCTGATTTTTGTTTTCCTGTTCTCGGTTAAGGACTTGGGCTGTGCTTAGGGCTGGAGAAAGAAGTCAGGGAAATGGGGCAGGGGCAGGAGAAGGGGAGACGGGGGCAAGGAGTGCACGTTACTTAGCTGGGCTCAGGGCGAGACAGCCGGATCCATCCTGGGAAAGCTTCTGCTCCTCGTGGGGTGGGAGGGGATTCAGTTCCCCTATGTGAAGATTCAATGAGGAAGAAACGTATGATCTCATGAGATGGTGGCTACAGTTGTGGTGAGCAAAGCAAAACCTACAAACTTGTCAAATCACAGTGTCGTACACCTGGAATTAATGTAGCACCGTGTGTCAACTATACTCCAAATTTTTAACAAGTATGGTTCCATGGAACTTATTAGCGTCTCCATGAAAGATACAACATGTAATCGTATCCATACATAAATCCAAAGGAAACGCATAAACATGCATGCCTTCCGTAGAATCGCAACCACAGCCAACCACTCTACAACGAAAGCTCAGACACACTGCAACCGAAACACACGAGACCGGAGAGTCACACTGACTCTGAAGATCAGAGCAAGTGTCATCTGAACCATTACAATCGCTGGGATTTTGCAAAGCCTAATGAGCATCTCAAGCAGGCTTTTGAATGAGATGACCATTTCTGCAAACTTCCAGAGAGCGCTCCTGCTTTTGGTGAATCATTCAGTCCAGGGTCCTCTGACCATTCCCCCTGCTCCCCACCACCTCCTTACAGACGGAGACCACAGCAGAAACACTCACAAGGCTTCTGTGGGGTGGCCAACTTGGGAAGATTTGAAGAAAGTTAGAGATTGACATGGTCTTTGAGGACACATAGCAATCCGGGGAGTCCCTGTAAGAGCCAGGGGCTAGGAGATCACCGAGGTCCAACCCTGTCTTCCCTGATGCCCCTTAGTCGCCAGTGGGGCTGCGTTTTCCATCCTACTCCCAGGCCTACTTTCCAGTTTCGGGACCTGCCTGATTTCCTTTATGTAACACGAGCCCATCCAAAGGGCGCGGTCCTGTTGGCCTAAGGGCATTTCATTTACCCCCTGCTGCCAGCCCTGCGCCAAGGCAGCCTTCTTCCACCCCATCACACTCCCTCCTCATCCCAGGAGGGAGCTGTCTCACCTAAGCCTGCATCTCGGCTACCCTGCTGTGCCACCTTCTGACCAGACAGCCTGAGGGACAGGTCCTTGCTCATCGCCCTCAGGAAGCTCGACCCACGGCTGGAGAGAGGAGCGGAGACGCCCAGTCCAGTGGGTTAAACGGCGTCGGGGAGCAGCCAACGTGCTGTTGGAGCCCTGGGTGGACAGGGGGCAGCTCAGGGAGACGAGGTACTACTTGGGCCGGGGCGTGAAGAGTGAAGAAAGAATTAGGGCAACATTTGAAGACCAGTGCCACAGAGGAAGGTTGGGCTGAGATGGAGACGGGCAGCGCTTGCGTGCTGGTCAGCGCCTCATTTGCCCGACAACTTCATCTAAGGGATCCTTCCCTCCCTCCCAGCCTCCCTCCCTTCCTCCGTCCCTCCCTTCCTCCCACCAGTATTTATTGAACATCTTTTTTTTGTGCCAAGTACCCTGTTAGGTGGTAGAAACAAATATGACCAAGGCATGCCCTGTCTTGAGGGAGCTTGCAGATTATTAGGGAGACAAACGTATAGAACTCGTTCTAGCTCCTGGTCCTGCAGGAGGGGAAGTCCCTTCAAGGAGACCACTTCTAGACCCCAGACCAGAATCTGACTTGACCCCTCATGACATGGGGCAGCATGCCGCCAAGCCTCAGAGCCACCTCAAGCACTCTTAACCCCAGGCCCCTCTTACAGGCTGGTGTCTGCCTGTCTTGGTTGAAGAGAAACCTTGCATCTTCTCTGCTCTGGAAGATAAAGAATTTCCTGACCTGAAGGCCAGACACCGGACCAGATGGCCTCTTGTGCTCCTTGACTTTGTAGTCTACAGAGGGTCTAAGGAAGCCTCTGAACCCGCCTTTCCCTCACACAGCAGTCTTGTGGGGGTGCACAGGGAGGAGACTCTCAGGCGGCCATCTGCTCTCCTAGTCCTGCTCCCTAGAAGGGGTGGGGGGGAAACCTCTCTCCCCGCTGTGCCTCACTGCCCTGGAGGAGTCCTGGCCAGGAGATGGGCTGAGGGATGCATCCAGGGGCATGGGCGGTTAGCGGAGAGGCCCACGGTGGGACCATCGTAGATACCCTCCGTGGGGCTGCAGGTCTGGTAGGTCTGGAAGAACGATCTTCACCAGGCATCTCCTGAGGCAGTGCTACTGTTGGGGGGTCTTGGGGAGAGGAAGACTCACTCCTTGCCCCTCAAAGTGCTCCCACTGGAGTTGCTGAGACAAATAGGCAATGAGTATGTTCGGTAGAGGAAGCTAGCTTCCCTGGGAGAGGTATGCAGAGCCAAGTGAGCTCAGAGGTAGGAAAGGGCCTGCCCAGTCAGAGGGGTTACAGGGAACAGGGGGCGCCCAGGTGGCACAGTCGTCAAGCGTCTGCCTTTGGCTCAGGGCGTGATCCTGGCGTTCTGGGATTGAGCCCCACATCAGGCTCCTCTGCTAGGAGCCTGCTTCTTCGTCTCCCACTCCCCCTGCCTGTGTTCCCTCTCTTGCTGGCTGTCTCTGTCAAATAAATAAATAAAATCTTTTTTAAAAAATGCAGGGAACAGCTTTCGAGACGAGCCTTTTCATCAGTAAGACTGCCTTCGGCTGCATGCACAGAAACCCGACTACCGAGGTTTAACAAAAAAGCGTTTATTTCTCTCTTGTAACAAAAAGTGTGGAGGGAAGCCAGTGCAGGTCTCAGAGACATCTTCAAGAACCCAAGACCTTCTTTTTTTTTTTTAAGATTTTATTTACTTATTTGAGAGAGAGAGAGAGATAGTGAGAGAAAGCATGAGCCAGGGGCATGGGAGGGGCAGAGGGAGAGGGACAAGCAGACTCCTTGCTGAGCAGGGACCCCGACAAGGGATCATGACCTGAGCTGAAGGCAGACGCTTCACCAACTGAGCCACCCAGGAGCCCCAAGAGACCAAGCCCTTCCGTCTCCCAAGCCAGCACCCTTCACATGTGGCCTTTATGGGATGGAAGTTGGGTACTCCAGCCTCCAGCATCACATCGTAGACGTTCCAGGGAGTGAGACAAAGAAAAGCAAAACACACAAGCTAGACATGTACCAGCTCTGCCTTCACCTTTTCGGACAGAAAGAATTTATACCATTTACGTCTTGTTGGCCAGAACTGTGTCACATCATCGCTCCTAGAAACAAGGGAGCCTTGAAAAATCCGTATTTTTAGGAAGGCACCCTGATCTCTCTTCCCCAAGCAAAATCAATGTATTCACTAAATGAGGCAGAAGGGGGAGTGGACAGCGGTCCGGCAGGAGGCCGTGCTTGCCAGAGTCCGGAAGAACAAGCAGAATCAGCGAGGATGGAGTGTGAAGGACATCGGGGCAGGGAAGCGGCAGGAGCACAGGTCCGACCTGGGAGGGCGCCAGGAACGTCCGGGAATCGAGAACAGGCCGCTTCAGCTAGAGCTTAGGGTGGGAAAAGTGGTGAGAGCAGACAGGGGCCGTTTGCATTGCCCGGGCTTGTGGGATGGCCCTCCCACGCAGACACACACCCTGCAGTGCTGGGGGCCAGGCAGGGGAGAGGCAGCAACAGACAACGAGCAACATCTGGAAAAATCAAGTTCAGCTGCAACAGGAGACAGTGATTGAAGTTCACAGGTAGGCAAAGGATGACAGGCCTCCTGACAGCCTGGCAGTGACAGCCAGGGGCGGAGGGATGCCCTCAAGCCAAGCAGACCCTTCAGGGAAACCTTGTGTCCCTCACTGCTCCCTGAATCAACCGTACGATTAAATATATGCATCGGCCTTCTGCCCGAAGTCTGTGGATCACGGCTATGCTTCCTCTCCCCCATCTCTCCTCCTGGTTCAGCCCTTCCAGGCTGCATGGATGGATCAGTGTGGTGAATGCTGACTCCAGCCCCAGGAGAAGGTTCAGCCATTCGCTGGACTTTCCCCAGAGGTTCCAGACAGCGTCTCTGGGCAGTGGGGAGGACGCAGCCATCCTTTGCTCTACTTGGGTCATAGATCCTGGCTTTTTTGACAAGGAGGCACTTCGGTCTCACCTCCCACTTGTTACAGATGAAACTCTTTCCTCCTCTGGCCTCTGAGAAGGCAGAGAGCAGTGGCTAATGTCCTGCTCGAAGATGCTTCAACGGTCACAGCCCTCAGCCTCCCCCTTCCCAAGAAGAGCACTTCCCCATCTTCCTGGATCATCTTCTGACCTTTGCATCCTTTGTGTTCCTTGTTGGGAACCCTCTTCAGTTTCCCACCTTCCATTAAAGGCCAAAACCCAGGGGTGGGATGGGGTGGGGGAGGGGTATCATTGAAGATGTGGGGACTGGGGACTGAGGCTCTGGGAAGACTTTGATCAGACTCATTCAACAGTTCTTTGGTTTCCAGAACAGTATCGCTCTGCTCCGTGGGGGTGTTGGACTACAGTGCTGATGTCAGGAGTCCCCTCCAGAGAAAGGCTGGAATGGAAGGACCAAGTCACTACCACATCATGTAGCCCTAACTCCCCACCTGTTTGAGAAAACCCTCTACAATGTCCCTGCTGGAAGTTGGGCATTCCAGGGGACAGAAAATTCCTTACAACTCAGGGCTCCCTGGTGCTCTGATCCTGTAGTCGGCAGTCTTACTGGTTCAAGGAAGCATCTCCCTCATGTTATAATAGCAGACACCCCAAGGCACTTCCTTTACAGCAGGCCCTGTACGGAAAGAACCCACTACAGGCACTCTGACCCTCAAATTTGGCTCTATTATCCCATTTCACAGATGAGGGTACTGCCAACAAGACAGCTTGAGTCCCTTGCCCAAGGTCTCAAGGCTGGCATGTGAGATTAAAACCCAACCTGTGTTCCCTCCATGACATTGTTCTGGGCACTCTTGGCATTTGGGGCTGGAGAATTCTTTGCTGAGGGACACCCCCTGAGCATTGTAGGCTACGTAGCAGCATCCCCGGCCTCTGCCCACTGGGTGCCAGCGAACACCCCCTCCTCTAGTCGTGACAGCTGAGATCATCTCCAGACATTGTCACACGTTCTCTTGGGGTCAAGGGGCGTCTGCTTGACCTGCCTGCACCACAGCACCTGCTGTCTCTCGGCTGAGCTCAAATCTTTCCCTCCCACCCGCTAGCCTGGTTCTCCCTGCTGGAGTCACACGGAGCACACACTTTGACTTCATATCACCCATCAGTCCAAACAACGACGAGGTGCTTCCTTACCTCCAAGACTCTTCTCCAGGTCAGACTCCAAAGCTCCTTCTTTTCCTGCTATGCTGTGGTTTCTAGGCCTTTTGACATGCTGGCAGCTCTCTGCCACTGAACATCAGTTGTAGGGAGACTTAGTTTGACGAAACAAAGAACTTTCTTCCTTCCTTCTCCTGCTTGACTCCATTATCAGGAGCAGCCCAGATGAACCATCCCGTCCTTTGCAAAGTGATCACGTCCCTCACGCACACAGCAGGCTCGCACTGGAAGCCGTGCAGGGGGATGGCGTGTAATGATAGCACGTAGACAGCATTGGGCTTATGGAGGTGAAAGTGCTTTGAAAAGACAGAAAGGGTTGTACAATATAAGGGGGGTATATTTTCCTTCTCTGTCCTCCATCTCAGCCCCTCTCCCAGGGTTCCCTCCAAGCCAGACCAGCACACTGGCAGAGAAAATTAACCAAGGTTTATTGGAGGAATGGGAAACTTGAAAAGGAGGATACCTTCTAGAACTTTCCCCCCTAATTTCCAGTGTGGGCTGGTTGCTCCAGCAAGGGTTAATATGCGGTTGCCAGTGTAAGAATCTAATAGGAGCCACCTCCCCCTCTCTCCCTGCCCTCCTAGTTATTTGCAAGCCTGCTTATTAGGGAAATTCAATTCTCCCTAGAACCTACCACCTGGAAAAATACCTCACCACATGGTGAACAAGGAGTGCATTAACGGGGGAAGAAGACCGGTGGTGGGCCCTGGACCAAGGTGCCCATCAGTTCTGGAATCTGGCTAAGTCTTCAGTTGTACCAAAGGCATGTTGTGTCTGGTCCAGAGGGCAGCCACACATGCCTGGTGTCCGAATGTGTCCCTCACTCCCCACTCCCCCTGGAGTCTGAGAGGACCATGGAATCAATGGGCCATTGCCTCCCTGGACTTCTAGGGTTGGCTCTCTTTGCGGGCCTTTGCGAAGCGCCAGGGTCACCTTCAAGTTCAGCTCCCTCTGTGAGCAGAGCCCAGTAGGTGTTTGGAGAGCAGGAAGAGAACTCCTGAGACACGCGGCTGTGCCCTGGGAGCTCTCAGCCTGATGGGAGAACTTCCTGCCCTTCGGAAGTCAAGGAAGAGAGACTCTTCCAGAAAAGACCCCATCATGCATGAAGCTGAGTGTGAACCTCAAAGCTACCCACCTCTGCTATGACGCGATCAGCTCCGAGGGGAGGATGGGGGCTTTGGAAAGGTTCAGAGGAGAGATACGAGTTGGGCGAAGCACCATTCCCCCAACCCATATGGAAGAGGTTGTTCTGACCAGTGCAGAAACAGAAACAGGGCAAGTGCGCGGCTAAACTCAAGGGCAGCTGACCACACCCCCAACTATGCAAATAAGAGAGAACAGGGGGCTCTAAAGGGCTGGACAGCTCTTTCCCTCTGGCCCACATTCTTCTCTGATCCAAGGTCAGAGGTGGGACCATAAGGGAGAGGGGCCCTTGGAGAGAGAGGGGAGCTATGGCCCAAGGCCTAGGTCCATGTCACTGGCCAACCCACTAAAAGACTGTGTCCCTCTGGCCCTACACCTCGAAACTCAAAGCCAGCACTTGACTTGGGAGAAGAAAGTGGGACGGTCGTGCCGGGTCACCGTCAAGCCAAGGCAGTGTTTGGCTGTATCCCCAGCTCCAGCTCAGCCCCAACCTGCCCCTGCCTCCACCTTCCAAGGCCAGGGGCCACTCCCCAGGAGGCAAGAGAAGGGCAAAAGCAGCATCCATCGCTGCCTCCGTGGCCACACAAATGAATCTAGCACGCGCCGCGGGGCCCCCCCTTTGTCAAAATGGAAAGGAAACTGACAGGCCGGCTCCGCGGGCTGCACCTAATGAAGTGAAATTTAACAGGGAGAAATGTCAGGCCCTGCACTTGCGTTTCAAAATCCAAGTGCCTGAGCGCAGAAGGGTGGAGGCAGGGCTGGGGAGTGGCATGTGCAGGAAAGCTTTTAGGTTTTAGGGGATGATGAGCTTGTTGAGACAAAGTTGCTGGTGAAAACAAGCGTTCGCCCCTTGGTCATGGGATGTAGGATGGCAGTGTTTCCAGCGTGCTCAGCTCCCTCTCTTGCCAGCCTTGAAATACCCTATGGGCTGGGCACTACTCTGTGATCCCCATTTCGCAGAAGAGGAAGTGGAGGCACAGAGAGATTCCAGTAGTTTACCCAAGAACTCATAGCTGCTGAGTGGTAGCGCCAGAAGTCCTTGGATCCAGACCCTGACTGCTCTGGGCTGGAAGCCTGGAATTTAGGAAGGGAGGCAAAGTCCTTTTCTGCTCTGTGCTGAAAAGAACCCATTTTCCAGAGTCTTCTATTTTGTTCTAAGACCAACACTCCAAGTATTCCTTAGAGGCAACACGGAGGATATAAAAATTCAGAAGAGGGTGCTCAGGAACGTTGCAGAAAGGGCTCTTTGGGGACATTACATCCCCCTCTCCATCTACCCAGTGCTCCAGCAGCAATGTGGGGAGCTGTCCTCAATACCACCCTCAAAGCCATCCCCCTGCAACCTCCCCACACCAGCTCCGAGGCACAGCAAGCTTAGCAGCCCCTGAAAGCCCTTAAGGCTTTCTTCTCAGCCCTGCTTCTCCCTCCCAAACTCACCTCCTCTTGGCCCCTTCACCCCTCCACAGGCACTTCTGGCCGAAGGCACCAGCATCTCCCCTCCATCGATTGCAGCAAACCCTCCGCTCACCGCTCCTGTCTTCACTCCTGCACCACCAAGCCGCTCCCCACAGGACAGCCAGAGTAGGCTCTGACAACCCAAACAGGCCCGTGCCACTGTGTCACTTAAAGCCCCTCCCCACGTCACTCTGTACGTGGAGTATGGCCCCAACCCTAACTCTGGTCCTACTAATTCTCCAGCCGTTCTCTTACAGGGCTCTCACATGTGCTTTTCCCTCTGCCCAGAACGCTTTTCCTGACCGTCCATCTCCAGCAGGTGCCCCTGCCCATCCTTCAGGTCCGGGCTCAATACCGGGCATGGTAGAGCGGCTCACGCTCCCCGATCCCCGTGGGGTTCGCCCTGCCTTCACCAGCCCAGCACCCTCGCCCCAGCTTCCTGCACAGTCCATGGCACAGGCTGAGGGCGACTCATCTGTGCGTTTACTCTCAGGTCCATGGACACAGGGCCATTTTGTGTTGTTCACACAGCACATGCAAGGCCAAAGCCAGGGGCACATGGTGAGCGTGCAATAAATATCTGTTGAGCAAACGAAGGGCCCGGAGAGCTCCATACCTGACAGGGGACCATCACTGGTGTCATCCCGTATTTCAGAATTGCGGTCCACTTGGTTAGCAGTTGCTGACGTGGCGTTTACTCAGCACCGCACACCACTTCTGGCACCTTCTACATGGCGATCCTCTTCACAGCCCTGGGTGGGTGCTGGCACTACCACTGTTCCACACACAGGGAAACTGAGACCCGGAGAGGCCATAACTTGCCAAAGGTTCCACAGTCATCAGGGGGCCAGACTGGCCCCTTTGCCAGACAGATTTTGAACCGGAGCCCATGCTCTCGAGCACCTCAATATGAGGCCAGTGAGTAGAAGTTTCTGGAAGGCCCCTGTCCATCAACAGAAGGCACGCTCTCCAAGGAGGTGGTCCCAGACGCCAAGGGCAGAGGCCAGAGGCCTCCTGAGCCAGCGTGCTGGGAGGGCATCAAGCCTGGACACAGCGGACCTCTGTGACCTCTGACGCCAGTCTCTGCCCTAACGCCCTACCCAGGGCTGCAAGGGGGAGACTGTGGATTCGTAGAGATGAAGGTGCTTTGGCAAAGGTGGAACGTGCTTCCAGAATCCAAGGTCATGCCGTTCCCCACGCCGGCCAGGACTGGAATGGCGATGAGGCCTTCTAGTCAGACTGAAAATCGAGGGGCACAGCCAGGCGGGGACATGGCTCCTGATCAATCAACCCGTAACTTCCCTCTAGACCCTTCTGCCTGCCCTCTGTTCCGGACCTTCCCCACCTCTGGGGGGGGGGTAGTGGAGAGGGTGAGGCAAAAGGGAGCAGGGAGGCAGGCAGCACAAGAGAAGAGAGGCTGCTTTTAAGCAACAACCGGAAATCCCCCCTGATTGACGAGGTCTGCTCCCTGCTCGGAGCTTTTGGATTAAACCAAAACCCTTTGGCCCATCCTGTGGTGGCTCGGCACACGGTTTGTTTTCCAGGCAGATTGCCTCAGCCTGCCCTGGAATTTTCTGGCAAAGGGGCCAGGGCAGCCCAGGGAGAAGGGTCTGGGGTGGGGAGAGGCAGTAGCGCCCATCTTGTGGAACGCACGGGGGCCCTGGGGGTCTCTGGCATTTTGTCAGAGGAGCCGAGAGGGCGGCCTCGATTCCACTTCTCCCGGAGCAGGCGGCTGGGGGAGAAAGCCGGCGGGACCCCGTCTGCAGACTCACATGACTCTTTCAGTATCCCTCTGCCCAGGCCACCTGCCACAGGAGCTGTGTGTGGGGACAGAGATAAGGTGTCTGCCAGCAGCGGGCACTGAGCATGGCCGTGTTGCCCGAGCCCCTGGGTCCCGGTGGGATGCCGTGGGAGGGGGCTGTGCACGGGGACAGGTCAGTGTGAGGCCATCTAGAGACAAAGGATAGGGATTGGGAGGCCAGAGAGGGCAGTGAGGGTATTTCCTGAAGCCCTGGGAAAGGGGGAGAGAGGATAAATTAGGCCGCTGAAGAAAGAAGAAATACACAGAACAGGCTAGGTGCTCTCTAAAGTCTTTTCCAAAGCTAAGCTTATTCCACCGGGGCCTTGCTTCCCACTGAATGCCATAACCTTCCTTTTGTTTTTTTTTTAAAGATTTATTTATTAATTTTTAGAGAGAGCACTGGGGGGAGGGGGAGAGAGAGAGACAGAGAATCTCGAGCAGACACCGAGCTAAGCACAGAGCCTGATGTGGGGCTCAATCTCATAACCCTGAGATCATGACCTGAGCTGAAACCAAGAGTCAGACAGTTAACCAACTGAGCCACCCAGGCACCCTGGGATCACGCCCTGAGCCGAAGGCAGACGCTTAATGACTGAGCCACGCAGGCGCCCCTGCCATAGCTTTCTTATTCCTACTTCTGGTAGTATGTTCTCTTCTGCACACATGCTGTAGGTGTGGGAACCTTGCCTGCAGCCCATTCGAGACTGAGGGCTGAACTTGGAGATTATGATAGCTTCTTTAAGAGGGTTTGATCAGTTAATTAGCTGAATAAGTAACTAGTCATTTATTAAGCCTACCGCGTGCCTGACGTGGCACTAAAGGGAGAGAGAGCCTCGACCTACAGCACTGAGGAGCTTCGAGGCTAATGGGAAATCCACCTCCCCAAAGGCGGTCTGCCAAGTGTGATCAGAAATCGTTACTGCTTTATGGAAAAGCTTTGTAAGCCAAGGGCACTTCAGCCCAGCCTCTGCCACTGCGAGATGAGAAGGAAAGATCCACGTGAGCCGAGGTGGGGAGTATCTGGGATGCACAGTCTCTGTTTGGACGGCTGCACGTGGGGTCCCTGGATACCATTTGCCTCAGACATGGAAGTCTGGGTTACTGGAGTCATACTCAGTTGTCTCTGACCTCAGCTGGCAGTCTCTGGGGAATATGGCAACTCGTTCATGGCTGGGGGACTGTGACCAGTGTGAGCATGGGACTAGCAAGGAGCCATGAAGCCACTCTAGGAGGGCTGGCTGACCTTCCTGGGAAGGGAGGCCCCTGGGAGGGGGAGACCACTGATATGGAGGGCCAAGGCTGACACCCTTCCTGTCAGGGGGAATGAGGATGACAAGAGGCCCAGAGGAGAGAGAGCAAGAGGCTTGTTCCATGGGCTACAAATAAATACTTGAGTCAGTGGAAGGGAGAGACAGAGACACCAGTCAGAGACCGAGGTCAGAGATGGTACTGAAGTGGCTCGAAAAGGTAGCAAAGGGGCTTGGGAGGGACACTGAGCTTTACCCTGAGAGTAACAGAGGAGCTGTTCCTCCTGCCCTTGTCCAGAACCTCCCCTCCGTGGACCATCCCCTTCCCTGCCTTTCTTTACAAGGCTGCCTGGGATAAATTCCCTTCTGTTTGGCCTGGTCCAATCCTGCCCACCCTCATGGGCTCTAGTTAGATTCCCTTTCCTCCAGGAAGCCTTTTTAGACCTCCTCATTTCATTCGTTCGTTCATTCACTCATTCGTTCGTTCATTCATTCCACGCTGAAGTATGCATTAAGTTACTCCAGTGTGGTGGGTGCTGCGCTGGGCGCTGGCCGAGACCAAGCAGCTCTGGTTCCCACCCTCACACAGCCTATGCAGGACAGTGGTTTGGAAGCCTCCGTGACGGCTCCTGCTTCCATCTCCTTGAGGTGCCCAGCCAGTGACGCTTTCAAGGACCCTTCCAGAAGCCCAGTTTCCTCCCTCTAGACAGACAGCTCCTCAGGACAGAGACCAGCCTTCTTCATGTCTCTATTCTGGGGCTGGTTGGCACAGGGCTGGGCACTCAGGGGGGCTCAGTCCATATTTATTTATTTTTATTTATTTCTTTTTAAAAGATTTTATTTATTTATTTGAGAGAGAGAGAAAGCATGAGAGAGGAGAGGGTCGGAGGGAGAAGCAGACTTCCTGCTGAGCTGGGAGCCCGATGCAGGACTCGATCCCAGGACTCCAGGATCATGACCTGAGCCAAAGGCAGTCGCTTAACCAACTGAACCACCCAGGCGCCCCTCAGTCCACATTTTAGAGATGTTGGGCTTTCCAGCGACGTTAAACAAAGCGGAAAGTTCCAGCTGACACCCACCCCTTTCCCCAGTCACCCCAGTTCCAGCACAGCTCCACTGCAAGGAAGAAAGATGGATGCTCCAGTTGAACCTTTGGCCCCAGGATGCAGAAAGAAAGCAAAGGAGGGCCTGGGAGGAAGGAAGCGTCTGGGCTGGATGCCAGCCCCTGAGTCCCCAGGCCAAGCGGGGGTTCTCGGTCCTCTGCGTTTTGGAATGTGACAAGGGCTTGCCAGGGCGTCTTGGAGCGGCTCCTCCCCAAGCCACTCGCTCCTCACCCTGGACAGAGCCACGCTGGCAGCTCCTCCTGGGCCCTCCTCACGGTGCACTGGTGCCCCGCGGTGGACAGAAAGCAGGCCCTGATCTCACTCCCTCCTGAGGCTTCGTGTCCCACTGATGGAGAGGGCACTACATACCGTTCCTGCCCTCGCAGGGGGTCAGCCCAGGGCATGGCCCCTGCACTCTATCCGCCATGACCACCAACCCCTTCCCTGGATGCTCAGGGTTTGACCTGACCCCAGCCCAGGTGTTGTCGTTCAGATCACTCCCTGCTGGTGGGCGTATTTCAACGCGATCTTAGAGACAGAAATGGGCTGTCTAAATGCCCATATGGGGGCTGGAGCACCCCGTGTCATCCTCCCACCTTGGGGCTGGGGGCGATGGGAGTGAAACTGAGGCTTCTGCCAGCCTGCAGCTGACTGTCTCTCTAGGCAAAAGTAGGAGAGCCGAGTCAGAGGGGATGGCGATGGAGAAGCCATTGAGCCTGGGGGAGCGGGGTGCAGTGGAAGGCTGGTGGAGGATGGAGTTGACCTGGGGTTGAGACAGAGCCCTGGAATTCTCTAGAATGTAGGAGCATCCAGTTGTTGTTGTTGTTTTAATTTTAATTTTTTCCTCTCTCCCGCCTCCATAATAAGCTGTGTTCAGTTGCTAGAAGATGGGTGTTAACCCTCCCGGAGTCACCATGTGAATAGTCCTATCGTTAGGGCTCATCTCTGGGGGCTGGGTGGCCCCTCATATGCCAGGGCATGAGCCTCCGGGAGGGTTAGTGCCATAGTTCTATCAAGAGGGCTGAGCAGAGCTAGCGAGAGAAGCGCTACAGGTAAAGGGGCCAGGGAGCAGGAACGGAGCCTGGACAATGTCAAGAGGTAAGGAGGAAAGGGCAGGAGGGCAGCTTGAAGAGGTCAAAGTGTGAGGAATGGTCAGATGGGCTGCCAGACGGGGGCAGGGACTGAGCTTACCCTGCAGAGGAAAAGGAAAGCTCAGCACCCATGAGACCCACATGCTAGGGGCAGGGCCAGGGGCTGGCACCCCCTTATTTCCTTTGCCCCACGTTGCTGCAAAGCCCTGGCTTCTTTTACAGGGGCCTGAAACTTATGTAAGTAATCCAAGTCGCCTGCTTGTGGTCCCATGGCTAAAGGGGTCAAGTGCGAATTTGAATCCAGGTCTATCAGATCCCAATGGGTTCCTAAAATCTGAGTGTTCACCTGAGAGGAGGCATGGCTGGATCAGAGAGAACCAGGGGGCATAAACTCCAGGATTCAAGAAACTTGGCACTAAAATCCGGATCACAGAACCAACCCCAATGATCTCCACGCTTCCCTCCCTACCCCCTCCTCCCTTCCCCCCTCTTTCCTATTTCCCCCCTTTCCTCCCTCCCTCCTTCCTTCTCTCCCTCTAACATTGTTTACTGAGCAATTACGACCTGTCAGGCATCATGCTAGTGTGAGGAGCAAACGCCAGTAAGAACCTACCCTTGCCCTTGGGAAATTCCAGAAAACCGAGGCAGCTCTTTACATACACCCCCCACAAACACTCTCAAGAGGGTTTTTTTTTTTTCCTCCCTGTCTTTACTTCTGAGTTCCTCACGGGGGCCCAGCAAACCTCCCACATCTCCCTCCTGCCACTTCGAGAGGTCCAGCTCCGGCCAAGCCCCTCCCACCCCGAGCTGCTCCAGGGGCGAAAGCCAGAGCTGACAGTGACGCCACAAACAGGTCTGTAAAAACCCTGGGCCTTTGAGCTCCGCTCACACATCTGGACACAGCTGGGCCTGGGGCAGCCCACATTCTCCAGGTCATAAGTCACGCTGGAACAAACGAACATTTCCTTGGCTTCCAGCCTCTTCCCCTCACAGTCTGACCCAACCGTCTCCTACACTAGAACCGCTCACCACACCCCATTCCTCTCTGCTCTGAAGTCACGGTGCAGAACTTAGCCTTCACCCACACGGTCCGTCCTCGCGGCACTTGCCATCAAATAAACGCAGTCTGGCAACCCGTCCGTGTTTCAAAATAACTCAGGCTGTTTGTGCAAATTCTCAAATCCTATGAAGAGGACGCAGTAGACCAGAACAATCCTTCTCAAAATCCTGTTTTCCTCCCCCACGTATTTCTCTACATACCACATCCGATCCTGTACCCCTGCTCTCCACATTCCTGTCTCCCAAACTCCTCTTCCAGCGGCAGCCACACACCCCTTCTCCTCCTCCTCTCCCCTCTCCTCCTGATTCTGCAGCACATCGCCCACACACGACACAGTCTGGCAAAGCCAGAGACTCTGGAGAAACGGTTGGGAAGCAGGGGATGGGGCGAAGCCCCTCTTTCCTAGGCAGGAGAGAAGGCATAGTCTGGAAACATTCACGCAGCGATCATTTAGTCCCCCTCACAGGAGCTGTCACCACAGAGAGCCCTTCCAGATCATGCCAAGTCCCAGCAGGGCAGGACTGCTTCCGGACAAAACGACCATACCAACCTGCCTATTCCAATCAGCCCTGATCTAAATATTTTTTTCTCACCCCAAGTGAGCCACCGTTAGTCAATAGTCCCAGTTGTGAGCTAGGAAAATATGGTCACCGGATCCCTGACCCACCCTTCCTCTTAGCAACACTCGTATACCCTGATTATATTAAATATGTCCAGTATTGCTATGGGCTGAATGTTCATGTCCCCCTAAAAGTCACATGTTGAAATCCTCACCCCCAAGGTGATGGTATTTGGATGTGGGGCCTCTGGCAGGTGAACTAACACCCCATTCTGTCTTCATGAATGGATTAGGGGTGTTATGAAAGGGACCCCAGGGAGCTCCCTTGCCCCTCCTGCCATGGGAGGACTCAGCGAGAAGAGTCAGGAAGTGGGCTCCTGACCCCCAAGCTGCTGGTAACTTGATGTGGGACTTCCCAGCCTCCAGAACCATGAGCAATAAATTTCTGTTGTTCACAAGCCACCTCGTCTGTGATATTCTGTTTTAGAAGCCCAAACAGATGCACACATATATTGCTGTTGATTCCATTAATGTCTGCTCGGTCACCTGGGGACTATAGGTTCCTTAAGGTCCTAGACTATATTTATTCTCATTCTGTGTTAAGCCTCACGAACAGGTGTGTACTAGTTAGCTAATGCTGCATAACAAAGCATCTCCACTATTAATGACTTAAACCAGTCATCATTTATTATCTCTCATTGTTTCTATGGATCAGGAATCTGGGAGTGGCATGGCGGGGGAGTTCTGGCTCAGCTCTCATGCTGTTGTGGTCAAAAGGCTGAAATATCTGGGGTGCCTGGGTGGGACAGCGGTTAGGCGTCTGCCTTCGGCTCAGGGCGTGATCCCGGCGTTGTGGGATCGAGCCCCACATCAGGCTCATCTGCTGTGGGCCTGCTTCTTCCTCTCCCACTCCCCCTGCTTGTGTTCCCTCTCTCACTGGGTGTCTCTATCCCTGTCAAATAAATAAATAAATAAATAAATCTTAAAAAAAAAAGGCTGAAATATCTGAAAGTCTGATTGGGGCTGAAGGATCCGCTTCCAAAGGTTACGTATTCCCGTGGCTGCCAAGTCAGTGCTGACTGTTGGCAGGAGGTCTTTGTTCCTCCCCCTGAACCCTCCATGTGGCCTGAGCTTCCCTACAACATGATTGTCGGGCTCCAAAGGAAAGCCATCTTGAAACAGAGAGAGGTAGGCAGAAGCTGAATCCTGTTTTATAACCTAACTTCGGGAAGTCACATCATATCACTTCTGCATATGCTTTCTTGGTCAGGGCAATCCCAGGCTCCCACTGATGCAAGGGGACTGTTAAACCCTGCCTCTCAGTGGGGGGAGCTCCAGCCACAGTGTAAGAAGAACTCAAAGGATGGGATAAATAAACAGGCATGGCCACCTTTGGAGAAGACAGAGTGCCAGCCCTTGCGAGTCTGTAAATAAATGCCCACTGGTGAACTTAGCACCCACTGGCACCAGCAACTGGAACGGCAATCACAGAGAGCCTGAGATAAAGAGGAAAATACATTTGGTGTCCTAATTCTTCACCCCTCCCGGGATCCACACCCTTGCCATGAAATCTTAGCACGTCTTCCCTACCCTGACTCCGATCCCAACCATATGACTTGCCTTGATGGATAGGTTGTGAGCAGATATGGGTCAAGCTTTAAATGCACTCACACGTTTCTCCTGGGGTTCCTGCACCTAGGACTTTGACAGGAAAATAAGCTGGGCTGGCCCGTTGGAGGATATGAGACATGCAGAAAGGAGCCAATTTGCCTCAGTTGTCCCAGCTGAAGAGAACCAACACACAAATATGGGAAGATGAGAAGAGCCACCCATATGTCATGGGCTTGTGAGCTAAATGAACGTGTATAGTTTTAAGGCCTCGAGTTTGGGCATTGATCATTCATGCTGCATTTTTGAAGCAATACATAACTCATGAGCCCCCTCCACTTACTCTCACGGAAAACACCCCACGAGCTGGGAGCCTATGTTCTAGGTCAGGCTTGGTGTCTATAGTAGATGGAATAACCGCCCCTCAATGTCCACATCCTAATGCCCAGAGCCTGTGGACATGTTACCTTATGTGGCAAAAGGGGATTAAGATAGAATTAAGGACCTTGAGATGGACCAACAAGCATGAGATCAAACAAGACGTGAAGAAACTCCATGACTTTGCACGGGCAAGGCCAGCACCCCGATCAGGCCCCCGGAGAGAAGAAGGCATGTGTTTGACTGGCTCTTGACTGTGATGCTTTGGATGTTGCTAACAAAATTGGGATCATCTTGGGGCATCTGGATGGCTCCGTTGGTTAAGCATCTGATTCTTGATTTTGGCTCAGATCGTGATCTCAGGGTTGTGAAACCAAGCCCCACCTAGGGCTCAGTGCTGGGCAAGGAGCCGGCTTAAGATTCTCTCTCTCCCTCTGCCCCTCTCCCTCCTGTCTCCCTCTTTTCCTAAAAAAAGGGGGGGATTATCTAAACCGGGGTGCCTGGGTGGCTCAGTCAGTTAAGCGTCTGCCTTCTGCTCAGATCATGATCCCGGGGTCCTCGGATAGAGGCCCATCGGCTCCCTGCTCAGCGGGGAGCCTGCTTCTCCCTCCCCTGCTCCGCCTGCTTGTGCTCTCTCACTGCCTCTCTCTGTCAAATAAATAAATCTTTTAAAAATTAAATAAATAAACTGAGTCCAGCTGGCGAAATCTAAATCTAAATTTTTTCACCATAAAAAAAGAAAACGAACTTGAGTTGGAGTAACTATCCAGCATTATCCAGGTGGGCCCAGTCTCATCACGAGGGTCAATGCCAGAGGCGAGATGTGACAACAGAGGTTGGCGGATGAAGGGCGGGGCCAGGGAATGCAGGCAGACCCTAGAAGCTGCCGAAGGCAAGGAGACAAACTCTCCTTTAGAGCCTTCAGAAGAAACACCATCTGTTGAAACCTGGATTTTTACCTGTAAGACACACTGCAGACTTCTGACTTCCAGAACCGTAAGAGAATAAACGTGTTGTTATAAGCCACTACGTTTATGATAACTGGTTATAGCAGCAATACAAAACTAATGTTGTATCTACCAACGGTATGACCTAGAAGCAGTCAGGTACCACTCGGGGCCTCACTTATTCCTTCTGGCAAATGGGGATGTGTGGTACATTAAAGATGGCTACTCCCCCTTCTGAGATCTGGGTTGGCCTTCGTGGCTTGCCGGACCAATAGAATGTGGCAGAAGTGATGTTGTGGAATTTTCGAAGCTTGTAATAAGAAAGCTTGCGGCTTCCTGCCAGATCTCTCAACACTCTTTGGAAGCCCAGCAGCTAGTCCCCATCTTAAGCCAGGCCTGTCTCCTAGGCAGCTGGTTACCCTTGCTCAATCCTTCACCCCAAATTTCTACCCCGCAGAGAGCTACTGACCACCCTCCCCATACCTCACCCCAGTCCCTTCGGAGTCCTCAGGGAGGTCGCAGGAACAAAACTGTGGACGGGTGCCCACAGATGGTCTGGACAGAGAATCCAGCTTCCCACCCAGTAATGGCTTGGCTCTCCTCCTCTCTGTATCATGCCTTCCATTGCCTTCTGGAGGCAGGGCAGGCTTGGCAGCTTCCCTGAGAGCTATCATCTCCAGCCGTCCCACCCTGCCATTTCCTTGGAAGCCAGTGAGTGAGGCCTAAAGATTGGTGGGGTTGGATGGGGTGGGAAGCGTGGCTCAACAGAAGGCCTGGGAGTTAGAGAGCCGGGGCCTGGAGTTGAGCTAGGACAGGGAGAAGGAGCAGTGCCTTTACAGGTTTCCCGCTCTTCGAAAGTTCACAGCGTCACTTTGGCGAAAGGCCTACATTAGTGCCTGTTTTCGATAACTAAGGGAAACCCGAAGAGGATTTTTGCTTTCATGAACAAAGGTGGCAAGCAAAAAGGGGGTGCAGTGTTGGTTTTGCAGGGAACCCTCACAGAGGCAGTGCGTACCCCGAAGCAGCAGCAAGAGAATCCCCCCCACCCCGCTGAGCTCCTTCCCCGCAACTATACTCAGCACCTCCGCGTCCAGCCCCCAGAGCTCTGAACTGTGTCTGCGAGCATCTGTGCTTTATCTCCATTTGTTCTGTGCATCTGTTAGCAAGATGGGCCCTGAGGTATCAGAAAAGCTTGAGAGAGGTTATTTTGGCGTCTGGGAACGCTCAAAAATTTTCCATGTAAATTAATGAGAAGGGCTTCTTTGTTTTATGTCATTTCCTCTTGCAAACATTTTCGGAGGAAGGCCCTACTTCCCAATAGTGAGGGAAACCTGTCTTTGCAAGAAGCTGGTGCATTCCAAACCTTCCAACCCATTTACTCCAACTTCCATTATCTACAAGCTTTTTGCAGCCGTGGCTTCCATGTCTGTATTTGCCAAACATAGGAACAGGGTCACTATTTTCAACAATGGAAGTTTCAACTTTGCCCCAAAGGCACCATCCGTAGTTTTAAAATAGATTTTATAGATTTTTCAACTGCTGTATTTTTATGCACTAGTCTACTTATCTCCCCGCTTTCTATATGTCATGCATCCCTCCACATCCTTTCTAGGAAATGGTAGAGCCTAGGAGTTAAGATCCTGGGCTCTGGAGTCATAGGGACCTGGGTTCAAACCCCAACCTGCCTCTTAATGGCCATGAAGTCTTAGGCGAGTTACTTAGCCTCTGTAAGCCTTGGCTGACTGGCTTTCTTTCTTTCTTTCTTTCTTTCTTTCTTTCTTTCTTTCTTTCTTTCTTCAGATTTATTTATTTATTTTAGAGAGAAAGGGAGAGAGGGGGTGCATGAGCGGGAGGTAGGGCAGAGGGAGAAAGAGAATCTCAAGAAGACTGCAGGCTGAGCACGGAGCCTGATTCAGGGCTCGATGCCATGACCCTGAGATCATGACCTGAGCCAAAACCAAGAGTTGGACACTACCGACTGAGCCACCCAGGCGCCCCTTGGCTTTCTTTTCTGAAAAATGAAACTGATAAATGACTCTACGTCCCAGGGCTGTTAGAGGAATTAAATAAAACAGACCACATCAAGGGCCTGGCATGGAATAAGTGCTGAAAAAATGTTTAGACTCTCATTGCTTGGTTAGCTCTGAAGAACTCATTACACAACTGACTTCATCCCTGGGTCTTTATCTAGAAGACGAGATGCTGGGAGATGGGGAGACAGGAGGGACCGCCTTGACCCAAGGCATTTCTGTTCTTCATTCCCACTATGGGCAAGGTCAGAGGGGTGGGCTAATGAATTCAGAAATATTCCTGTATTCATCAAGAGACTCTGGGACTGGGGGATGGACGGTTATTCTTCTTTGTTCTGTCCATTTCTCTGCTCTAGTGGTATCCTTCCAGCTTCAGTCTCCAAGTCCACAGGGTAGGAGAAAATTCTTCAAGACAAGGCTGAGGGAGAAAAGCCTGGTTAGAGGACTGAGGCACCATTGAGAGAACTGGGGAGTCAAACTGTCGCTTGTATATATGTCTGTGGAAATATTTAAAAGGAAGTTTCTAGGGGCACCTGGGTGGCTCAGTCAGTTAAGCATCTGACTCTTGATTTTGGCTCGGGTCATGATCTCAGGGTTGTGAGATTAAGCCCTGCGTCGGGCTCTGAGCTCTTCATGGAGCCTGCTGAGGATTCTCTCTCTCCCTCTCTTTCTGTCCCTTCCTTACTCCCCCTCTCCCCTTGATGTTCTCTCTCTCTCTCTCAAATAAAAATAAAAAACAAAAGTAGAAGGCCCTTTAAAAAACACAAAACCGAATGATGACATTAAGTGACAGAGCCACCCCCTTCTTCCAGACAATCCGACTCAACTCCTACCACCCAATTTCCCGGGGGAGGGGGGAGGGGGGAGGGACACAAACCCATACTTTTTGGTCCAGGTGATCTGGAAATACTCCCTGACGTCTAACACAAATCCCTCTCCCCCTGCTTCCTGCCAAAGCCCTTCTGTCCCTTCTCAGGGGTCCCCCTCTTCTTCAGCAAGAATCCCATCCAAGTCCATGTTGCAGCCCATCCCAGTGGGAAGCCACTGAAGGCAGAAGGTTCCAGGCTCCACCTCACAAACTGGTCGGGTGGGCGGGGAGTGCAGGGCTCGCCAGGACGCCTTCCACAGGAGCGGGCGAGGCAACTGTTCCAGACATTAAGGTCGCCGGGACATTAAAGACAGAAAGGTCAAAGGAGCCTCTGTGTCTGGCCTCTCCTCCGGGCTGCCCTTACCAGCAGACACCCAAACACACTGTGTCCATGACCCATTATACCGCCCGAGGTGGCGACAGCTATGAAATTGCAAAACCTTTTCCATCTCCAGCCCCTGTTCGGGTAACTTCACTGTTCATTGCTAATTCTTCCAGTTTTTCCATATTTGCCTAAGATGAATGAATGACTAGATTCAAGAGATTTTTTTTTTCAGTGAAATGTTTGGAAAGTGGCTGCTCGCTCTACAATGACCCTCTTTCTCCTTTTTTTTTTTTAAGGGAGAAGAGTTGGAATAATTTTTCCTTCTTCTTTTAAAAAGCACATAAATAGCTACACTTGCGGTGAGCACACCTAACGTGTAAAGACGTTGAATCACTCTGTTGTACACCCGAAATTAACGTAACACTGTGTGTCATCCATACTCAAATAAAAAAAATTTTAAAGGCACCTAAAGATTCAGAGTTATAGTACAGTGGCCACCTGCCGTACATCTTCCCAGGAAGTTTCTTTTTTTTAATTTTTAAAAAATATTTCATTTATTAATTTATTTGTCAGAGAGCGAGCACAAGCAGGGGGAGCGGCAGGCAGAGGGAAAGGGAGAAGCACGCTTTCCGCCAAGCGGGGAGCCCAAGGACCCTGGATCATGATCTGACCCGAAGGCAGATGCTTGACGGGCTGAGCCATCCAGGCGCCCCTTCCCAGAAAGTTTTTTAAAAGGCAATTTGTTAAATCTGTACGTAGATCTGATTTACATTTTATGAACTGTTCACAAAGTCATGTGTACCAGAAGTGTGACTGCCTTGTCTTCTTTAATTCCTATTTTGACTTTTCATTCAATTGGACTGGCAGAATCTTCGAGAACCAAAGCCTTTCCCTGAGTGGTAGTGTAGGCCCATGTCCCCTGTTGCAGAAGCTGCCTCTGGGACCTCCACCACCCCACCTGGTCTTGGTCAATGGACCTTTCCAATTGTGGCTAGATGCCCTTTGTTTCCGCCCCATGATCCTTTCAGACTGATGGCTCTCTATGTTACCTCTCTGCCACTCGGGGATGACTCTGGAGCCCCACCCCGTGCGGAGCATAGAGAAAATTCCATAAGGCCTTCACCTGCCTAGACATCCCATGTAGCCTGTCTCCTCCCTGAGTTTCTCGCCGCCTGGAGCTGTCCCAGTATATAAGGTCCAGACCCGCTGTTCAGAGATCCCTCTTACCTCCCTGGTGTTTGCCCCTCTCTGGGGCTCAGTCTGGTCACTGAGTGAAGAAATGGGTGTAGGGCCAGCTTCTCCAAAACTCATCCATGTCTGCGCTCTGTCCCCCTCCCATAATGCCATACTTCTGAATTTTAGCATGTGTCACTCTGGGCAGGGGGAGGGGGATATTTCTCACCCAGATTTTTTATCTAATCTCCGTCATCTCCTCTGGGGGAATGAAAGCCAGGCAGAGTGATTTCAGTCTGCCAATGCAATGCTGCCCCGAGGCAATGAACCTAGAAAGGCCTGACCTTAGAGGGAAGGGCAAAAGAGAAGGAAACAATGTGGGAACAGAAGCTAATCTTTCCCAGTTTTCCTGCCCAGCCTAAAGACTCACAGACTCATAATATGGTGACCACTCGTCCACTATTGTCTATGCCAGTTGCCAATTCGGTTAATTTTATTCTTTAAAAGGAGACCCTGCGTTAAGTCTGTAGCTAAATTTGTTTGGAGTTGCTTCCTTTGGTGGGGTTTTTCCTACGGCTATGTTGCAGGGCGCAAGTGGGGAGAGGGTGGGAGGACCCTGAGGTCAGCCTCTGTTCATGCTCATGGGGGACACTTCACGGCAAAGTGGGGGCCGCCAGCACGCCCCTTTGCGCCAACTGCGTGAGAAGAAGGCATTTCTCAGAAAGCCCTCCAGAGAAAGGAGGGGGGTGTCCCTCAGTACTTGAAGCTTTTGAGGGACCGTGGGTGTGACCCTGGGTCCCAGAGCCTGCCAGGGCAGCTCCCCCCTCATCCAGAGAGCTCTGGAATCCTATCTCCTGCAAGGACACTCACAAAATGACCTCTTGAGTTGATCGCGCCCGAACTTGGAATAGTGACAGTGACATCTCTCACTCCCTGCTCATTTTGTCCTTGTTCTTGTCCCTTACCCCCAAGGGTAGCACCCCTGACTATTTGCGTATGCAAATCATTTACAGTCAGGGTTTGCTTTGCCTGCTGTGGTGTTCTGAAGGCAGTAAAGGTGAGTCTCGTGTGTGTAAGTCCCAAGTGCGCCCTGCACCCCCTGCTTTGCTCCCCCCACTCACCACCTCTAGGTCACCCAAGCTACTCCCAGGACTTCAGCTACCACCAGGCTGCAGACACCCCAAATGTCTGGCTCCAGCCTGCCCCTTCTCACCCAACGCCCACACCCACGCACCCACGCGCCTGCTGGACATTGCCACGCGGAGGTCAAATCTGCAACACCTCAAATCAACTTGCCCAACAGTGAGCTCATTATCTCCCCTCGTAAGCCTGATCCTCCTTTGTATTCCATACCTTGGTGTGTCCGATTTGACCACGGTCAAATTTGACCATTTTCCACTGCGGATGGGCTCGGGGTGGGGCAGAGGGCCTGCGAACCTCTGGAAATTGCATGCAGGATTTTGCTTGGAAATACGTTTTCTTTCTCCTTTTTCAGACTCTGACTGAAGAAGAGAGTGAGCACTGAGCTACAGAGGTAAGCGCCGGTCTGTTTTGGGGGCATCATCTCCCGGCGGTTCCTCCCTGATCCCAACCTCACACCTCCAGAACCTGTGCTCCATGGGCACGGGCCGACTCAGAGTTCCCCGAAAACGCCATCAGTGGAATGCATCTGTTCCTCTTACCTGAAGGGAGTTGCCTACTGTCTTTGCCCGCAACCTACAGGCGGCAGCTCCTCCAGGAAGCCCCCTTGCCTGTCCCCAGCAGAGCTGGTCGGCCTTTCCCCAGTGCCTGTCCACCTCCATAGGATGCCCATCGCACTACGGGGCGTCCTCTTGCACCTGTGCACCTTTAATAAAATGCAGATGCCCCAGCCCTGCTTCTCCCCAGGGAATCCGGGGACCGGGAGGCACAGCCTGCGTTGGGGACCACAACTGCAGGGTCTTTCTTTGTGCTCCTATTACTTGGAGGCACCAGACTATGAACTCCTTGAGAGCAGGCATCATGTCTCGGTCAGTTCCAATCCCCAGGGCACGCAGAGCAGTGCCAGGACCTGATAACCCGAGCGAACCCGGACGTGGCGTTCACTGTGTGCCGAGCACTGTCCTAGGGGCTTTACAGGTACTGGACCATTCAGCACCTCCTAGTTTCCCCCATGAGACACTCCACTAATCCCATTGATAGATGAGGAAATATTTAATGAATGAATGAATGAGTGAATCATACTTTCTAGAGAGCTGATTGGTTTCAAGAAATCTGAATGTGAGTCATTTCATAAACATGGCTTTGTCCAGGGCGAGAAGTGTCTCACTCTGTTCTGATCATGTCTAGGGAGGGGAGAAGGAGAGACTCCAGGAACAGATGTGATTGTTTTCTGGAAAAGAGAACTACTCATGCGGTGGCAAAACCAGACCGGAGCTTCCAGAAACCCACTCATGAAGCCCCAGGACAGTCAGCCTCAGCCAGCCTCCTCCCAAAGATGAGAGGGCGTGGCACAGGACAGACCCAAGGAGTGACACCACGAGAGGGAGGATGGCATTCTTGCTTCCCATCTCCTTCTCACGGCCACCGGCCCCAGGACCCAGCCTCTGGCTGCCGCTGGCTCTTTTGGGCAGAAAGTGACCAGGAGAATAGTTTCTATCATAAAGTAATGACAAGGCCCCTGCCTGCAGAGGGGCCAGGCCACGGTTACTGTAAGCTGAACAAAGCCTTTGAGACCCCAGAATCCTGCCCCTTACCGCAGAATGAATCACAGGACACTCTCAGCCCCAGGTTTGTTTGGAAGGGCCAGAAGGATTCAGAAAAAAAAAAAAATACGGAAGAGTCAGCGAGCAGATCCCCAAATCACACCGCAACTGGGCACCTGGGTGGCTCCCATCTTCAGTCTCCTCCCATGTCTCAAGGCCCTTTCCTTCAGGCACCACATCTTTCAGAAGCCTTCCTGGAAATCACATACGGGTCTCCTCTCTCGGGCATCCACACACAACTCAACACCGGGGCCCTTCCTCGTGCAGATGCTTCTCTCTCCCCAGTCGGCTAGTCCTGGCCTCCCCAGGGAGCTGTGGGCCTCCTGCATCTGAACCTCCCGGCAGGAGCTGGCACCCCACGGGGCTCAAGGGACTGATTAGACAGCCTGTCTGTTCCACTTACAAATACCCCCCTCCCGGTAAAGTGAGCCCCAGCTGTCAGGCGCAACAATTTGCCCTTGCATTTTGATGTACATTTCAGGATGCTCCCAGCACCATTTTCCAGAAAAGAGATAGAGCAAGAGCTTAAAAGGGTCCTGAACTCTAGACCCAGACTTCTTGGGTTCAAATCCCACTCTGCCACCTACTACATGTAAATTCAGAGGCGAGTTCCTTAACCATGCTGCAACTCGGTTTCCCCACCTCGGAAGCGGGACTAGCGCCGACCTCACAGGGCTCGTGTGAGGAGCGGGTAAGGTAGCGTGAGTTCTAGCACTCTGGAGTGCGTAGAGCAGGGTCCGCCACACAGCCGGAGCTCACCCGGTGATCCTCTCCTTAATTCAGTAGATGCCGTTCTCACGTAGTTTCACGTGATTGTCACAACTGGAAAGTAGGTAAAGGTACCTCCCCTTCACCCAGGAGGGAACCAGGTTCAGAAAAGTTAAATGACTTGCCTCAGGCAGCACGGTTCATAAGTGAGCACGTGGTTACTCCAAGCCAGGATTCTGAGCCCCACAGACGTGGCATATGGACGCCCTGAGCTCTGGCATCCCTACCGTCCCTCCGTCTCCCCTCCTCTGGCATTCCTGTGGCTTCCCTACACGTTCTTGAAGTCTTCCAGTTAACAGTCGGCGCTCCCACCCCAAAGCCACCGTGGGACCCGGGGAATGGTCCCCCTCACCACACTCCTGCCTTTCTGGTCTCGGGCAGGGAGCCCGGCAGGAACCACACTGGGCTCCAGTGGCAGCGCTGGTGGGCGCCGTGGGCGGGCAGGAGCCACGGCCCTCAGCTGGCTCTCCCAGGGCCCAGGCTCCACAGGATTCTATAGATTATTTCCTGGCATCAACCTGTCAGGCCTTGCTGGCCCAGCTGCCCGGGGCCCAGTCCAGTGGAGACTTGTCCGGTGGGGATGCCACAGACCCTAGGACTCGGCCACTGAGACAGCCTGGTAGACCAGATGTGCCAGAAAGGAGGGACAAAGGAGGGGCTGAGTAAGGGTCCGTGGACAGACTGATGAGCGGCTCTGCATGGGAGCCAGCTGTCATCCGAGAGGCAGATGCAGGTGCACAGAACACCTGGGTGGGATCCTCAGATAGGACCAGCCTGGACAGAGACGAACCAGCAGCCCCTGACGAAGTGCTTATGTGAATAGCCATGCTGGTTACTGCAGAGTGTTCTAGACTTTGCAACCTACACAGTCCATTCACAGATGTTGTCTCACAACCGCCTTCTGAGTTGGTAGTGATACTATCTCCATTTACAGATGAGAAACTGAAACTCAGAACTTCTGCCTCCAATTCAGAGGTCTTGCTACTAACCTCGCTATTGGACGGCCGCAAACCTAAGCCGGGAGACCAGGAGGTCCGGACTCATGAGTGAGTGAAGCGGGCCGGGACCAGGGTGGGGACAGGATAGCGGGCACTGCTCAGTGCCCGCTGATTGTTGCCAGGTGGGAATGCAGCCTCAGGATTGCGAGATCTTTGGATTTTTCCAGAGAAGCCAAAAATCTGGATTTTTTAAAATGTGAAATTTCCCATTTTTAAGTGTTGGAAACTGATTTAATTTTTGCTTAAAATATCTAGTGGGCTAAACAAAACACATTCTTGGGCTGGACTTGACTGCAGGCTGCCAGTTTGCAGACTTGGGCCCACGTGTTTGCCTCCAAGATGCCAGTAAAGCGGAGATTAGCGCCCACCTTCTTCAACTGAATTCAAACCTCCAAGTGCCCCCTGGGGTGGGTTACACGAGAATGTCAAATTTCGTTCTTAGTGAGTATGGGCTACAATTTGACAAAAGGAGTCTCATGAGGCTTATACTATTCTAAGTGGAGAGACATACCATGAAGATAAATGCGTAAAATTTTTAGTGTGTTAATAATAACTACTAAGAAGAAAGAGCAGGAAAGGCACTCGAGAAGTTTTGTGCCAGTATTTCAATTACAGACAGAGTGACCAGAGATAGTCTCACTGAGGAGAGGAGATTGGTAAAAACCTGAACCAAGAGGGGAGGAGGGAGTCATGCACTTATCTATAGGAGAAACATCCAGAAAGAGGGAATAGCAAGTGCAAAAGTCCTGAGGCCCAAGGAGACTTCTGGAGTGGTTGAAAGACAGAAAGGAAGCAAGAGTAGCTGGAGGAGGGGTGAGTAGTAGTATTAGAGGTCAGAGAGGTAAGAAGAGTGGGGAGGGGGAAGCCAGAGTGCTGGGGCCTGGGGTTTTACTCTGAATGAGATTGGAAGCCATTGGAGTGACAGGATCATTCTTGCCGCTGTGTTGAGAATAGAATGAAGAGGGGCAAACAATAAAGCAAAAAGAGTCTTTCCAAGGTGATTGCAATAATCCCATGTCTGGAGCCAGGGTGGTGAGGTGAAGGTAGTGAGAAGAGATCCAACTTTGGACATACTTGGTAGGTAGACCCAGTGGTGTGCTGGTAAAGGCTTAACAACCGGCTCTGGGGGTGGTGTGTGTCTGGTTTCTGTGGTGTAGATATCCCTGACACGGCTGATTTCAAACCACCAACAGGATGTCAACTGGATCACCAGGATTCCTAACAATTCCCCAGTTGGCTCTTGCAAGTCAGTACAGGCCAGCGTCCACACACTGCCGGTAGAACTGAGAGCACTTGCTGAAGGGTTGAACATGAGAAGTAAAAGAAAGAGACACAGAGAATTCTGAGATTTGGGCAACTGATAAAATGGAATTGCCATTTGTTTATATGGGGAAGAATATGATGGGATCAAGTTTGGGGGAAATATCAGAGATCTCAGTTTGGACATTGTAAGTTTGAGAAACCCGTTATATCTTCTATTTTAAAACCTCACAAGACATTATTATTACTGTTTCTTATAGTCAATGTTCATTTAGATTTACCCACATATTTGCCACTTTATTTGCTCTTCATTCTTTCTCACCTCTCAGACTTTCCATTTGGGCTCATTTTCCTTCTGCCTAAAGGTCAGGATTTCCCTTAGTGACAATCAGCTGGTAGCAAATGCCCTGTTTTTTGTTTCTGTTTGGGTTTTTTACTTAAAAAAAAGATTCTATTTATTTATTTGGGGGGGAGGGAGAGAGAGATAGAGAGCACAAGCATGGTGAGGGCAAGAAGGAGAAGCGGACTCCCTGCTGGGCAGAGAACCCATATGGGACTCAATCCCAGGACCCTGGGATCATGACCAAAGGCAGACACTTAACTGACTGAGTCACCCAGACACCCTTTTTTAACTTTATCATCTGCAAGATCTGCATTTCACCCTTGTTCTGGAGGCGTGTTTTCACTGAAAAAAAGAATTTTAGTTGGGCAGCTATTGTCTTTCATCATACTGAAAAAAGAATCAAGATTTTTAATTTATTTATTTGTCAGAGACAGAGACAGAGCACAAGCAAGGGGAGATGCAGAGGGAGAGGGAGAAGCAGGCTCCCCACTGAGTAAGGAGCCCAATGCAAGACTTGATCTCAGGACCTGAGCCGAAGGGAGATGCTTAACCAACTGAGCCACCCAGGCATCCCTGAAAAAATTTTCAGAGTGTGCGTCTTTCATATTTTTCTTTGTGTGTTGATATACTAATAAGTTTCACGATGATGTGTCTGGTTGTGACTCTGTTTGTCGTGCTTGAGATGCATTTGTCTTCTTGAATTTATGATTTGTTGCTGTTTGTCAATTTTGGAGCATTATCAGTTGTGATCTGCTTACCATGCTGCCTCTGAGATGGTTTAGCTCCCTTGTGTTCCTAGGACTCCAATTAAACATGTGTTGGTTCTTCTCCCTCCGTCCCTCTCCAGCTCTTAACTTTTCTTTAATAGTCTCTTTTTGTTCCTCTGGGCTAAATTTTGGATAATTTTTTGTATCTTGTAGTCTATGAGTTCTCTCCAATTGTATCTTTTGAGCTTTTATGTTCATTAATTGAATTTATTATTTTTGGAAGTTTGATTTGATCTTTTTCCAGATATAAATTGTTATAGTTTCTTATTAACTGCAAATATTTTCAAGCATGTCTTTTGTTTATCTAAACATAGTAATCATACTTGTTTTGTAATCTGTGCCTGATAAATATAAAATCTGACATTTTTGCAGTTTGGTTTCTCTTGTCTGTTGTATCTGTACTTTCTTACTCATGGTGCCTGTTCTCTGGTATATTCGATTATTTTGTGTTTGCTGCTCATACTTGAAAAATAACTTTGTGAAATAGTTTGACATGGAGGGGATAAGAGCGCCTTCCTCCAGAGAGGTGTTCTTGTTTGTTTCATTTTGACTTTTTTGCTTTTGGCAACCACTTGTGGGCACTGATCTGGAATCAAGTTCAAGTTATTGAAGTTTCCTGAACCAGACTGTGATGAGAACTCTGTGAAATTTTCACCAAGCTGATGTGACTTTGGTTTGCCTTTACCCTCAGGGTGAAGTCCTTTGGTGTCCTTGCTTATAGAGGAGAGTATCTTCCTATCTTCTTCAAGACCCAAGCTTTGATTTGCATTCTCCTGACCCTTGCAGGAACCAAGACAAAGGTTCAAATGTACTGGGATCAGCAATGTCCTCAGTGCAAACCTTCAGTTTCTGTCTCTGGGGTTTCCATATTTCCTCTTCAGTTTGGCCTGGTTGTTCATTGTCTATTACTAACTCTCTTGTCAGCTCTTGTTTTCTAGAGAAAAAAATTCAATATTTTGTTTATCAGTTTTACTTTTTTTCCTTTTTTAAAAAAAATATTCTATTTATTTGTCAGAGAGAGTGAGAGAGCACAAGCAGGGGGAGTGGCAGGCAGAGGGAGAAGCAGGCTTCCCACTGAGCAAGGAGCCCAATGCAGGACTCATTCCCAGGACCCCAAGATCATGACCTGAGCCAAAGACAGACGCTTAACCAACTGAGCCACCCAGGTGTCCCTCAGTTTTACTTTTTTTTTTCAATGATAAGGTTTGTTCAGGTAACTTAGCCCACCGTTACCGGAGATTGGAAATTTCAATGAATGGTTTGGGGGTAGTGGTGACATGACATGGACTTTTTCAGGCTATTGGAAACATTTTAAATCTGATTGGGTGATGGTTACCCCAATGAGTGTGTACATTTGCAAAAGTTCATCAAACTGTATGCTGAAAATGGGAACCTTTTACTCTATGCAAATTACTGCTTAAAAAAGAACATTGATTTAAAAAGTAAGGAAAAATATCTCTTGTTCTTGATGAAGAATGGATTATAGAGTAGCAAGAGGCCCTGTACAGGATCCTTATGGAACAGTAAAGACTAGGCACTCTTTGCCATCTCAGTCACCTGTGAGCCTGAAGTCTGGCTATGGGTGGGGAGTGAAATCCCCCCATTTATAAATGCAGTGTTAGTGAGTCTGTATGGTTGTTAAGATGGTCAGCAGGTAGCACACGGGGTTGAGTTGTTTACCAGAATAAATCCAGAGCTAAGCGGAAATGGTCTGGAGCACCCGAGGAGCTACAGATGGGTGGGATAAACCCAGAGATGCCTCTTGAAGAAGGCAGCCTTGTCTTACGAGAAGAGAAGGGCCTAGAATGCCTTATCCCTACTGCTTTTATGGGCAGATCCTGAAGAAGAGAGGGTCAGTAGAGAGACATAGAAGGGAAGATGGCAGAGCGTTCTGGGAGAACAGGGTGGGTCTTCCTAGTCATGAAGAGGTATAGAGGAGTGCGTGAAGGCACTGAGGCAGAGCCCTCCAAGTAGGAGGAAGCTGGCCAACCCACTCTTGCTGGGTCCAGCAGGAGCCTGGGGCAGAGCTGTCCTTCCAGGTCTGTCCATCCGCCTCAGCTTGGTTCCCCAGCAAATTTTGTGGAATCCTGGGCACCCCGCCCATGGGGTGATGAGGAAATGTAGGACACAGATCTTCTACTGGGGCTGCCTGTGTGGCTTTTGACAAGTTATTTAATCTGAATCTCATTTTTCTTTTCTTTCCTTTTTTAAGATTTTATTTATTCATTTGAGAGAGAGCGAATGAGAGAAAGAGAAAGAGAGAGAGAGAGGGAGCACAAGCCGGGGGGTGGGGAGGCAGAGGGAGAAGCAAACTCCCCACTGAGCAGGGAACCCATGTGGAGCTCGATCCCAGGACCCCGGGATCATGACCTGAGCCGAAGGCAGACGCTTCACCAACTGAGCCACCCAGGCGCCCCTGAGTCTCAGTTTTCTTATGTTGAAAATGGGGATAAAAATTAAACTGAGGCCATATAATAAGGTTCTTAACATATTGCCTGGCACACAGTAGCCATTTAATGCATGGAAATTATGATTATGATGATTAATGAGACAAGACTAATACAAGGCAAACAAATGAGAGACTAATTTAGGACAGGATGTAATTAAAGATATCTTTAGGTGGTATAGACCAGATAGCCTTCAGGCTTGGAAGCAAGTCGAGGCAAGAAATAGTAGTTAATTGTAAAAAATTGTAGTTTATTCATCATTCATGCATTACATAAAGGTATGAGGCGTCTCCTGTGTCTTCTCTCCTGGCCTTTCAAAGCACTACCTATGACCTGGCCATTTGTGATATTATATTTGTTTCTTTTCTTTTTTGCCAGCTCTATTGAGGTACAACTGACACATAAAAATTGTATATATTTAGGTTTTATGCTGTGATCTTTTTGAAGGAGTTTTATTTTCTGTTTCTCCCACTAGATGAGCTCTCCAGGCAGACAGAGACCACGTCTGTTTCGACATCTTCAGAGCCTTGCATGATGCCAGCCACGAAGCGGGCCCCCAGGGAACATCTGTGCGGGGCGCCAAGCCTGAGCAGGGCACTGGGAGACACTGCGCGCCTCCCAGAGCTGTGAGGTGAAAGGGGCAGCCCACGCGATTTCAGTTCAATCATTCCTCTGTAGGCAGTCTCAAGGGGCAAGCAGAAGGTTATCAGGCAAGGGTCCTCAAGTGAAGAGAGGGAGAAGGAGGCAGATGACGGGGGCGGGCCCAGGAGCCCTGACGGGGAGGCAGAAGGGCACCAGAAGATGGACTTAGCACGGTCAGATGGTGGGGTGGGGGACCCGAGAAAGGGCCCAGCGCTGGGCTTAGAAAACCTAGTGGGGTCAGGAGGGTGGGGGAAGACCCCAGGAGGGAGGCTGAAAAGAGCAACTTGGAGGCACCTGTGTCCCACCGTGGTGTGGGGGGGGGCTGCTCAGATGGGGAGGGAACCCCAGGACCTGGGGGCAGTGGGTGTCCAGGCGGCACTGAGCTGAAGCCTGGGCAGTCCTGGCGGGCCTGCAGGGTACGGAGGCTGTGGGGAGGGGAGGAGAATGCTGCTGGAGAGCAGTGGCCCATGACTTAATCCCGTGGCAATGTGGCAGCTAATGAATTTCATATCCCCTCCCCGAGCTGGGACGAGCTGGGCCACAGGAGGAAGCCCAAGGCAAGAGAGAGGGGGAGCCAGGAGCCAGGAGCCAGCAGCCACCCGTGCCCCCGCCCCATGCCCAGGAGAAGAGGAAGCCGGAAGGACAGGTGAAGGGGACCCCAGCAGGCCGAGGAGGCAGGAGAAGGTAGAGGAGGAAGGCCTCCTTAAGTCCGAGTGTGACAGCCTCACAGCTCCAGGGTCACCCACATCACACCCGGCCCGCCTCAGCCCTGCGTCCGCGCCACCACAGGTCAGGCTCCCATGTGCCTTCCTCCTTGTCCCCAGGCCGCCTCCACCCCCATCACCAGAACAGACAGGAGTGTGGCGGCTTGCCGAGGGCTACTGCGCTCAGAAGGCCCAACAGATGAGTAATGCTTATGCTCTCACAGCGCCAATGACAACACCGGTTACCCGGCACCTGTCTCCAAGGAGCCCAGAGCTCCCTCAAATCCAAGTTCTGCTGAAGGCGGGAGGGGGCTCCCCTCTTCTCCAATAAGGTTCTAAATACAAGAGAGGAGCCTGAATTCCAGCATGAGAGAGGCAAGGTGGAGGCAAGGAAGAACTTCCCAACGAGATCATTTCAGGCTACCGACCACTGGGGGAAGGAAGCATGGTGGGGTGACAGCCTTCATTTCTGGGGGTCTCTAGGGAAAGCAGAGCCACTAGTGTCCCGGTTGTGCCCCGCCCCCACCCCCCACACCACTTTGCCAACCCCGCAGCCTCTCATTGAGCGCTGGCCCATGGAGCAGACAGCTGGGGCTGCCAACCACCTTCCAAAACATGTTTTGCCTTTTTGCCTTCGTGCTGTGGCTTGGCTCAACGGGGCCTGAAAATTCCCCACACCTGAACTGGGCCAAGATGGGCCGCTCCATCGCTAGCATCACTGTTTCCAGCCTGAAAGCTCTGCTGTCCTCAGAACCGCTTTCTGGGATGGGACAGCAGGCCTGGGGCCCTCAGATTAACGAAGGGCAGCTTCCAGGGCCGCAGGGGGAGTGGGGAGGGGTGTCAGGAGACCCTGACTTGGAGCCTCGGGGGTCTTGCTGCACAGTCCCTGGTCCCATCCCCAGGGTCAGGGTGCCTCCCAAGACAGGGCATCCAGGATGTTGTCTAAGACCTGGTTGGGGGGGTGACCGTATTAGCTCACTGCAGGGGGGACGGCATGGAAGGGGCAGTATCTGTGCCCAGTAAATTACTTCCCTGCTCCCAGCCCTCAGGCTGGAGCTCCCTTGGCTAAATCCTCTGTCGGTGGATGCCAAGGCCAGCGTAAACACCATGAAGGAAACACAGTGTCTCTTGGCAAAGACACTTCATAACAATGCTCTGGATCCTTCCGTAATACTGTTTCATGAGCTGCAGCCATAAAAAGTTATTTATCCTTTACTGTGTATCTTTGGGGTCAGACAGTCGTTATGGGTCTCAGTGTCCCGACTGTCCTGTCAGTGTATGTATTGCCCATTTTAGTCTGTGGGTCAGCTCTTAGAGGAGAAGAACGCAAGTCTCCTTGTTCACGCCATGGCGCACTCTGAATGGGCCCCAAGGCCCCTCCATCCTCACAGGGCCCTGAGGAGGGCGGGAGAGCAGGGATGAAGCGGAGCATGGCTGCTCTTTCCCACACCATCACTGGGAGAAACCCTTCTTACGCACTGCTTTTGGGAAATGCCAGTCTGAGGGGGGAGACACGGCATCTGTCCGGGGACATGTTCAACCTGATAGTCTAAGGGCAGAGCAACAGCAGAGCAGAAGAGGGAGACCCAAGTACAAACCACAGGCAAGAGAATGTGAGCGGGAGGCAGGCTGGGTGTAGGAGCGGAGGGGCTCCAGGGACCTGCTCAGCTGGCCACCTTACCTGGAGGAAGGGTGTTTGCACACAAGCCGGATGGGGGCTCCACTGTCTGCAGATCCAAGCCTGGGGGGATAGAACAGGCCAGACAGCTCCCCAAGGACATGCTCTCCCTCGTTCTTCCTGCTTCAGTCTACTGCCCTGGGTCACCAGCCCCAGGAGGCGATGGAGGCCCCAGGCAGTGGGAGGGATGAAATACACACATTGCTTGAGATATCCCACAAGAGCACTTCGGACCCAGCGGGCCGTGAAAGCAGGAAACTAGGGGCTGAGAACATTCTGGCTTCCATCTTTGCCTCTGGCTGGGTCCTTCCCCTTTGCAGGGGCTGGAGTCAGGAGACTCACAAACTCAGAAGGGAGCTGGGAGTGGGCAGCCTCTGAGCCCTGTCGTCAGGCTCCGCATAAGGCCAGGGCTCTGCATGACAAGTGGAAGGAGGGGGCCCAAGAGGCCAAGAGGGAGATGGGCACTACTCCTCCAGCTGCAGGCCACGTATTTTTTCAGACTTCACAAAACAGAAGAAAGGAGAAATAAGAAGAAAGAGGCTGAGGCCTGTGAGGTAATGGGAGGGCTGGGAGAGCATTCATGTCACCTGCTAGAAGAGATGACAGCACTGTTATTTTAGTTAAAGCCACAGACCAGGCCTTCGGAGACCAGGGCTCCAACCTAGCTTGACACCAGGAATGGCGTGGGCAGACACTAAGTCGTGTCATGTTTTATTAACTAACATCCCACCTACACAAACACACACACACACACACACACACACACTGGATTACTATTCATTCTGTGAGCACTAGCGGTCTGGTGTAGACAGCTTGGACCTTGGAGCCAGGCTGCCCGGGTTCAAATCCTGGCTTCAACATTTAGGGACTGTATAATAATACTCTGTAAAATGGTAATGACAATAATGATAGTAATACCCACCCCCGGAGTTGTTATGAGGGCAAACGAGCTGATGCAAAGTGCATGCACGGCACCGAGTAAGCTCTGGACACATGTTAGCTATTCTGATCACTACTGATCGGCCAGCTCCTTTGCCAGGATCTGGTTTTTTGCCTGGAGACCCCCAGTCACACAGGGGGGTAGAGGGGAAATGAGCAGCCACGCACAGTGAGTGCAGTAACCCAGCTATGGCCCAGGGGAGCACAGGCAGGAGCGCTCTCCCCAGAGGAGTCAGGGAGAGCATCATACAGAAGGTAATGTAAGATTGAGGCCTTGCAGGGTGAATAGGAGCTCCCCAAATGGAGACTAAGGGAAGAAGGCCATCTGAACCCAAGTGGGGCAAAGGCCTAGAGACACGAAAACCAGGGAAACCTGATCTCATGAATCTGGTTCTCGGGTTCTGGAAGAGCCATGGAAGGAGATGCAAACGGCGAGAAAGCGGGGTCGGGCTGCGGGCTGCGGGAGCCGCAGGTGTCATGCTGAAACATTCCATTCTGTTCCGCAAACAGCTGAGAAACGCTGCCAAATCATAAGCAAGGGAATTGCACGATCAGATGTGTGTCTTGGGAAAGAACACACTTCGTGGGTCCTGGAAAAGAGATCAGAAAGTGAGCGGGCTGCAGAAACACACACGGGAGCATTTTGTAACGACTCGGCAAACACAAAGGAGGAGAGACTGTGCTAGTGCTTCTAGGCTCACTGCCGCAGGGTCACACTGGGGCCAGGGCGCGGGACACAGAACACCTACCATGTGTCAGAACCCTGCCAGGTCCCGGGCTCCAAGGAGGAATCTGGTTCATCACAGGCCCCTGGGGAGCTGGTAAGGCAGGCTGAGAGGAGAAGAGAGGAGGGCAGGGACGTGGAACAGATCCTGGGATGGCCACACACCAGGGGACAGCCACAGCACATGGACAGAGTGGTCATCCCTCCCTCCAGCTGAAGAGGAGAGCGCTGTCAGCAGAACATTCTAGAAGACAGAACACCTGGGGGAAAAGGGGCTGTCTTGACAGAAGGAGCCGTGAGCAAAGATGTGTAGATACAAACTAGCTTGGGGCATCCTGGTTGCTGCCAGACGGTCCTCAAGGTTGAGAATTGGGGCGGGGGGTATGCAGCGGTTGGAGCATGGAGCTTGGGCTGCATTCCGTGTGCCCCTAGTTGTCAGCCCAGGGTGTGGGCCCAGACCCCTCATGGTGACAGACTTTAGGAATCCAGGTCGGCCTGAATCGGTATCTCAGAGGTTGGGGCCTTGGGGCATTTATCAGAGCTCTCTGACGACTCTGACACCGGCTATGCATAGGGTAGGGACCATCGTGGGGACAGGGAGCCACCGAGGGGAGACCTGGGCAGATCTGTGCCTTAGCAGGAGCCAGAGGAGTGAACAGCGGGAGGGGCATGGCAGGGAGCCCCGGAAGGCAGCTCCAGTAGTGGTCCAGGGCCGTGGCAGGAAAGGGGTGGTGGGCACGAAAACCGTCAAGGAAATAGACCTGACAGACCTCGGGCAGCCAGTACGGAAGCAAGGAAGAATCGAGACTAACTCTCTATTTTAGAAATGGGAAACTGAGTCCTGGATCAGTGGTTCTCCATAGTTTCCCGTGTGAGGATTTCTTTTCCATACCAAAAAAAATTTTTTTTGGTGATCGTTAAACCTGCATGAGTTGAACATACCTGACGCCCAGCTGCATGGATCTGGCGATGATCCACAAGGATTTGCATCGTAATCATTGCAAGAGCACAGAGGTACGCCAACAGGAGCGTGGGAGGCAGAAAAGCGCGGGTTCAAGTCCTACCTCCGCCATTACTAGATGTCTGACCTTGAGTACTGTAGCTGTCTCTGTCTCTGTGTCCTACCTGTGACAGCAGCCACCTGCCTCATGGAGTGGAGTAAGGACCAGAGTTGTACATGGCGAAGAATGCTTGGCGTCTGTAAGCCTCGACAAGCTTTAGCTCTCACTGTCACTATTATCCAGTTCATAGATGATGCTGTGTGCCCATGTGGATGTGAGGACCCCAAGACCAGATGTGGTGGCTGCCTTGCTCCTGCCCTCTTAGACTTTGTGACACAGGGCATAACGGACCACACATGTCCACAGGCTGGTCATTGTCACCTGGCTGCAGCGTGTGTGCCCTCTGTGAGATGGTGTCACGACGCAGCCCTCTCTTGCATGGAGCGGGGTGGCATGGTGGCTTTTCAGATGATACCTGGGACCTGAAAGTTAGAGCCAGGTGTTGTGACTTAGGGAAAGTGATTTTCACAACATAAAACTAAGTTGGACCAGAGTTCCAGGATGGGATGATGGCGGGGCAACAGAGGCATCCCGGAACCTGGGAGATGTCCCCTTGGAAGGTAGGATGCCGTCACCACTCAGGTGAGCCTGGCTTCTCCAGCACCTGAGGCGTTCCAAAAGAAATGCTGACCGGGCATCCCCAGGTCAGTGTGATCTGCTTACACCAGCTGACAGCATAGCGGGACGGCTCAGCCGGCCCAAGAGTTGACAACCCATAGACAGGATGGTGGACAATAAGTGGACAGGGACTTCAGGTCCTTCTGTCCTAGTGTGTTCATCACGTGGCCAACAGATATTCCATTTCTTCCCTCCTTTGTCTTCCCTCCTTGTCTTTGCCCCTCCTTCCCTCTGGTTGGAATAAGCAGACCAGCTCCGTGCTCCCTGCCTCGGAGGACACAGGAGATGGAAGCAGCCTGCAAGTGGCTTTGGCTCCATGTTCCACAAGCCTCAGCCCTTGGGGGGTTTCTGAGCAGAGACACCGTGTCTTGGCTAGAAGTAAGACGGACAAGGAAGCTTCCCCCGCACAGAGAAGAAATGGCCCCTGCTTGGGGCCAGGTCAGGGGAGAATGTGGGGTTCCGTGGAAACTGAGCCTCAGGCAGAGAGCCAGGCACCAGCCTATCTCCAGGAGGAAATGACAGTTCTGCAGAAGGTTTCTGAACTCTGTACATAGTCTTAGAAATTGCCAGAAGGCTGCTCGCCAAGGGAACTCCCAGGATGAAGGGCGTGGCCAGCAGCATCTCAGGTGAAATGCTCGCCCCCACCTGACACCCTCCCACCCAGGCCCTGGCACCCCATAAACTCACCCCAGCTACTGTCCAGACCCAGGAGGAGGGATTCCAAAAAGGACTGAGAGGAAGTTTTCCACCATGCATGAAATGAGCGCTCAGATTCGGAAATTAAGCGAAATGGTAGAAGAAAGTTAAACTATAGAATAACTGAACCACTGAGTTGATGGCCCGCAGTGGATACCTGTCACCTACAGCTGGGAAAACAGAGGCTCAGAGAGGACAAGCCAGAAGCTCAAGGCCACCGAGTTCACGTGGAAAGGAGGCAGAGTCAGAACCAGACCCAAGCTCATGAGACTCCCAGCTAGGCACTGCCTACCTTATAAATGGGGCAGGAGGACCAAACACCCATCAGGAAGGACTGGTCAAGTAAATGCTGGGCAGAGAGAGAGAAAGAGAGAGAGCCTTCTATACCAGGGTGGAGTGACCGTCAAGATACGCCACTACGTGAAAATAAAAGGGCACAGCTGCTTGTAGAAGTCGCCGGTACGTGCATTAAATAAATCTAGCAAGACAGGAGCTGCTGTGCTGATTGTCTTCTGGAGGAAACTAAGGGATCGGGAGACAGACGGGGAAGAAGGCTGTCCTTTGTACAACCTTTTGTACCTTTCGGATTTTGAATCAAGAGAATGCATTACCTATTCATATTCAAAAAATAACATTTTTTTATAAAGGGAGTCACAGAGAATCTCCTTGTTCAACCCTCTTAAAGGTGATGAAATGGACTCCCACTGAGCACCCAGGCTATGCCAAGCCCCTGGCGGGGGCTGTGGGTTAGGCCATGATGAGCAGAATACTGCCTTCAACCGCCAGGAGCCCACTTACCCCAGGCAACCCCGGCTCCCCAGGCTGGGTGGGGGGGATAAGCGACCACAGGACTCCCACAGCTTCTGTCCGTTCTGCACTTGCCAGGACCCCCAGCCGCCCTATATTGTGAGCCTCAGTGGGTGAGGGGCGAGGGTCCGTCGCAGGGCCAGCCTCTGTGTGCCTGATGACCACGGGGCAGTCCGAGCCAAAACTCCTCCGGGCCACACTGCTCCTTCCTGGCAGAGGCTGGCCCGGGGTGGTGGGGAGATGGGGAGCCCGAGCTGCCTCCCTTCTGTGTTCCGATGGAAAGGATCGGACACAGTCATGCCCTTTCTTCTGGGGCTGCAAGTATACACGGCTTGTAACAAGACGGCAGTTACCGTGCGGGTCAAATAAGCAGTGAGCTCTGAGACAGTTTCAACCTGGGTGGGAAGAGTGAGTGAGGCCAGGTTCTCTGTAAATGTAACTCCAGCCCATCCTATTGGAGCGCTGCCTCCCTCCGCTGCTTCTCTCCCTGAATTTTCTGCCCCACATCTTTCCCGGACCAAGCTGCCCCAGCCCCCGCCTAGGAGCAAGCAGCAACAGCCAGCATATCCCGACTTTTCACCACTTACCCCAGTGTTGTCCTCATGTCGCCCTTGACAGCCAGGAAGAGATAAATGCCTCCCTTGGGGTGAAGCTATACCAGTTGAGGTCCCCAGGACTCCAGGAGAGGAAGCACTTTCTGGAGGAGTCTCAGGCTCTGGCTCTCTGAAGCCAGTAAACCACAAAATGCTCCCCCAGCCGATGTTTCCAATGTCCCTCGAGTTATCCCGGGGGTGCCCTGGACAGGACATGGGTAATGGCCCTAGACCTGCCCGCCCACTAGCTAGAGCAGCAGAACCGAGATGCTAGCCCAGGGCCCTGACCCCAAATCTCAGCCTCTCTTCACGCTATGGCTGCAGGAGAACTCAGAGGTCACTTAGTACAACCTCGCATTTTCAGATGATGAACTGAGGCCAGAGAGGGAGAGGGGCCTCTGCAAGGTCACGCAGTGTGTGAAAGGCGAAGCCAGGTCTCAAGACCCCAGCCCCCTGTCTCCCACTCTGGAGGTGGTTTTGTCCCCTGTTGAGGGGATGAGAAAGGCAGGTTGGCTGAGATAACCTGCCACCTTCTCCCTTACAGCATCCCTGATTTGTCCCAGCTCACTTCATTTCTCAGCTGCTGCCCCTAGACCAGGGCTTGTGACCTCAAACATCTCGGGGAACAGGCAGGGAAGTAATTGAGCGAGGTCATCTAGGCTGTCAACTCCAAGACAGGACCGAAGGATGGTGATTGTGTTCAGCTGGGAAGTGCTTTCTCTGCCTAAAAGCTTCAAATCCAATTTTTGAAAATATCAACGCTCTGGGGCGACCGGGTGGCTCAGTCTGTTGAACGTCAGACTCTCGGTGTCAGCTCAGGTCATGATCTCAGGGTCCCGGGATCTCAGGGTCGTGGGATCAAGCCCTGCTTGGGATTCCTTCCCCCTCCTTCTCCCTCCTCTCTGCTCCTCCCCCGTTCACGCTATCTCTCTAGAATAAATAAATAAAATCTTTGGGAAAAATCAATGCTTAAAAATATTCCAGTGGGTTTTGTGGGAGTGGAGAGCATGGATGGAACAAGATGAGCCAGGAGTCGGTGATTGTGGAAGCCGGTTGTTGGGTATATTGAGTATCAGTAATATTCTGGAATGTGTGTTATGTATTAATATTTATTGTGTAATGTGTAAACGTGTATATGTTTAAAATTTGCCATAGTAAAAAGGTTTTTTTTTTGTTAATGAGCTATCAAAACACATGTCGGGTCCTCAGGCCATTTTAGATCCACAGGCCACCAATTAGCAAACTCTACTCTTGACATTCCAGAATATTCCCCTGGCCATCGGTATGCTTCATTCTGATTCTCTCTGCAGAGCCTGGGATAGGACAGAGGAGGGAGGGAGGGAGAAGCCCTGGCTTGACAGGGCTTGGAGTTGGTCATCATCAAGGAACACGGACTCTGGGATGTGGATGGAACTCCATGAAAATGGATGCAAGTCACACACCCGTGACAATGACCACACGTAGCATTGCACCCTCCCAACCCTGTGAGGCAGGTATCATCCCTGCAGTGGAGATGAGGACACAGAGGTGTCACATGATCTCTGACTTGCCCAACACAGCACAGCTTGTAAGCGGTGGAACCCAGGGCCACTGACCCTAATGTCAGGGTTCCTTCCTCCACCCCAGATTGGAGGCGGGTGGAGGCAGTTCACTGTCACTAGGTTCCGTGGCTCTATCCAGGATGACAGAAAAAGTAAACATTGAGTTTTCTAAGTAGTTGTCTGGGGGGGTGGGCAGGAAGTTTTGCTGGTCACTACTTAGCCGCAAATGGGTTACAGTTTTTAATTAAGGGGGATTGTTGGAAAGTGACGGTCTTACTTGAATGGTCTTCTGGGAGGACGTGGAGAGGGGGTATTTGGATTTCCTCATGTACTTTGTGTGAGGACCATACAGCCCCCAGATCTCTCCTGAGCGTGAGATGTATGGAGGAGTTGAAAGAAGACACTGATACTGTCCACATGAGCTAGGGACAGAGACTTCAGGTCTTACATCAAATCTTAATTCTGTCTGCCTTTGCTGTGTGAGCCCCAGGCCAGACTCTTCCCTCTCTGGTCCTCAGAGCATCCCTCCAGGAGCCAAACCAAGGCCATCTCCCTGCCAGCTCATTGCACAGTAGGACTCCACTCCCTGATAACCCTCCTAGAGAAGGTGAGGAAGGGCAGGATGGTCCCTGTTCAGAGGACACATCCCACACCCCTCGCTGGTTTGGGAATTTAACACCAGGGAAGTGATAGGCATCAGAAGCAGGGCAATGGTGAGCAGGAGAAATGGGACCGGCCGGGGCTGGACGCAGCTATGCAGCTCTGGTCTGTACAGAGGTTGCTTTTCATGCCTTTTTCCTCTGTTAATTTGGCTTGTTTTCCAAACATGGGTCAAACAATCTCCCCCAGAAGCAGCAGCAGCAGAAGGAAATGTTATTAAAAACGAGTCCGTTAGTGGGCATGGTGTGTGGATGAAGTCTTTGGGAGTTTTGGCTGCCAAATAAAGACTTTATTGTTGTCATTCCTCCTTTCCCAAGCTCGCTCCTTCCCTCCCTGCTCCTTCCCTCCCTGCTCCCTCCCTCCCTCCTCCCTCCCTCCCTTCCCTCCTCCTTCCCCTCCCTCCCTACAATCTGCCTGTCCCTCCCCCTAACCTAACCTCCCCACCCCACTAGAATCCGGTAGAAGAAAAGTCAGGCAAACACAAGCAGGCAGGCACCACTGGGAGATCAGAACTTCTAGCTGGCTCTCTGCTGCCACAGCTCCACCGAAGGGTGGGGGAGGAAGAGGGGGAGCCTTGCCTTGCCGGGGGACTAAACCCACAGCTGAGAGGAGAGGCAGGTGTGTGCAGGTAAGCCCAGTGGGGAGATGGGGGGGAACACCCCTTCCTCCAGCAGGTTTCCTCCTACTCTGTCCAACTGACCTTACTGATCTGGACTCCATCTCTCCCTCCCTCCCTTCCTTCCTTCCTTCCTTCCTCCTTCCCTCCCTCCCTTTCTTCCTTCCACCTTTTCTCCTTTTGATGTCGTAAAGACATCTTTCAAATGAGCTCCAATGAGTCATCCCCATTTCTTCTGCACCCTCCTCCTCTACCGTCTCTCCCTCATTCTGTGCTCATGCATTTGCTTGATGCAAAAGTTCAACTTTCTTGGTTCAGAGGTTCGCTGTAGCACCAGGCTGTAGCACAGGGATTCCTACACGGCAGGTGTTTCTATGGAAACCCGACTCTAGAACCCATTTCTTTGCACCTTCCACATACTGTCACACACCACCACAGGGGCACACACACGTCCCAGGGAGGCTGCATTTTCGCTGCACACGCACACATCAACACACACGCACGATGTCCGTTCATCTTCACTCTGCATCCCACCCGCAGAGCTAGAGTGCAGAGACTGGCCGCCTGCACACACACACACACACACACACACACACACACACACACACACTCCATCTTGTCTCTCACACTCTCACATATTTCCCCAGCTGGAAGAGTAAAGAGAAAGTGCGTCTTCCCACTGAGATGGCAGCGCCAGAAGAAAATCATGTGTCCTGAGTTGAGGCCGAGAGGGAGGAGAGGAACCAGTACAGGGGCTAGGAGGGTTTTTTTCATGCTTTAGAACTTAATTGGGTAGGAGGAAGAAAAAAGTGCCTTTCCAACCTGCACAGTATCTTCCCAGTAGCTCTGAATTTCCCTCTCTGGTCCAAACCACTTGGCTTTTGGAAAGAAAGGGAAGAAAGCAATCCAGCTTCCTAGACTTGGAGGTCCTAATTCCCAGCTCTGGGGGCAGCTATTTTATTTTTTCTGCAAGCAGCCAGAAAAGACTTCTCTTTAAAGCAATTTCAAAATCATCCCAGGTTGGCAAGGGATCGTTGTGGCAGAGGGCAAAAAGACAGTCATTCCTGAGTCAGGGAGGGGGGAAACTAAAGTGGGTCATTGAATGGGTCTCCTTTCCAAGTAGCCCCTCCCTCCTCCCCACATCTTCAACTCTGCAACAGCAGGGAGAGTGCTGTCCCAGGGCAGGTAGGGGTGGGCAGATCAGGGTTGACAAATGTAGTTGATCTTCAAAATCACCTGGGGTGGGGTGGGGGTAGGGGCGCTTACTAAAAATATAGATGTCTGGACCCCTCACTCCAGACCTTCAGGATGGAGCCCAGGAATCTATTGTTTAATACTTGAGGGGTTCCTGACGGTCAGCCAGGGTTTGAGAACCTGTATCAGGGGCCTGAGAGAGACCCATGCTGGGACGGAAGAGCCCAGGACTCAGGGCAGTGTTAGCTGGGCAGAAGGGCCGTGTGGTTCCCTGGACAAGAACCGTCCGGTGGAGGAGCTCCAGAGTGTCCCCGATGGGCCACCCTCTTCTGGACAGTGGGAGCAAGCACCTGAAGGAAAAGGGCGGATCTGCTGTGGGCTCTCCCCCGCCTCTCCTTGCAAGCCCCGGCAACCACATCATAGGAAGCATCCCAGAAAGTCCCTCCAAGATAATTCCAAAGAGCATATGTTCCCTCACACTTGCTAATCCACCTGCCCTGGGCAATGGACTGGGTCCTCCCCCGTTCCTTCTAGATCCCCTCTCCCCCTGCCCAACAGCTGTCTGTCCTGATATGCTCAGAGAGAGGACAGGCTGAACACCAAGCTCGGTATTCCTCCTCCTGCCCCTCCTTGGTGGGCAGCCCCATTTACTGGGCAGGTGAGGGAAGCATGTCATGGCTAGAAGGGGCAAAAAAGCCAGGTGCAAAAAGTTGGGAGGATAAGTCAGGGATCACAGGGGCTCCAGAGCCAGCTGAGAAGGTGAGACTGGCCAGCATCCCCTCACCTGCTACAGAAAGCCTTCAGGAGAAGTTAGTGAATTGAAAAGACAAAATGAGCCTTCCCCCAGGTGGCTGGGGGCTTCTATGGTCTCTCCAACTAGATGGTTCTAAGACCCAAGTGTGGTCTCACAGATCCCAAAGGGAGGACGTTGCTCTGCGTGGAAGAGCTGGAGGAAATCCAGAAGCCAGTATCCCCCTACAAGAATCCCTGCCTCTGGATGAAGGGCAGGGCTGCCCTCTGGCCAAGCTGAAGGGAAAGAGACCCATTACTTTGAAAATATGTCAACAGCAGCTTGACGTTCACTGAGCACTCACTTTCAACACATTCACTCATTGAACCCTCAAAACAATCTGATAAGATGGTGTTACTACGCCCACTTTACAGATGAGGACAGTAGAGCTCAGTAGAGGGGAGGAGGTTTGCCCAAGCATATCGAGTAAGCAACTGAAGACTTGCAGGGCTGGGACCCAGATCCATGAGTGCTCAAGGCATCAGACAGATTCTTCTAGGCTTTCTTCAGGGGTTAGAGATACTGGGGGTTGGAGGCGAATGAAGGATATGGTGAGGCGACAGGCTGTCAGAGGAGGACAGCCATCTCACCCCATTTTGTCCCTACTCCGTTGGAATAGAAAAACGTGCTCTTCTGGACTAGTGGCCTCAGGCCAAAAAAACTTCACTCTGTTTACACTTTGCCTTGTGGTAGACGCTGGGGAGACAGATGGTCTCTCCATAATAGTGTTATATTTATTCTTAGTATTTTTTGATCTGCGGTTCATTTTAAAGTCGTTTATCACACTTTTTCTGACAACAACTGGGTGAGGAATATAGGGGTAGGAAATGTAATCCCCGTTTTACAGGTAAGGAAACTGAGGCTGAAGACAGGGTCATGTAACTAGGTAATGGAAGACGGGCCGAGAACCCTCACCCTCTGCCTAGTAGCCCCACTGCCCCAGCCAGGCTCCCCTTATACAGATTCACCCCCAGGAAGGGGGCAGCTGCATCAATAGTGTGTTGAACTCATCAGCCCTTTCGTTCCCTGAGGGCCACACGAGCCCTGCTTGAGGCCTTGAAAGGGGCGCAAAGCCGCCTGGAGCGGGAGGGAGGCTTGTCTCAAAGCCTCTGCTACCAAATGACCACCCGATTCTCCCAGCTTCCAGCCTCCTTCTGGGCTTCAGGAAGAGATGGAGGGAGCAGGACAGCTTTCAGAAGTCTGAGTGTAGAACAGAAAGAAGGGAACAAAGAAAGAGGGTCATCCCAATGTCCATGGGTGTGGCCTGGGGCCGGGGGCACCCCATTCTTCACGACAGGGTGACTGGCTGAGTTAAGCCGTGGAGGTGTAGGGGTGACCAACTAGGCAGGAAATCTGACAAGAACAAGACTGCCAATGAGTACGGCTGACCCAGCCAAAAATCTGCATGTAACTGTTGATTCCCCCCAAACTTAACTACTAATAGCCTGCCACTGACCAGAAGCTTCACCAATAACATCAATAGTGGATTAACACCCATTCTGTATGCTATACGTGTTATATACACTGCATTCTTAAAATCAGGTAAGCTAGAGAATTGTGATTTAAAAAATCATAAGGAAGAGAAAACACATGTATAGGACTGTACATATATTTACTGAAAAATATCTGCATGTAAGTGGACCCACGATGTTCAAACCCGTGTTGTTCAAGGGTCAACTGTACTGGGGAGTAATCCTTCTTCAACCCAGGGAGACACACCCAACCTTACCCCCAGCCCAATCCCAATTCCAGACTCTGCATGCAAAGCCCATTACCCTTAAACTTGCCTGTACTGACTTGCCCAACCCACGTGAACTTCAACCCAGCCCTGCCCTGAGCCTCAACGTTACACTAGTCCTGGCCGTTGGAGCCTTCGATGAATGAATTCACCAGCCAGGTCAGGATGAGGGCTGTCTCACTTTAAAAATCAGTCTCCCTAGAGAACCCGCTCTTTAATAAAGAAACAGGCGAATAAACGATCCCCCTGCCGTTGGTAGAGATCTTCTGCTCTACAACATGCCTTCATGTGTGTGATCTCATTTCATCCTCACACAAATGAAGAGCCTGGGGAGGAGGGTCCGAGCCAGTATGCAAGCCCAGATCTCCAATCCTTGGAACGGAAATTCGAACTGAGAACTCTCGCAGGAAACGTTCCGAAGTGAGGGAGTGAATGCTGGGTTGGGCTTTGCCCCCATGGAGCAGCAGCTCTCCTGAGCCGATGCTGGTGCCCAGAACATGCTGCTGGCTCACAGGACTCGGCTGACGGGGCAGGGACCACCGCCCAGTGCAAAGCTGGGGGTGGGGAGGTGTGCCTGCAAAAGGATACGATATTTAAAAATCGTACACACTCAGGACCCACCCTGAGGGAGTTTCTGATTGGATGGAAGGTTCTGGAAGGCAGGAAAATTCTTCAGGCTTTATGGGGAGGGTCATGACTCCCCTGGGAGTCCAGGGACCTCCACCCCAGTCACATGTCACACAGATTCTGCTTTCGGGGACTTAGGACCTCTCTGAGGCCCACGGGAGCAATGGCTGTGGTCAGGACCTCCCCCTGGACACTCAGGCTCCAGCAGGAAGAGGCGTTGCCCAATGAAAAAAGCCTTAGAAATGAACTTCATTTTCTCAAGAAAGAAGCATGGGCGTGCACACACACACACACATACACACACACACACACAAACACAGAGTGGAGAGTGGTTGAGCCCTGGGGCTTAGAGAAGGGAAGCTGAGCAGATGCAGTGTTTCTCTATGGAACAGGCAAGAGAACTTTTCCTCCGAAATCTCCGAAATCTCCTCGTGGCTCTGAGAGGAGCTTAGCCAGCCTCAGAGCTTTGGAATGTAAAAGGGTCAGAAGGCAGGTTGGGGATTGGGGCTGGGATGGGCGGGGAAGATAAGAGAAGTTCCCGAAGGGTCTGGCACAGGAGCTGGGGATGGGGAAGACTCGTGCTCACTGTGGATGGAAGGAGAGGAGGCCGGCCAGTGAGTCTGTCCCTCCTGACCCTGAGCACCAGGGCTGCCAGGCCCTGAGCACCCCCCCCCCCAGACCCCGCGAGCCAAGGCCGGCTGCCCAGTCATAGAGCCACAGGGCGGCTTTGCTGGAAGTTCTGAACAAGTTTTACTTGCTTACCTCAAGGCCCAATAGCTGGTAGCTGCTTCTGGTGACAAAGGAAAGGAAGGGCGATGCGGAGCCCCGCAGCCAGTGCGGGGCAGCCTCCCTGAAACAGAGCTTCATGTTCCGAGGGATGTCTGGCTTATTTTGGGCTCCCAGGTAATCGGAAAATAAAGAAATGCCAAAACAAATAGGGTCACAGAAATTGGGGCTTTAAAAAATGTTTGTGTTCAGCATACTAATGCTTTAACCACCCCCTTAAAACGTATATGACTGGGCTATTTTCAAGAAAATTACAGGGCCTATGAAATATTAATTCACAGTTCACCAGTCCTAAGTGGTGTGGGGCCCGGCAGCAAGACTCAAGTTACAATGAGTGTCTGCTCTTTTCAGTCCTTGTGGGACCTGTTGGATCCTCAGCGGGAGGTAAAGCCGAGAATCTAACAGAACGGTCCTTCTTCTTCGTGAGAGGAGGCCTAGGGAAATGGCCCCGGGGTCCCCCTTGGAGAGGCCTCTCTGGGGAGAGACTCCCTTAGAGGGAGAGGAAGAATCACAGAGGCTCCAGGACAATCTCTTCCCTCCTTCCCTCCCCGCTTCCTCCTTCCCTCCCTCATTCCCCCCTTCTTCCCCCCTTTCCCTCCATCCCTCCCTCCCTCTCTCCCTCCTTCCCTGCCTTCCTCCCTCTTTTCCTCCTTCCCTCCCTCCCTCTTGCCCTTCTTCCCTCACTCCCTCCCTCCTTCCTTCCCTCTCTCACTCATTCCCCCCTCTTTCTGTCCCTCCTTCCCCCTCCCTCCCTCCCTGTCTCCCTCATTCCCCCTCTCTTCTGACCCTCCTTCCCCAACTCCCTCCCTCTGTCCCTCATTCCCCTCCTTCCCTCCCTCCTTCCCCCCTCCCTCTTTCCCTTCCTCCCTTTTTCCCTCCTTCCTTCCCTCCCTCCCTCCCTCCTTCCCTCCCTCTCTCCCTCTATCCTTCCCATTCTCAGAGTCCTATGTAAGGACTCACATACATGCACACAGGGGACATGTGAACATGGGTTTGCTTACGTGTGTGGTGCAGGGAGGTGTGTGTGTGTGTGTGTGTGCATGAGACAGCAGGCTAGGTGTGGAGGGTGTGTGTGCAAGGTGCAGGGAGACACCCTCTACGCCCCAGGGTTGAGCTCTGCCCTCTGCACCTTTCTTGTCACATTCAGTGCCTCCTGAGCCCCAGGCCTAGGACTAAGCTGGTGAGGCTTCTATCACCTTCCTTTGAGCAAAGCCAGCAAGAAGCGAAGGGCGGAGTGCAAGCTGATGTGGGCTCAGAGGAAAGCCAGCGAGAGGCCTGGCACAGGGGCAGGTTCCCAGGGTCCAGATGCAGCTGTCAGAGAACCCCAGGAAGCCTATATCCCCAGACCCCAGGAGTGGAGGGGCAGACACCACCTCGAGGTGCGGAAGCAGCAAGAGGGCCAGGGGAAGCAGTGTGGGAACAGGGACTCCGGCTGCAGCCCGGAGGGGAGCACCATCATCGCGCTGACCTCCCGGTGGAGGAGAGGGTGCAGGACACCCCTGCCTGCACCCCTCCCAGCCCCCGGCAAGGGGAGGAAGCTGACATGTGGCCCCTCTGCCGGCAGCCCTGGCCCTCTCGCTGTTTCTCCAGCTTAATTCAACTCAACCCACACGATCCTATCTGAAGCCTCATCAGAGCCACTGGGGAGCACGTCCCCAAAATAGCCCTCAGTGACCTGTTCACTGTGTCACAGGGGCCGGCAGGAAATTCTTCTTCATATCCCGTCTCAACGCCACCAGCTCCACTGGATATAGGGGCGGCGAGACCATGTCAGAAGAAATGAAAGTGATGTCCCCACAGCTTTTGATCCCCGCCCAGTTTATTTTCCCAGGAGCCTCCACATCTGGGGAGAAATTCCTGTGCGCCTCTGGCCGGGGAGAGCCGCGTTCCCTGCGCTGAGCGCGGGCGTGAGGAACAAGCAGGGGCAGACACAAGACACAAACGTGTCTCCAGCACGGTCCTTCCTTCCCAGGACCTCCGCGAGCCCTGCTCTGGAAGGCAGGAGACCTGGGTTTTTGTCCCGGGCTTGCGGTTCTATAGCTTCCTGGCCTGGGCAGCCACTTCATCCCCCCCAGGCCCCAGTTTCTGCCAACAGTAGAATCTGGGCTTGACTGGTGGATTCCAAACCATTTTTAGCAACGCGGCACTTCTTTCAAATATATGCTTTGGCCCAACCTCTCTATGTCACAGATTTAAAAACACAGAGCTACTCAGGTTGGCACAGGAGTGAGGTGGGGGTGCCCCAGGGCCACCCACTCAGCGTCCCTCCCTCAGGGGATGCCACAGAAATAGGGGCACAGTCTGAAAACCACTGAATTATGGGATCTCTAAGGACCCTTCCAGATGGACCATTTAGGACTCTATGCTTCATATCTCCTAACGTCCCTCTTATAGAAAAAGGGATGATTTGCTCATACTGCAAGTGGGAAGACCCAGCGCCAGAGAGGTTACGGGTCTTCTCCAGCAAGCTCCAGCACTCCTCATTCACAGCCGACGTGCTTTCTGCCAGGATGGCTCACCCTCACCAGAGCAGGCTAGGCCTGGGGGCCGGGGGTCCAGACCCTTGTTATTTTCTTACCTGCTGGATACAGCAGACGAAGAGATGCTTCGACAGGTCTCTGTCACGGCCCCCCTGGAGCCCATCCTGGCCAACTCGCCTGCCAAGACAGGGCCTCTGATTCTGGAGGCCCAGAAGGCTAATGACTTCCCGTGTCTCCTCCCCGCAGGTGCGTCACCTGGATCATGAGGTCGTCCCTCTGCTGGTTCCTCCCACTTCTCCTCCTCTTGGCCTCCGTGGCCCAAGGCCAGCTGACGAGACGACCAAGACCCAGGCCCAGGCCCAGGCCCAGACCCAGGCCCACACCCAGCTTTCCTCAGCCCCATGAGCCAGCGGAGCCTACAGACCTGCCCCCTCCCCTCCCACCAGGCCCTCCCTCTGTCTTCCCTGACTGCCCCCGGGAGTGCTACTGCCCCCCGGATTTCCCGTCTGCCCTCTACTGTGACAGCCGCAACCTCCGGAAGGTCCCCGTCATCCCACCCCGCATCCATTACCTCTATCTGCAGAACAACTTCATAACCGAGCTCCCAGTGGAGTCCTTCCAGAACGCCACGGGCCTGAGGTGGATCAACCTGGATAACAACCGCATTCGCAAGATAGACCAGAAGGTACTGGAGAAACTGCCCAGCCTGGTATTCCTCTACATGGAGAAGAACCAGCTCGAAGAGGTGCCCTCGGCCCTGCCCCGGAACCTGGAGCAGCTGAGGCTGAGCCAGAACCAGATCTCTAGGATCCCGCCCGGCGTCTTCAGCAAGCTGGACAGCCTGCTGCTCCTGGACCTCCAGCACAACAAGCTGAGCGACGGCGTCTTCAAGCCCGACACCTTCCAGGGCCTTAAGAACCTCATGCAGCTCAACCTGGCCCACAACATCCTGAGAAAGATGCCGCCCAAGGTGCCCACGGCCATTCACCAGCTCTACCTGGACAGCAACCGGATCGAGACCATCCCTAATGGCTACTTCAAGGGTTTCCCCAACCTGGCCTTCATTCGCCTGAACTACAACAGGCTGTCGGACAGGGGGCTCCCCAAGAACTCCTTCAACATCTCCAACCTGCTCGTGCTCCACCTGTCCCACAACAAGATCAGCAGCGTGCCCGCCATCAACAACAAGCTGGAGCACCTGTACCTCAACAACAACAGCATAGAGAGTGAGTGGGGGCGGGGCGGGGCCGCGGCCACAGCCACGGCCACAGCCACGGCCAGGGAAATGGAGGCTCTCATTGCCTCAATCCTTTCTAGGAGCTTGGGGTGGGGGGAGGGGGGAATGGGTAGAGCAAAAAACCACGCAGTTTAGCACGGGACTTTAAATCTTGACCTTGCCACTTACTATCTGTGTGACCTTGAACAAATATTTCACCTCTCTGGGAAGTTTTCTCATCTGTAAAGTAAGAATGGGAACACCACCTTCGGTCACAAAGTGGACATGAGGATTTAATAGGTTGATATGCATAAAGCGCCCAGAACACCAAGCTTGGAGGGTAACAGCTTTTCCTCCTCTGTCCCTTCTCGCTAGCCCCAGCTTCTCTGCCCTCGAGATCTACGGGTAGGGTAGACATGGATTGCGGTCCCAGGCATTCTCGTGAAAGCAGAACAGTGACATGTTCTGAATGTCACTACTCTGAAATGTCCTGGCCCTGGCCCCGGCACAAGCTGGCAGCTGTGAGAGGAGGGCTGAGCCTAGGTTTTGAAGAATCTCTGAAAGATGTACGCAGCCAGACAGCTACGTACTCAGGGGAGGCAGCTGGTGAAGATGTGGCAGCCAGAGGGATATGCCAGGGGGCAGGTGCTCTCCGAATCTAGCTGGAAGGCTGGAATATCTCATCACATAAGAGCACATTTAAGACAGAATTTGCCTAAGCTACATTTATAGGGTCCTGGGCTTGGGGTAAAAATTACAGCCCAGAAGAAGAGGCTGGAAGTCCTAGTTTTGCTTCAATCAACAATGTCAGCTCTGAGCAGAGCATTGACAGAAATCTTTAAAACAAAGAGAAAATGTTATCTGGTCCTTGAACAAAACCAGGCTCCATCCACACCAGGAATGTAGCAGCTATAGGGTTGTAGGGGACCAAGGGGAAAGGGCAGCACCCCTAAGATAATATTAGGAATCCTCAGTTTCCAAGCCAGAGAGTGAGAAAGAGATTGTTGCAATTCTACAAATGAGATTGTTGAAAATCTTGAAATAAATGGATGGGAGAACAGGCTCGTTCGCTCCTCTGGGATAATTATAGGAAGTAAGGGAGGGCTTTTTTTAAAGCTTGCAAAAAACAAATTCAGGAAAAGGGGAAACTGTTTCATTCTGTCCTGCAGGTAGTGAACTGATGGAACACATTACCCCAAAAGCTAGATAAACCGAAAATCCAGGCAGAAAGAATACCTTACTCAATGGCCGGCAGGTCTCTATCAGGGCATAGAAGGGCAGGCTGCTAGGGGATATCCAGCCTTTTGAAGCTGAGGTCAAAAAATCACCCCCCCCCACCTGTATCCCCTGCGCCCAGCCTGTCTCCTGTGTCACGGACGGACAGAGTGGACGGAGCCAGCTCTAGGTCAGTGTGATAGCCGTGTTCTCAGCAACGATCTCAAAGCTGCCCCCTGCCCTGTCCTTGCAGTCTACACGATGCCTCTGCCAACAGCCTCTCCTCTGAGGTGAGGGGCAGGTACCCATTCTCACCATTTCACAGATTTGGGAACTAAATGTCGGGGCGGTAGGTGACAGTCCAAAGTCACATGAGAAGAAAATCCACCGATTTCCTGCTACTTCAATGATGAAGAGAGAGGAGGAGGAAGATCAAGAAGAAGAAGGATATCACTAACAGCAATGCTGACGCCACAGATGACGAAAGAGGCAGGACTGAGGGGGAATAAGGAACTCAGAAGATAACAAACCTGACGTCATCTCACCTCACGTCTTGAGGTGAAGGACACAGCGGAATCTTCTTTTCCATTGGAAAGCCTACCATGCAGGTGGCTACGGCTCACCTGTCCAGCTTACCTCCCTGGGACAGCTCACTGGGTGATTTACTGCTCCTGGATTCAGCCAGGAGCTTCACTGCCCCTACCACCTCCTTCAAATCGGAGGTCACTCTAGCAGAACACCATCCGCCATGTCTCCACCTGCTGTGGTCTCACCCATCTCTGAAGGTCCAGCTCACAGTGTACTTGCTCCATGATTCCAATAACAATGGTTGATTGGTTCTGACTTAATTCATTCTACAAATAAGTAAAGTGAGCCGGGGCAGGGGTGGGGCTGCGGGGTAGGGTTGACTCACCCTTGGTCACACATTCCCAAGGTCAGCCCATTCCAGAGAAGAGAACTCCAGTTCTTATCCTCAGTGGTCTACCCCCTTCTCCCTCCTCATCTTTGCCTCCAGCCCCACCTGTCCCAACCCCCCACCCACCTTGCCTGCTGACTTCTCCCTTCTTTCTCCACAGAGATCAATGGGACCCAGATTTGCCCCAACGATCTAGTTGCCTTCCATGACTTCTCCTCGGATCTGGAGAATGTGCCACACCTCCGCTACCTGCGGCTGGACGGGAACCACCTGAAGCCACCCATCCCACTGGACCTCATGATGTGCTTCCGTCTGCTGCAGTCCGTGGTCATTTAGGCCTTACTCCGCCCCCCGGATCTCCTCTGACCGCACTTGAATGCTGGTGGCCCGGGTGCCTGTGCCCACCATTTGTGTCTTCTATCTTCCTTTCTCACTCCCAGCTTTGCCTTTCTCATCCCACCTTCCCGAGGCAGGATCTAGCCACATACTCTGCGACACCTGGGGCTTCTAGAGCAAGACTTCTAAGGGCTTGATTTGGTTCATCCAGCTCAAAGACCCCCACTGCCCACCCACACTTCTGGCCCCAGAAGCACAGAGGTGTGTCTAAAGATATCCTCTTCTCTCCTCCTCTACCCTGTCACTCCTGGGTAAGTCGGGGCTGTGGGATGACATCTGGAACTTGGTCCTGGTCAAAGCAAGCAGGAGGTGGTCAGGAGCAGCCCAGAGGTGAGGTTTGGAAAGTCCTGCTGGAGGCTCCAACATCATGGGCAGCTCCAGCCCCTACAGGCCCCTTAGCCACGGATCCCGTCTTCCAGAACTGTTGCTCCACCGCCCTGCTCGCTGGCACCAGACGTTGTGCTGGCTCTTTACCAGCCCATGTCCTCCAGCAAGGAAGTGCAAGGGAATGGCTGAAGGAGGGTGGAGGGTCAGGGTTCCCGCAAGCGCCTGCAGCTGGCAGTCTCTTCACAGGCCTAGCTGGGGCTCTCCTCAGCACACACCCTTCTGGCTGGGCCTCTCTATGTCAAGAGTAAGAGCAAGAAGCAACAGTCAAAGAGAAGAATAGCTCCGGGACCTAGGAATCAGCCAGGGGGAGAGGGCTGGGAATCAGAGCCCCAGGGTTGGGCCCCTGTGGGTACAGATGAGTCCTGCAGCCCCCTTGCCAGTCTAGACAAGAGGCCTGATGCCCTGGGCCACACGGTGTCCATAGTGAAGGGTACAGAGCCACCAGCCCCGCCCCACCATCTGTTCTCTATCAGTGTGGATGGCCCAATCCTGTCCAAAGCCCGGAAGCTGTTCCTGAGAAAGTGCTCTGGAAGGGGCGGAGCCCCCGGGAATCTCCCAGAAGCCTGTTCCACCAGCACAGATGGGCTTCCCCCTCTAAGGCCGACACATCAGTGACACCTGGTGGCTGGTACAGGTCACAGCTGGCTCCGGTCTTCCTCCTCGCCTCTCTTTGGGATGGTTTTACAAGGTCAAGGAGCTGGCCTCAGGTTCCAACTTCAAGAGCCATGGGCGATGTGCACAGTAGTTCCTCTGGGATGTAAAGGGTGCAAAGGTACAGAGGCATTGAGGCCGGGGACTGATTCCCATCATGAGTGAGCACAAGTGGGAACCTTCAGGAACCCAGGTGAGGATACAGTTTGTTCCTGTCTGCTGTCTGACCTTGCCGGTCCCTTCTGTCCTCAGCCCCCATGTCTGGAAACCAAGGGGGTGGATAAGATGCCCCGTCCAGGTCGTCCAGCATTCACGGTCTAGTCTGCGGCTCCACTCTTCACACCATGTTCTGATTATCTATTATCCCTGCCCCTTTCAGTAATTTATTCCCTATATGGACTGTCTCTCCCCTTGAAAATCCCCTCCCCTCCCTGCCTGGGCCAGGTGAGTGGCTTGGCCAGCCTCCAAGCAGAGCCTGGACCCTACGGGGTTCATTCACCTTCCCCTTCTCCTTCATTCCTCTAGGAGATACTGCCCCTCTACAGCTCCCTAGTGTATATGTTGGGGAGGGGGGAAGGTGGATATTCTAGAAATAAGTAGGACACAGGGCCCAGCCTCATGAGGCTGAGAAAAGTTCCAGAGATTTTTAAGAAATTGGATTAAGCTAGGTCCCTAACTTCAAGAAATTCCTACTATAGTCTATCTCATCTCTCTCTTTTGCTCATTTACAGAAAACGGGGCCCATTTCCTCGTAGTCTCCTTCCTCATGCTCCCATGTGACTGCCCCGTCTTCCTGGCTGCTGCTGGTTTCTCCAAGGCTCCTGCTTAAAGTCAATATATGGTCACGGCTGTAAGCAGCCTGGCTAAGGCCTGGATAAGCCCCGCTTCCGCACTGTCCTCACACCTTGCGACCTCTGCCTGGCAGATGCCTGGGGTCCCCCTGGGGGCAGGGCACATTTCTGCTCCTGCAAACCTCAACTGTTTTATTTCAGCAGCAAAACAATCACCATCATCCCATCACCCCATCTAGACAAAGTCTGCTTCCTCCATTGCTCCCTGCAGCTATAAGCCAGAGAGGATTCAGGTGAAGTCGTCTTTAAGCAACAACCCCCCCAACACACACACAAAATGTGCTGACATCCGGGGATTTCAGGAAGCCCCTCCTCCACACATGAGTTCATTCTTTCAGTGCCATTGGCACCTGCGGAGACAGGTGTGCGAGTAGATGTGTAGGTCACTCTATGTGTATCTGTTCTTTCTCCAAAGCCATGTTAACTTTGTGAAACAACTTTTACACTCCAACACGCTTCACAGCAGAGGAAATAAAGGAATATGAAAAATATCCTGCATGAACTTGACAGCATGAACAAGTCAAGAATACCTTGAAGTTCTCTTGCATCCTTCTCCCCCCACCTCCCACCTCTTACCTGGCTCCAAGGAGATGGGTGGAGAAAGGATCCCATTCCTAAGAAACTCTTAAGAAAAAAATTCCAAAACCTCTTGGCAAATTTCCCCCAAACTCACAACCGTCATGAAAAATTATTCCTAAGGTCAGATCAGAAATCCGATAGCTACATTTGAAGCCCAGAGGCTCAGAATCTTTCAAACCACAGATATCAAACTGTGGAGGGTCTCCCAAATGCCCAATGCAGAGCCAGATGCTGAAAGACACACAACAGTCACCATTTCCCACCAAGTGCAACTTACAGCCTAGTGGCGGGGCTGCAGCGTAAGGAAGACAAACTAGGTCAGAGCCATATTAGGGGCTAAGAGCAAAGGTTCTCCAGGCCGTGCAGAAGGGCATGGACCTGGTGCCCGGAAGTCTATCTTCAGACAGAAGGTTGATTCTGGAAGTGAGTTTGTGATCCTCCGTGCCCCCCCCCCCAGTTTTCTTTAGAATGAAAACTGCCAGATGCTGCCCTGTCCTCCCACTCTGCCTCCTTAACACCTGCTTTAGTTCAACTCAGGAGGTTTTCAGTAGACCTTGATTGCGAGCGAGGTTCCCGGCTAAGAATTCAAGGATAGGTAACATCCTGGTCCGTGCCCTTGAGGAAGTCTTAGCTTGGGAAAGGGGAAAGCCCGTGGAGTAACCCCGTGTCCTAAGTGTTTGTAGTGACACAGCGGACAAAGAGCATGGTGGAGGGGGCCTCCACCCCCGTGGAGGGACACCAGAATGGCTCCTGTCATTTGAGCTTGATCTTTAGGGATGAATCAGATTTTGCCTGGAGGGGGAGGGTGGGAGGAAAGCACATAACCAGGAGAAGAAACAGCGTGAGCCAAAAGGTAGGAAGTCATGGGGTAGCGCCTGAGGAAGGGAGAGGAATGTGTTTAGGTCACAGAGTTAATGTGGCTACAGGTCCTCAGCAGGGAATATATCCCTGCTGTCCACACAGCAGGAGGGCTCCTGAACTTCCCATGCCTGCCCACGAAAGGGGCAGCAACAGGGTCAGCTGGCCAGACTCCTGTCCCCACAGCCTGCCACCTCCTTTCCATCAGCATGCCCTGTGCTTCTCCTAATGAGACATGGGGATTAGAAGGGCTCCAGCACCTCTGGCCCCTGGCGCAGGCTCCCAGGGAGCTGAGCCGCTCGCCCCAACAGCAGGATGGTGAGTGGGTTCCCACACATGTCACGCACGCAAGCCGTGGACAGTGCTCAACTCCACGGGAACTAGCACGTGGGACGGGCGAGCTTGTAAACGCAATAGTAGAAGCCGAGAGAGGGTCTGAGATGAGACTACTGTGTCGGAAGGGGCTCTTTACTGGGGTGCGGAGGAGCCTGCGCATGCGCCCTAGCAGACTGGCTGCGCCCGCGGGGTGCAGGCTTAAAAAGCGTGCGGGGGAGGACTGGTTGCGGGTGCGTGTCACTGAGAAAGTGCGGTGGGAGAGTGGGAGCAGGCGGCAGGGGCGATGAATGAACAGTCGCATTTGCTTTCCTCGCAGGGAATGAATGGCGTGGGATGGGAGTGGGAGCCCAGCCCAGCCTGCCTGGGGGATGGGGGTGGGGGGTGGGTTAGTCTCTGCCTGCAAAGCCCAGGCTGTGGGGAGAAAGGCGGGGAGGACAGCGCGCCAAATGTACCATCTGCTTCCTGGGCACTCTGCTGGCTCCGGAGCTATCTCTCCCTCCACCCAGCAGAGCCCCTGTTGGTGCCTGGCCCCCGATGGTGGGCTGCCAAGGGTACGGGAACAGGCGTGCCTTTGGTGACCAGGTCCTTGGGCTTGGGGACGCCGCCTCCTCACCAGCTGGTGCCCAGGAACACTGCAGGCCAAACACGGCACCTTGGGCCAGTCTATGCGATCTGCCCCTTCACCTGGTATGCCAGGGCACAGATGAGTCCTGCCGAGGCCATCTGTTCCCAGGGCATCAAGGCACATGGTCTCAGAACTGGGGTGGGCAGGGCGGGCGGGGTGGTGAGATAAGGTGATTAAGGGGTAGGGTCATATGAACAAAGGACAATTCTCTGGCCTGAGTGTCAGAAAAATCTAGGCCCTAGCCCTGGCTCTGGGTGACCTTGGGTAAGTCATTGTCCCTCGCTGGACCTCCCTCCGTCCCTTGTCTGGTGGATACGCTGTTTGGACTAGGTGATCTTTGGGGAGCTTCACAGCCACATTCAGTATCTGGTCAGGGGGAGGGAGTAGGGAGCAAGGGGCAGCATGGAAGAACTCGCACAAACACGTAGCACCCAGCCCCCACCCCACTCCTGCCTTCACACAGCAGCAGGAGGCACCCAGGAAAAGAGAATCTCTCCTGATACAGACATATTTGGTGGGGGTTGGGGGAGAGGATTCTTCTCAGCCCCCTGAGGACCCCTACACAATGGCTTCTCGTGTCCATCATCTGGGCCCAACCTCAGCAGTTGGAGAGAATTTCTTTTTTTTTTTTTTAAAGATTTTATTTATTTATTCGACAGAGATAGAGACAGCCAGCGAGAGAGGGAACACAAGCAGGGGGAATGGGAGAGGAAGAAGCAGGCTCATAGCAGAAGAGCCTGATGTGGGGCTCGATCCCATAACACCGGGATCACGCCCTGAGCCGAAGGCAGACGCTCAACGGCTGTGCCACCCAGGCGCCCCGGAGAGAATTTCTTGTATCCTCCTTGCCATCATCATTATCATCATCATTGGAGAACTTGAACTTGGTCTTCAAATCCTACCTCATCCTCCATTCACCTTCTCTTGGAACTGCCCAGCCTTCAGAGCCTCCCTGGTGAATTTGTTCAGTCATGGTCCCTGTTGGGGTTCCAGGTGGTGGGTGGCAGTGTGATCAGAGTGCCTTAACTCAGCCTCTTTGAATCTGTGGATTCCATCTGGAAAAAAGCTAGAGAGGCAAGCCCCATCCCTCCGAGGGCTTCGTCACCTGCTTCCCGCTCTCTTAGAGAGAAGGAACAGCCAGCCCTCTCAACAGTGGCTCCGAAAAGAGAAAAGGAGCAGAGAAAGAGAAGGGGAGATGAGGGTGGGAGGTGGGCAGGGGTACATATGCGGGTGGGAGTGGAAGGGGTGGAAGGAGAGAGAATTCCCTCTCACCAAACAAAAGACTGGGATGGGGGACCTGCTGAGCAGAGAGGAGGAGAAACAGCTGGACACCAGGAAGAAGAGAAGTCTGATTGGCCACATGCCCTTGGCCAGCTCCCCGCCTTTTTACCCTGGCCCACTGCAGAACACCTTTCCACCAGAGTCCCCACTTCTCTGGAAGCTGTGAGGCTCCGTTCTGAAACAAGAGTAAGTGAGGGGTAAGGCTCACAGTTTGAGGCACGGGGCCTATTGGTATGCAAATGAGGGGCTAGTGTGCAAGCAAGCGGGATTGGGCTGGGGGAGAACCCAGGGATTTTAGGGCTGTAGGCGAGAGCAGTTGGAAGGTGGGGGTGGGGGAAGGCTCTGATGAAGAGCTCATTCTTGCTACAGCAGGGGCTTACCCCTAGCCCAGCTAAACTTAACAGAGGGGGAGAATCTGCTAGACACGTACGAAGCTGGCTTTGGGGAGGGCTGCACTTTCAGAAACACAGCGGGTCCCTCACACCCACACCACACGCATTCCTTCCCGTCTGTGCATACGTGCGTAAGCTTACACACGCTCGTCACGGGCTCACATGCTCATCACGCACGCACATAGGCACCTGTGCACACACGAAGACACCTAGGGAACTCTCTAGATGTGGACATATTCCCACAACCACATACAAAGAACGCTTTTGTTTCTGTAATCATTTGTTTCTAAAAAGCTGCTTTTAGAAAGTATATCTTGTAAACCAGCATTCTTTTTTAGATATGTCAGTTTTTATTCATTTATTTTTTTAAGATTTTATTTATTTGACAAAGAGAGACACAGCAAGAGAGGGAACACAAGCAGGGGGAGTGGGAGAAGGAGAAGCAGGCTTCCTGCTGAGCAGGGAGCCCAATGCAGGGCTCAATGCGGGGCTCGATGCGGGGCTCGATCCCAGGACCCTGAGATCATGACCTGAGCCAAAGGCAGAGGCTTAACGACTGAGCCATCCAGGCGCCCTAATGTATGTCAGTTTTTAAACCTATGTCTTCTGAATGCACTAGGTGTGCCCTATTTATTTCTGCACCCCCAGAGATAAGTCTAGTGCCTGGAACATAATAGATACCCCATAAATATTTGTTGAGCAAGTGGGTAAGTGAATGAATAAGCTCTTAAAAAGCCACAAGACTCCTTGATGATGAAGTTTCTCTAAATCAAGCTTAGTGACTAATGGTTGTACTCTGTGTGGTTGTATAAGCGAGAACATCCGTATAAATGCACGAGAGTGTGCTTAGTGGGGGGGGGGGTGTGCAGGCGAGGAGTAAATGAGCCTTTGCCAGGTGTCTGCATACGCCTGTGTGAGTGAATAGAAGTGTGTGTGTGAGCATGTAGGGACTACAGCGGGGTGGGCAGGGAGGGGCGGGCAGGAGATGCCCCCCCCCCACATAGCCCCAGGCTTTAGGGGGATTGCGCTGCAATGAATGCGCCGAGTGTATCATGAATGGCATGAGTCTGAAAGTGTGGGGGCGGGAAGTGGGGTGAGTTTGTGAGCCCTGTCTCTTAGATGGCCGCCCTTCCTCCTGCCCACCCCCCAGGACTGGACGCTGAGCCGATTCAGCCCCCTCCTCATTTCTGCGGCCGCCTCCTCCCAGGGCCCCCATGAAGCTCCTGGCTTTCCTGAGCCTTCTGCCCCTGGTGCTGCTGGAGGCAGGGACAGCTTCTCTCCCCAAGGAGAGGAAGAGGAGAGATCAGACGCTCGGGGAAGACGATTCTTATGCAGTCCTGGGTGACTATGTCCTGGGCCTGGACAACTATGATGAGGTCATTGACTTGAGCGACTATGAGGGGCTCATGGACTATGGGGACCAGCTCCCCAAGGTAAGGGGCACACAGCAGACCAGCGGCGTTCCCTGAGAGACACTGGGCGTCGGGGGGCCTGGCCCCTCTCCAGCTGTCCACCGCACCAGCCTTTCAAGCCTTTTTCTCCAGGAGCTGGAGATTCTTGTCCCTCCGTAAGAACTTGTCACTTAGATGATACTAAGAAAGAGGGCAAGAAAAGTTCAATTTCTTACTTGGTTTGTAGTAAACTTGATGGGATCCGCCCCCCTTTAAATGTCCTATATCTGTCCCCCTGCCTCGAAGTCAGACCATAAGCCGTAGCTCACTGGGAGGGATGGGGATCGGCCGTGTCTTCATACCCTCACGAGAAAAAGCAGCAGCACAGCCCTGCGTGTTCTTAGGCTGTCTTCTAGCCTGAAGTCCTTTCTCGGCCCATCCGGGCCTTTGCAGGGGCTGACCTGAAGCCTGCGCCCAAGCTGTGTGAGCTTGGTCGGTGCGGCCCGCGGGCAATCCAGAGACTTGGCTTCTCACCCTGGTGCAGCGGGGCCACCAGCTGCCTCCTTGATCCCTTGTGCTCCCCTCTCTGGGCCCATTTCCTTCTCCATGAGCCAGCCTCCAAGGAAGAGGCTGGCTCAGCTACTCTTTAGGACGTTCCCTTCCTCCCTCGCCCTTTCTCCACAGTGACTCTGCAAGTTTGAAACTGGTCACTGAGGTCCCCAGAGTTCAAAGTAAAGTCCTTCTCAGGCAAAAACTGGCCTACTGTGTGCTGTGTGCTCTGTCCCCAGGTTAAAGTGGCCACCCTAGCTGCTCCAACCGAGATCACTTCCCCTCAGAGCACAGGGACTCCAAGGACACTCTCTTCAAAGCCCACGATGACCCGGCCTACGACCCTGGGCCTCCTGGACTCCCCAAGCAGCCACGGTGAGTTCACGGTCACAGATCTCCATATGCACAGGTCATAGGCTGTGCAGCCGTGACCTGGCACAGGGCCTACCACGGTGTAGGGAGTGAAAGGTTGGAGCCAGCCCTCTCTGTAAGGGAGAGGAGGAGAGATAGCCACAGTAAGAACAGAAAGAAAAAAAGAAAGAAAACCCAAAGGGAGAGGCTGGCTATCCCTAATGCTTTGGGCTGCATGCACAAATTGGATGGGAGGGAGGGAAAAAAAGCCAGCACTCTGCTATGCCTAGCAGAGCCACCCTACCTTAATTAACAGCATCACTAGGGGACCAGGTTGAGTGGTAATTAGATTAGAGACAATTAAAAGCCTGTCGAGAAGAATAAATAACTTTGTGGCTATCACTTGGCATGGGGGCAAATGAAGCAGTCCTACTGCTTTTCAGCTCTAAATTCCCCCCTTAGCAGCTCTTTTCCCCTCCCTGATGCCCTCCTGGAGACTGGGATGCTGACAGATCTGGCAGTAAGGGGATGGCGCCCTGCTGGGAATCAGGACTGGAGCAGAGGGGGGATGCAGTTAATTCCTGACTTGCTTGTCCCTGGTTCCTGTTCTCTTGAGAGATTTGCCTTGGGTGCCTCTAGGGTATCAGGCCATCAGTAGGAATCCATGACCTCTCAGAGCTGCAGAATCTCAGGCTTAGAAAGGCCATAAGGGGCCTCAGCTGGATCTGTCATTCAAGGCCTTGGGGTAAGAAAGACACTGAGATCGTCTCTGCTCCACCTACACTGGTCACTGCGTGCAAAGGAGAGTTGCCTCTTCATTGTGGGGCTGCGGCTTTGCTAACCGATCTCCCCCTTGAGTTGGACTACCGGTGGTCTCCCATTATCTCTGTCCCTTGTAATGGCGAGTGACGGAATCCACCTGCACTCTTGAAAGCCTCCCAACTTTTTAAAACCAGTTTGGGTTCGATGGACTGGCCTATGTCTAATGACCGCTCATCATAGAATGAGAACAGGAGAGAGCGTGTCCAACAGAAAACTGGGATGCTGACACCATAAGGAGGGGAAAGGAATTCTGGGCAAGCAGTGTCCACTCCATCGTGGCTTTATTGTGCTGCTTGGAGCCATACAGAACATGTCACACCTCACCCACAAGGCAGCCGGCAGAGCCATCAACCATTGGCCAGTCCACTTAATCCTGGCTTTATTTCATCTTCATTGTGCCTTTTGGGATCAGAGAGGAGCCCTATGGAAAAGAGACCAATGGATGTCCTAGAAACACCCACCTAGGCCCAGGAAAACCTACAGAGGACTGGAGCCTGATGAAAGCACCAGTGGGCCGGGACTGGGTAATACCTGGGAATGGGTCTGCTTCTCTTCGGTTGGGGGCTGAGTGCCGGGCCGGGAGCAGCCAGCAGCACTGACGTTCCGTGCCAGCCAGGGTGCAGACGCTCCCCGAGTGAGGACTGTCTGTCCCAGAGGCTAAAGGAAGTCTGAGACGGGCCTCCTTTTGTTCTGTCTTCCACCTGCCAGGCCTGCCCACCTGTCTGGTCTGCGTGTGCCTTGGTTCCTCCGTGTACTGTGACGAAGCTGACCTAGAAAGCATCCCTCCTCTTCCCAAGACCACCGCTTACCTGTACGCCCGCTTCAACCGCATCCGCCAGATCCGAGCCAGAGACTTCGAAGGGCTGAGTATGCAGTGCCCCTGGCAGAAGAACCCCCAGCCCCTCTGCCTCACCCCCGCCCCCCACCACACGAACAGTCACAGACACAGTGTCCCACCTGAGTTAGTCTCTCCCTGTTAGCTTTCAGTCTCCCCAGCTACCACATGGAAATAGCCCCGTCTCTCTAACACTTTCCCTTGAAGATTTTGGATAATAAAAGTGTCCTGTCTTCATTTGTTCTCCCCAAAGCTCTGGAAAGCTGGGAAGGGGAAGATATGATCGAGCCTACATTTTCAGGATTCTGAGCCCCTGTCGCTCTGTGCCCTCCTGGCCTTCGGGCCCGACCAGGCTAAATTGGCTCGTAGCCCCGATGCTGTTCACCTGTTCATGGCTTGTTGTGTGTTTTGCTCCTTTGTGCCTTATGCTGTCCCTCAGCTGGGAGACCTGGGCTCTCATCCCGATTCTGCCACTAATTCCCACAGCCTTCTGGGCCATGGCATCCTTTTTTGTAAACCAGTGGTGAAGGGTGGGTGTGGAATGGGTCCAGGCTTCGGTGGGCCTGTTGGGTCTTGCCTTCTCCCAAGCGCATCCGAGGCAGGCAGCCATCACACAGGACAGAAGTCCAGGGAAAGAAATGCAGAATCTGAGGGCTTTCCCAGGAGGTCCTGGTTTCTGACGTTATTTCTTCCAGCTTGGACCTCATGCAGGTGGAGAACTGGCTGGCGTTCCCTAACTTAAAAGGGATGGAGTGGGGTACAGGTGGGTCCAGCCAGGGCAAGGAAAGACGGTAGGTCCCATGGCTCTCTGTGTTCTCTGCCGTGCCCCACAGCAAAACTGAAGAGGATTGACCTTTCCAGCAATTCCATCTCCTCCATTGACGATGACGCCCTCCGCCTGCTGCATGTTCTGCGGGAGCTGATCCTCCCCGAGAACCAGCTGACGGCCCTGCCTGTGCTGCCCCCCGCCATCGAGGTCCTGGACGTCCGCCTGAACCGGCTCCAGAGCTCAGGGATACAGCCTGGAGCCTTCAGGGTGAGTCAGGGCCTGTAGCCCACCATCTCGCACCTGCCACCTATGCCCACACCACACACACCACACACACACACACACACCCCATGCCCTCATGGGATAGCCCTGCTCCAACCTTGTTCTGGGTCTGAAAATCAAACCCCATGATCTTCATCTGTTCCCATTGTTTCATTAAACTTTTTTGTTGTTGTTGCAAGAGACTGATTCTGACTTAAGAAAGGGTGTTTGACAACATGCCAGCCCAAGAACCTACAGGAAAAAGAATTCAGGCCTCATGAGCCCGTTATTGGAAATGGGGGGGGGATGCCAGAAGTCAAGGTCAGCAGCTCTCCCTCTCCTTCTTCTGGGCACGCAGCCTCTTGGCGTCTCTCCTCGTTTCTGTTCCCTTCATCTGTCTGCACCCTGACCTTCTGCTCCCTTAAAACGCTGGCTTGCACGTGACTTGCGGTAGTGCTGGCTGTCGCTCTAACTCTGAAGAAACCTGTATTTCCAAAACCCACTGCTAACTGACTAATCATTGTCTTTCTGGAAGCAAGTGCATAAGGGAGACAATCCAATTGGGCGCTGGCTGGCCAGTTCCGATGGAAAGGGCTAAACACTGGGCACAAATCGGGCCCCTGTGGCTGCCCATTCGACAGGGCTCGGACGAGCTCCAGGAGCGGTTCCTGTGAGGAAGTGAAGGGGGGCACGGACACGACTGCCCCCCACCTCTGTCACACTCGTGTATTTGGTCTGCCTTATGTACCCGTGGCTCTTGTTCTGTGGCTCTGGATGTCTCCTGAACATGCTTTTCACAGCCATCCCAGGTTTAGCATTTGGAGATTTTCATTTGGGAAAATCCCTTTCTGATAGCAGAAAAGTTGAGGCTGGACTGAAATTGTCCTCCCTTCCACCCCTTCCCTGTCCCTCGCCTGCCCTTCACCTGCCCCTCATCACCAGCTGACCAGCTCCTTCAGGCTCCCCCAGCTGCCACACCTCGATGGCAGCCGCCGTCCTTCTGCCTCCGGTGGGGGTTAGTGCCTGTGAGCTCCTGAGAGACTGGGCATCCCCCGCAGCACCCAGGGTCGAGCCTGGCACGGGGCTGAGGCTCAGGAGACCCTCAATGAACGAATGGGGTCACACCAGGCACCCGTCCCTGCCAGGTCCAATAGCACCTGCCAGCCTCCCGTGTCCTTTGCCTCCTCACTAGGCGCTAGAGAAACTGCAGTCCCTCTACCTGGCTGACAACCTTCTGGACTCCATCCCCGGGCCTCTGCCCGCCAGCCTGCGCTCGCTGCACCTGCAGGTGAGCAGCACCCCCAAGGGCAAGGACATTGAATAGTGCTGGGGGGGGCAGAGGTCAGATAACTGGGAACCTCCTTAGGCAGCAGTGGCAGGCATCTCCTTCACCGAGAGCTTACTGCAGATGGGTCGGAGGTGTTGCCAGGCCATTGTCCACAGCCTCAGTGTGACTGCCTTCCTTTCCTTCTCCTGACAATGCTTCCTGTCCCTCCATGTCCTTCATCCCATTTCCCCTGACTGCTTGTTCCTTCCTTGCCTTCCCTTCCCCCCTGTCTCCTCCTCCTCCCTCCTCCTTCCTCTCTCTTCCCTCTTCCTCTCCCCTTCGCTCTCCATCCATCCTCCATGGGCCAGCTCTCCGCACCCCGTGCTGCATGGCCATGGCCTTATGTGCCTCGGTTTCTCCACTCTCCAGAGGAGAGCTGGTGGGGAAAGCTGACAGATCCACTTTCGGCGCTGCCTGAGGGCACTCTCCAGGCAGAGGCCTGGCAGCTGTCAGTGTGTTCTTTCCAGAATAACATGATAGAGACCATGCAGAGTGATGCTTTCTGCGACACCGAGGAGCACAAACACAGCCGGAGGCGGCTGGAAGACATCCGCCTGGACGGCAATCCCATCAACCTGGGCCTCTTCCCCAGCGCCTACTTCTGCCTGCCTCGGCTGCCCACCGGCCGCTGCTGCTAGCTCGCCTGCTCCCTGCTGCCCTGGGCCCTCGCTGCCTCCCAGGGGCGCGGCTGCCTTTGCACGTGGCTTTTCGTTCAGTCCCGAATCAACCCCCAGATTCAATTGCAGAACTCACCCCTACCCCCTCTGCCGCCTTCTACATGCACGTGTGTGCGCACACACACACACACGCAAGCACACTGACACACAGAGACATGCATATACACACACACATAGACACACAGACACATATGTGCACACACACACACGCAAGCACACTGACACACAGAGACATGCATATACACACACATAGACACACAGACACATATGTGCACACACACACAAGCACACTGACACACAGAGACATGCATATACACACAGACACACACATAGACACACAGACACATACATGCACACACACACACATGCAAGCACAGAGACATGCATATACACACACACATATGTGCACACAGACACACACACATACATACACACATGTGCCTGCGTAAATGTCCTTCAGTAGCCAAATGTGCGTTTCTCATCCTCTTTCCTTAATACCTTATGGCTCCTGACTCAGAAAAGAGCAGCACCTGCGGTAAAGCTCATTCCTATACTCCACATGCCTCCTGTCCCCACGGAATGCTGGGAAGTCATGGAAGAGAAAGAGGAAGGGGAGAAAAAGGAGGAGGAAGCGGGAGAAGCAATGGCATGCTTTAGCCAGCTCTTACTACTAGGCTTGCAGAACCAATTATGACATTTTCCAGAATTTTGTAAGCCAATCGTTAAACACAGCTTTTATTAAAGATTAAATTACAAGCTCGCATTTAAATATATTTTGTTGAAAATAAATGTAATAAATACTCTTATTCATTGCTTTCCAATTATTTTACTATATTTTGCTAGTAACCGTGTTCTTTGTTTTTCTTTTTTTAAAGATTTTATTTATTTGACAGAGAGAGACCCAGCGAGAGAGAGAACACAAGCAGGGGGAGTAGGAGAGGGAGAAGCAGGCTTCCCGCTGAGCAGGGAGCCCGATGCAGGGCTTGATCTGAGGACCCTGGGATCATGACCTGAGCCGAAGGCAGATGCTTCACGACTGAGCCCCCCCAGGCGCCCCTAGTAATCATGTTCTTGAACTTATCTATGACTATGACCTACTATATAATGACATATCTCTCATGCTCATCTCTTCCCAATGGCACTCAGTGACATCACGTTGGCAGTCTGAAATTGGTCGTGGTATTTATGCCACAGAAATCAGTAAATGCTACACACTGGGGTTCTTTAAGAGAGAGAGAGCTGGGTGTTAAGCATTTGCCAGCACACCACTGAGGAGGAAGAAGAGCTCTTTCACCCACTAGGGGTAGGGTAGGGTTTCTACGGGACTTTATTTTCTTGTTCTTCCTAGGCCAAGGGCTTCCTGTTAGATTTGAGGAGAGCCATTCATAAGGATGGAGACTGACCATAATCTCCACCTGGATGCCCTCTTTGTAGCGCTCACCTGTTCCTGGCTCCCCCAGCCAGCAGGTTTCCATCCTTGCCGCGCTCGCTTCCATAGTTAACCACCAGAGGGCAGCCTTGCGCAAAGAGAAATAAATAAATCTAGCCGTTACCTGCAACCTTGGCTTCTGGGCCAGGTCTGCTGTGATGGGAGATGGGAAGAAGGCCAACTATGATCTAGCTGACTTGTTCCTTACATTATAAAGAGAGGAGAGGTGCCTTATAAGGAGATGTTGGGCAAGGGGAACATAATGGATGCGGGCTTGGCATCGGGTGTTGACTGAAGCATAGAAAAGGGTTGTTGAGGCAGGCAATTTTATTGAGGACCTACCTGCCATGTGCTAGGCACTGTGTTCCATGATGGCGATGAGACGACCTGTAATAGACACACTCCTTTTCCTCCTGGAGCTTAGAGTCGGCCCAGAAAATACATGTGCAACACACAGTCACAAAATGGCACTATGCAACTCATGATACAGACGCTAAGAGGAATCTACCAGAAGCCGTAAGAGCTCACAGGGGGGAGACCCAGTCTAAGAGGCCAGCAGACCTTGGAGAAACAACATCAAAGCTGAAACCTGAGGGAGATGTGGGAGTTAGCTAGGCACTCTGTTGCCAAGGCAATCACTTAATGTGTGGGGAGATGGGGGGATCCCCAAGTCTGGCTGGGTCCACATGGCAGTGATTGCTCTCATCTGCGTCCCCTGCATGTCTAGCACCCCTAGCACCCCTCCAAGTACTTTGGATCCTCGGGACAGTCCTGTAGGCAGACAAGTCAGGGATTATTAGTCACATTCTTGAGATGAAGAAATCAAGAACTCCAGAAGATAAAAGTGCTTACTGGAGCTCACGTGGCTAGCTGAGGCTTGGACCAAATCACAACACACAGGCTGCAGAGTGGGAAGTCTTAAAGGTGACAGGTGCCATCGTGGTTCATGCCCGGCCTGCTCCTTCTCACCTAGAGATCCGGGGATTCTGGCACGCCTGGGATTGGGAAAACAGTGAGCCGGTAGCTCCCGGCCTTGCAGAGCAGTAGAGAACAGCAGAATTTCAGAATGGTGAAGCTCTGGCCCTTCCTCTTCCTGTCTTCCAAGGAGCTCGTTACAGTAGGCGGGCTCTCCGTCTCTCTCTCTCTCTCTCTCTCTCTGTGTCTCATCCACCAGTCCCATCTTCTTCCATGTCCTGCTTTATCGGATTACGACCAGGCCCAGGCATGCAACAGCTGGAAGTCTCAAGGTCCCCAATTGCAAGAAACCCTGGGTTGAAAAAAAAAAAAAAAGAGAATTTTCCAAAACTGGGGCTCCTGGGTGCTAGAAGCCATATCATACCCACATGCCCCTGGGTTAATCTGTGCTGAGTAGGGAAAGTCATCTGACCCCCTCTCTGGGGCAGAGAAGGGGACTCATAATTCTTGGACTCCTGGAATTTGCCAGATACCAGAATAGACACTATCATGCACATGAGCTCATCCAATCCGACAACCCTAGAAAGCAGGGAAGTTTATCCCACGCTGGAGATGAGACAACAGGCTTACAGAAGGGCAGGGGCCCACATGAACAGAACAGTAAGTGGCAGAGCCAGGATTCAAAACCGGGTCCCTCCTGGCACGGGCTCCCAAGTCCTGGTCTCACACCTCACTTCAGTGTGGGTGCCCCTTTCAAGGCCAGCGGAGGGAGGCAGCTCCTGCCCGCTGCTTCCCTGCGGTTGGGACAGGATCTCCCTGGGGACCGGCTGCCTGTGCAGCTGTCTCCTCGCTAATCTCCCATTTGGGGCTAGGGAAGCCCAAGGAATAGAAAGAATGTCCTCTGTTTGCTGCTCGCTGAAGAATTTCTAAAAAGCGCATCTGTCCCCAGGCCCCTCCGGAATCCAGAGAGGGGATGGGCGGGGCGAGAAATCCAGGCGGCTCCCAGCAGCTGTTCCATCCTGACAAGAAGAAGCTGGGGCTCTGACTTCTGGGGGACCGAGAGCAGTTAGCGTCAGGCTCCCGGCCGGGGAGCAGAAAGCGCCTCTTTAACCAGCGGGAGGCCCTCCTGTCCTGCCAAATGGCAAAGACTGAGGGTGGATGGGAGCCAGAGATGGAGACCATGGTGAGGAGAGAGGGGCAGTCAGGCAGGATGGCGGCCTCACCGCCAGCGAGCACTCTGAGTTGGCTTAAAATCCACCTCTTCCAAGTGCAGGACTTTCCGGGCCTCACTCATCTGGGTTGTCAGGGGCCATCAGTACCCGTACTCAATCTTGGCGATCTTGATGAGGGCCCTTGCTCTTGGGTGGCTCTCCTGGGGGCCGTCCTGCCAGCCCTGTAGGAAGAAGCACCTCCCTCCCCCGTCTTCAGCACCCCATGGCCTTGGGACTTCTGCGGGAGTTTGCAGGGACTGCCGCTCCACCTGCCCGTCCTCAGCTCCACAGCAAGGCCAGGGCCAGAGGGGACTGGTGCAGAATGGAGGGTGCCAGGGAGTGACCCCACCTAGACTTTCTTCCTCTTGCCTTTTCCCTTAGTCTCCTCCCTGGGGAATAATCTCTTATGTTTGTGCTGCGAATTTGCACGCAGCTCTTTTACATATGGGATCTAACATATAGTCCCAGCAGCTCCGTGAGGAGGGTATCATTACCCTACTTCTCAGATAGACTATGGGAGGCTGAGTGATTTGTTCAAGAGCAAAACGACTTAACATATAGGAAAACGAGATTGGGGGCGCCTGGCTGGCTCAGTCGGAAGAGCGTGAGGCTCTTGATCTCCGGGTCGTGAGTTCGAGCCCCACGTGGGGTGTAGAGATTATTTAAATAAATACAACTTAAAAAAAAAAGAAAAGCAAGACTGAGGGTGGGGAGGGACAGCCATCATTTCTTGGGAACTCCTGCAGGAGAAATGGGAACTCTTATCCCGGCTGCTAGAGCAAAGCATGAGTGCCCTGCCTTCCCTCCCCAGCGGCCCCCCGCCAGAGCTCTCTGACCAGCAAGGAGTGCGGAGAGCCTCTCCCAGGCTGAAAAACAATGGGAGCTGCCCACAGACCCGAGTCCTGAGCCTGCCTCAAGGCCTTCAGGGCCCCGAATCCTGATGGAGCACACGAGGCTCTGAGCTTCTGAGGCTCTGAGCTCAGGAAAGCCCTAGGGCTCAAGGACACACGCTGCCCCCCATCTCTGCCCCACCCCACAGGCACGTGGGCGGCCCAGCACCAACGCGCCCGCATCTGCATCCTTGTTGCTGGGCCCCAAGGAGGGGGGCAGACAGACGGGAGGTGGACAGGGCTCTGCCCCGCCCCCTCCACTGTCTGGAGCGCTCCTCTCCTTCCTTCGCCCTCCCCTCCCCCACACTCCACACCAGCTCCGTTTTGCAGCTCCTCTCTCTCAAGGTTGTCTCTCAGGCCCCGCAGCCCCGCAGCCCCGTCTCCTCTCACGTATCTCCCTCCTGCGGCAGCTGCCAGCCTGAACCAGGCTCTCCTCATGGAGGCAGAACGTGGCTGTGCCCCCCACCCTTCCCATGTCTCCCTTCTCCTCTAGGGGTGACAAAGCAGCCGAGGGACCATCTTCTTCCTGCGTCACTGCAATGAACTCCGCAAACTCAGGCCTCCTTGTCTTTAGACCACCCTGTGCCTCCCTCCCAGACGTGGCCAAACCTGTGGCCCTGGACATACTGAGCACCCCTCCCGAACACTGCCCCTTCTCCCCGCCCCGCCGAACGTTTCCTGTCTCCTTTCTCTTTGTCCCCTTCCGTCCCTGGGTACCAGAGCAAACAGCTTCTAGCCTTTTCCTGGAAGCGTGGTGCTAGCCCTGCCTTCCAGAACCCTTGCCTTTAGTGTATGTCTAACACATGGTTCATACACAGGAGGGAGTGCGGTGTTTCCTGCTTGGCCACCTGCAAAGGGACTGTGGTGCAGGGCAGTGAGCACTAGAATGAGAGTCCACAGCCCCAGGCCCCAATTTGCTGTGTGACATGTGGCAGGTCACACCCGCACCTTACTCTGTCCACCTTCCCCTTGGAGCTCCCTGGGCCCCCGCTCCCTCGCCCAAAGCACATCTAAGCCTGAATGGTGTTCCATTCCTACTGTTCCCTGCAACATGGACCAATGGTGACAAAAAGATGCCAGTGGTAAAGGAGAACTAAGAGAAGCAAGGACAGAGAGTACGGACAGCACAGGACATGTCCTGTGTCCCAAGCCAAGGTGTCTGATCCCACATCAATTGCACCCTGACCCTAAAAGCTGACTTAGCTGCAAGCCTTTCTGAGCCCCTCTCAGGTCCCTGCAGAAGAGGGAACAATCCCAACTCTCCCACTTGGGCCCAGGAACCTTTGACAGGGCACCTGCCCTGACCCATCTTGACCCAAGAGGCAACAGATCCTGGACTGCCCATGGGAGGTGATCAGCAGATGCCCAGCAAAGGACTACGAAGTGCAAGCTCGGGAGGGGTGCTCCCTCCCCCAGAGGGGCCCTGCAACCCCGGACAGGCTCCTGGAGCCTGGCGCTTCTCCTGGGGAATCTAAGAAATCTGCAAGGCGCTGTGTCCTGGGAGACAGGCAGGATGGCAGGTTGGAATCTTAGGTACAAGCAATGGCAGGTGAGCCTGTGGCCTTCAGAGGAGAGCTACGGAGGGCAGTGGGGGGCAGGGGGAACGGGGTGGGCATAGGAGAGGTGGGACCACTGGCAGGGCCTGAGGTCCAGCCATGGCTCCGGGTAACCTGCAAAAAACCAGGCCAGAAAGGTGCAAACAGCCCCCAGGCTGGGAAAGTTCTGCGGAGCAGAAGGTATTAAGCAGTTACTCAGCTGTTTGAAGCTAAGGCCCCTGCAGAGGAAGGGGGAAATGTAGTCTTCAGGGATTCGAGGCTCTCAGATCATCTATACACTCTCCTGAAAATCACCTTGCCAAGGTAGATGTTACTCCTTTGAACAAGTTGGTCTGAAAATAGGGTCTTTCTGAAAATCAGTGCATCAGGACATGATCCCTGCAGAGACTCTGGGAGGCAGAGAAAGATGGGAAGCTGGGAAAAATTCAATATTCCAAAGGCCGTGAGATTCCTCAGAGGCCTTTGGTCTAAGCCCCTGTGTCCAGGCAGGACTTCACCCAGTGCAGAAGGTCATCTCCCCTGGTCTTAAGTCACAGCCAGAGGGCCCCGGGAAAGCCAGCCAGCCCCCATCTGCAGGACCCGGTGCCAGTCCCTGTGCCAGCCCCCTGCATGGCGTGGACGACCTTATTCCATCCCCAGAGTATCTCTAGGAGGTGGGCACTGCCCATTTTATAGAAGAGCTCAGAGAGGTTAAGTTCTTTGTCCAAGGTCACACAAGTAAGAAGCGGAATGGAAAGACGGCAAAGCCCTCCGCCAGCTAGGATCGGCGTGGCGTGTCTGGCAGAGCTGTTAAATCACTAGCACCTCGCACTTCCTCCAGGAGCCTTGCACGGAGAACACACCCAATACACAGAGTGTCGGGCCAGCTCCGTGGCATGGGGGAGGCAAAGCTGCTGCAGAGATCAGATTGTCAACGGCTCACTTTCTGCCCCCTCCCTCTCGGGACATCCCCAAATGGGGCCACAGGCACACCTGGATTTCTCCTCCAAGCCTTTCCATTGTAGATCTTCCCACACCCCCTCCCTTCCTATCTATTGTCTCTGAGCCTAGCTTCTTGGCTCCTGAGCTCCTATTCACTGATTTCATTCCCGTCCCTTCCACCCTGAGCACAATAGGCTCCTTCCTGCGTGTTGGTAAACAGAATCCTAACAAGCCCCAGGGGGTGTGTTCCAGGAGGGGTTTAAGCTCCTTCCCAGGGCAGACAGGAGAGGTAGCCTGGCCCCTCCCCTGCCTCTCTGCCACCTCCCACATTCTTGCTCTCTGTAGCTGGGGAGACTAGGGACTCGGTTTTTCGGAATTCAGGAGCTGCTCACTCATCTTGTGCCTGGAATCCTGGAAGAGGAATGGGAAGGAGAAAATGTGTTTGTTTGTTTGTTTGTTTGTTTGTTTGTTTGTTTGTTTTGAGCCCCTGCCAAGCCAATTCCCACCAATCCACTCCCGGGGTGAGGTCTGGTGAGTGGGCTTTCTCAGTCCGGGCTAGAATAGCCCGCAAAGAAGCAGTAAGAAAGAGGGCGGAATCATCAACACTGGAGAAAGAGGACATGCCCCGGGAACAGAGGGAGCAGCTGCCGCTCCTCCATCACAGGGGTTGATGGGGATCCCCTGCTTCTCCATCCAGGCTCACGTGGATCTTGAACCTGAGTTTCCCAAGCAGGGTGGAAGAGGAACCCCTGAGTCTTCAAGGTCCACCGACAGAGATTTACAAAAATCCGGGCCCTACCTCGATGTTGACTATCTCTAGCATCCTTCATTGACTCTTTGAACAACAATGCTTTATTAAATGCCAAGCACCAGGGACATCGTAATAAGACAGACAGGGTCCCTGTTCTCTGTGGGGAAGACAGGCAGTCATGGAATAAACAAGCAACAACAGATAAAGAATATAATTCAGGTAGGGACAGATCCTAGAAGACAACAGAGCTAAGGTGATGTGGCAGAGACTGGTGGTAGAGGCCAGTGACACGCGCACACACACACATTACAAAAGGTATTCAAGGGGGGCCTCTCAGAGGTGGTGACTGTGGAGCCCAGGCCTTTGTGACCAGCAGGCAGCAACCGTGCAAAAAGCAAAAAGCGAGGGGACCACTTTCCAGGCAGAGAGGGAAGAGGGGGAGCAAGGCCCTACACAGACAGAAGCCAGCAGGGCAAGTGCGAGGACAGAGGAGGCCTTGGGGAGTGGCCAGAGCAGGGTGGGAGGTGGGGCGGGAGGCTCTGTGGCCTCAGGCATGAGGGTTCTCTGGGATTTCATCGGAAGTGCCGTGGTGGGTCCTTCTCCAAGGAGTTCAGACACCTTTACCCCTTGGTGTCCCTATTCGTGATGCTAGAAGCAGAGGAGGGAAAGGAAGCGTGATTCACAAACTGAAAGGTGACAGCGACCAGAGCCAGTATGACCTTTTAAGGAGGAAGAAGCCACAGCTTGGCTGCGGGGCCTGGGTAGGGTCACGGGTGGAAACGGGGAACGGAAGCGGAGGAAGAAGGGAGGCACCCCGAGCTGAGGGAGGAGGGCCAGCAAGAAAGCCTGCCAGGCTGGAGCGTAAAGAGCAGGGGCTGAGCAGCTCCCTGGGTGCATATTGTCAGGACGGCAGGCTGGGCCCGGGCAGTGGAATCTTCCCTTGGTCCTCCGCTCAAAAAGGCTGTGCGCCATGAGTTCCGCTGTCTCAGCCCTGTCAGAGTCAGACGTCCGTGTCCATAGGGTCAGTCTGTAGCTTGAGGTGTGCTCCGGATAGGCAGAGGCCCCTAGGCTGGGTGACGTGGAGACTGGAACCCAGGTGAGAGCTGTCCCCGAGGGAACCTGCACCTGCTGTGTGGCCTCACAAATGGCTTCTCTGTCCCCCTCCTCTGGCCATGACAGAGTTGGTTTAGATGATCCCCAAGGTACAGTCTGGAACTCTGAGATGCCACACAGCCTTTTGTTTTCTTGACAGAGCCCTGAGAAGGTGGGGCTTAGAGATGAGGCCACTTACTGAGTCTCAGAGCCAACCAGTGCGCCTTGCCCCCTCATGACGCCCCAGGGAGAGCGGCCTCCCCACCGTGGTGGGCCCCTCTGCTCCCCTTAACGCAGAGGGGGCACCGTTACGGGGGCATCCCACTCACTCCCGGCGTCGGCACGCTGCTCAGACCCAGCCACTTGCAAGGAACTGCCCTCCCTCAGGGACACGAACTCCCAGAAGCTTCCATAAGTGGCCATCTTTCTGTGCCGGGACTGGGCTGGATGCAGCCCCCACCCCCTGCAAGGCAGAGAAAGGGCCCCGGTGACCCGTACATGCCACCCTTGCAAGGAAGGAGTCTGTGACTTCAGTGGGGGAACTATCCCCCCTGGAGAGCAGCAGAGCCCTGTCCCCTTGTGAGAGGGCCTGGGATGGGGGCCGGCGGGACGGGCAAAGCCAAGATTTCAGGCCCTCTGTCCTTTTCACCTTGTTGCTTCAAGGCCAAACAGTCTCCAAACCCTGGCCAGCGCTCACCTTCCTGGCTCTGTCTCTCCAGCTCCCGCAGGGGCCTGGGGATAGCTTCCTGAGCGCTGCTGCCTGCTTTCTCATGCACAATAAATGCTTCCCAACAGAACCCGCTGCGCTTTCCACCACATTAGTAATCAGCGCACAGAACAAGAGCTTTCTCTTCCTCTCCTCCCCCGCTCCTGTCTCTCTCCTCCCTTCTCTGTTTCTCTCCCCCACCCTCTACCTTCTCCTCCTGCCTCCTCCCCACCCATCAGAGCCACTGCCACCTCCTGGGAAGCGAGGTCTATCAAGTCAGGCTTTGGCATAAGGAAAACAGCCTTATTTTCCTCACTTGGAGAAGGGACTGACAGGGACAGCCAGGGAAAGGGTGTTTTGTATATTCAAAGCAATATTACCTCCCTGGCTGATTCTGGCCCTATTTTCTCCTTTCCCAGCACCGTGGCTCCTCTGTCCTGCCTGGGGTCCCCCGTCCTCCGTTCTCCTGCCCCTCACCTGTGAGCCTTTGCCCCCCCCCCTCCGCGGGGCCCACCCACGCCCCATCCCTGCTTCATTCCTTTCATTCAGTCGCTTGGAGTCATCTCTTTTCAGGTGCCAGGGACTCCAGGCGCTGAGGAGCCGGGCCTGTCGCGGGGGTGCGCGGGTGCGGGGATAAGCGGTTAAAATACAAAGCGTAACAAGCGCCAAGGTGGGGCGGCCACCCCCGACAGAGACCCAGGTAGACGCGGGGTGGTGCGGAAGGTGCTGGAGAAGAGACCCCGCGGCGGAGGGGATGCTCGCGGGATGAAGGGCAGGCGGGCGAGAGGCCCTCCAGGCCCCCGGCTCGGCTCAGCACCACCAGTGGCCTTGGCGTGCAGTGCTGGGCGAGGCTGGGGGGCGGCTGCGCGGGGCTGAGCCCCGGCAGAAGGGACCGGAGCCGCCGGGGCTTCGCACGGGGGATCCGAAGGGCCGGGCCGGGGCTGGGGAAGTCCTGCGCAAGGCGTTTTGGACAGGGATGAGCCGGGAGGCGGGCGGGGAGCCGGCTTGCGGGACGTTTGCGGGGAGAATTAGGAGGAAGGCGTGAGTTGTGAGCGAGATGGTCCTGCCAGAGATCGCGCGGGTGGGGCTCTGCTCCGAGGGCCAAGCGGCATCCGGGAGTGGTCGTGGGACTGACTCCCCGGCGCGCCTGGCCCGGCACCGCCCCGGATGGCCCCGTGGGCACGCGCGCAGAAGGGACACCAGAGCGGCCGCAGGGGGGACCCAGAAGGGCAGGGAGAGGACAGGCTGGCCTCCCTAGGAGCCAGTGTGGCCCAGTACGCGGTGGGCGCGGCGGCGCCCTGGCCGCCCCGGCCAGCAGTCTGGGCTCACCCCTGCCTCTCCCCTCCTCCCCTGGGTCTTCCCGCCGCCACCCATCTTCAGTCACAGTGACGGCTCCAGACCGAGCACCAGTTGGCCGTCCAGGCTTCTAGGCAGGCTCCAGCGGATGGAAACCACAAGACCCTCCTGCTCTGAGAGCTCTGGCTGTAGGGGGCGGGGCGGCACACAATCCCCACTCTTTAAAAAAGCAACCAAGTAATATTAATAAGAAACGCACCTGTCAAAGAAGTGCGTGCTAAAGCCATGCGAGGGAGAAGGGGCCAATCAGGGAAGGAAGGAGGCAGGGACACCCTCTCTGCCTCAGGAGCCCTGGGACTGAGTAGGATGTGACATCCATAATTCATAGCCAATCAATCCTGCAGGGCCTGGCGCTCTCACTGACCCCTTCGGAAACCCCTCTTTTCTCTGACAGCTGAGCCCATCTCCTTGGAGGCCTAGGGCAGGAAGGTTTCTCTGTGAGATGAACTCAGGAGCCCTGCAGCCAGGATGATGGATGAGTGGGCAAGGGCTGTTCCGGGCAGCTGAGGCCAGCGGGGCTGAGCAGAGAGAGAAATATGACAGCAAAGCAACTCGGAAACAAGAGAGATGCCCCGGGGGGACTGGATGGGGGCAGCGGAGGGAGTAGGGTCCTTCTCTCAGCTATCTCCCCTTGCCTGTCTGTCTCTCCAACCAGGTCCTATGTTCCGTGACACCAAAAACACAGAGAGGTTGGGGACAGCTGAGAGGGGAAGGTGAGAGATCAAGGATCTTCTCTTCCCTCATTTCCGGGACACGGATTTGGAAAGCCTTCGGGTACCTTGAGGAGCGGCTCACCCAGCAGCTGAGCCTTCTTCCCGTGCCAGTGCCCCAGAAATGGGCCCAGCCCCCAACTACCCTGGCATAGATTCAGGCTCCATTCAACCCGACTTCTTCAGGCATAAAAGATACCGGGGCCAGCAGCTCACAGAGGGAGAGACACATCTCCTGGGAGTAGGTCCAATCAGGACTCCATTCCAGAGCCCCAGGTAGGCTAGAACTGCCATGATCTCTCCGGAAGCTGCCTGGGGAGCTGTAGACGGGCTGGGTGTGATGGGTTAAGGCCACAGCCCACTCTTCCCCCAGCCCTTGGGGGCCTTTTCCGGCCTCCAGTCTGCACTGTCTCCCATCCTTGCACACACAGGCCAGCAAGGATGCAAGCAGGTTACCATTGCCGCCGCCCCCCCCCCATTCCCCATCAGCTGCTGGGGGAGGGGGAACAAAGAAACAGTCAGGGGAGCCATCCTTGCCAGCTGCTAATTGATAAGAGGCAGGACCCTGGGGGAGGGGGTCCTGGGGCTGGAGGCAGCTGCCCTTACTACACGACTGGGTCATTGAGCTCTTTTCTGAAGGTGAGCACCAGGCGGTCAGGATTACAGAGCATCTCTCAGCTGAGCGCTCCATGCCCTGTGGCCCCCTTACTCCCAGGCACAAGGGTTATATTGACAAATCAAACACGCACCAGCTCCTAAGAAGTTTACAGTCTGAAGGCCACAGAGGAAGGCCTGTTGGCAATGCTAACGGTGGGAGCACAGACACTCAGGAGGGCTGGGCTGTGGTCAGCGGGAAGACTACCTGGAGGAGGCAGTGCATGAGCTGGCATTGCCCCCTCCTCGTTCACTCAGAAAGCCAGCTCTCATGGGCCAGGCGGGCCATGGACAGCAGCATCCGTGATGACAGCAGGGACAGGCCTTGCAGGCAGAATGTAATGCAGATTCATAGAGTGACTGTTGGCAGCGTGTTTCTGGAGGTGAGAAGCATGAAGGCCCTCGTCCTGGGTGGGCTGGCCTTTGCAGCTCCCTTTCTCCCCTTCCTCCTTCCTTCAGACATTCATTTTCTCCCCCACTCCTCCCCACTCTACCTCTCTCTACAGGCAGGCCTCTGTTTCTCTCCTAGGGCTCCAGCACCCAGGACTTCAGGTGAAAGTTGCTGCCCTGAATACAGGCCAAACAACAACTGTCTGCTTTCCCGGCCCACCCCTTCCTTGGAACAACAAACAGTGTGCATTTCTCAGAAAGTTCCAGAAGCTCCCTGAGCAGACTGGTCGCCATCATTCCCTCCACCGCACCCCCCGACTCTCTTGCCTACTCTGTGCCCTGTGCTTGGAAGACTGACCTCCTTTAAGGCAGGGGCATCCGGGCTCCCTGGACGTGCAGCCCCCCTGGCGTCAGCCGAAGGAGATGGGCTGTGGGAGGGCAAAGACAGCTTGGTCCTCATTCACTCTGGTTTCCACACCTCCTGCCAGGCCTGAGGGTTACGGTGACACTCCTCTAGTGAGGACACAGCTCTCCCCAGGCCCCTGGGACGGCTCTTCTCCCTGTCCCTTCAGGGGAGTTTACACCCCCTTGCCGGTTTCCCTTTGCCCTGCCGGGTGTGTGTGCCATCTGTCCCCCGGCAGACCCCCACTCACACATACTTTGCCCCTCTCTCCTCACCAGTAGGAGGAAAGAGGGAGAAAACTTGCCCCTAGAAGATCATCCCGGGACAAGGCCCAGGGTGGGTAACGCAGGGAGAGGAACCTGGGCCTGAATCTTAGTTCTGCCACAAGGTAAGTTATCTTTCTTGTGTTTTACTTTTGTTGTCTGTAAAATGGGGATAGCACTCCCTCTCCGGGTTATTATGAGGAAGGACTCTGTTAAATAATGCACGCACACGCCGTGCTTGCCGCTGTTTGGCACACAGAGCTGGACAAACAGAAGCACTTGGGACTTGTGCTGTAAGAGAAATGAGGTGCGCTAACCTCTTCCTCTGAGAGCCGCCTTTTGGAACCCAGCCAGCTGTCGTGGTGACCAGGGGGCTGCACTGGGGCCTCTGAGAGACCACAGGACAGTGCCTGGAATGTGAGGCCAGGTCTTCCTTCCAGAAAGGCTCCTTTCCCAGGAGACCTCCCCCTGCTGCCACTTAAAATAGCCCAGCAGGTGTGTGGAAGGGGAGGGAAAACTAACAAAGACCCTTTGTGTCGGGACCCCCACTGCTGCAGGCAGGGACTGAGCACCGGCCTCTCTGATGCATTTCCAAGTTTCAGGGGAGAAGCTTCCAATGCTTATTATCATACCAAGATCTCCGTGCTGGCTCCTGTCACGTCTGTGGTATCAGCTTGCTCTGACTCGTTTGCCAAGTCTCAGGATGCCTCAGGAGCTGCAGAGGCCACATAGATCTGGAAACATCATCTCTAAGGAGCAGGAACGGAGGCCTAACGCCTCCAGCCCCGCAGGTGAGGCCAAGGTGACAGCAGCTTCGGGCAATATCAGGCGTCGCTGGAGCTGGACCACCTGCAGACCTGTTGCATCCTGGGCCCGACCAGATGCAAAGAAGAATACAAATGAGCTAGGAGGAGGAAAGGGCAATGGGGAAGTAGGATGCGGGCGGGCGGGCCCGCCGTGCGCCAGAGGCCCTGCGAAGCCCTGTTTGCCGGCTCTCGCACTCGATCCAGATATTTGACCAGGTGCTCCGTCCATTGGACAGATGAGAAAAATCTAAGGCTCTGAGGGATGAGGTGCTTGACCACAGGACCCACAGCTACTCGGCAGGATTCCAGCCCCAGCCCTTCTCTCCCCAGGCCATGTCCCAGCAGGGAGGAATGTACCCTCCCCAGAGTCTTGCTGGGTTGCTGCGGGGCTGCGTCTGGCAGGGGAGGGGTGGAGGTCAGGGGGCGAGAGCAGGGTGAGGCTTGGTGGGCCGGTCAAGCTGGTGGTATCTGGGCCTGAACAGCAGAGGCCTGGAGCAGCACCCTGGGGGAAAACCAGGGGACAACCAGTACTCCAGGCCCCTCGAGTGGGGAGCTGGGGCCAGGGTGCCTGCGGTTTTCCGAGCGATGGGAGGAGGGCTGGAAGAGAAAGAGGCACAAACCAATCAGAATAATAATAACAATAATAACAGGGCTGGTTCCAGGGCCAAAAGAGACCCAGCCTTGGGGTCAAGCCCCCCCCCAGCCAGAAAGCTGGCCAAGGCTACTGCCACCCCCACTGGAGCAGGAACCCAGCTCTGGCCCTGCCCTGGACGTGCGTGATCCTGTCCCATGTACAGACGTGGCCCACAGGTCTCCCAGCCTGAGCTCCGAGATGACAGCCTGGCCTGCCAGCGCTCCAGTCCCTGAGCCGCTCTCAGAGAAGACAGGAAGGAAGGAAGGAAAGGGAAGCTGGGGAGACCCAGGGGGAGAGCAGGAGCTCTCTGCACAGTGTGAGAAATGGACTCCTCAGGGGAGCCTGGGTGGCTCAGTCGGTGAAGCATCTGCCTTCAGCTCAGGTCATGATCCAGGGGGTCCTGGGATCGAGCCCCACATTGGGCTCCCTGCTCAGCGCAGGGCTTGCTTCTCCTTTTCCCTCTGCCGCTCCCCTGCGTGTGCTCTCTCTCTCTCTCTTCAAATAAATGAATAAAATCTTAAAAAAAAAAAAAAAGAGAGAGAGAGAGAAAGAGAAAGGGACCACTCTCCCAGGGCTCGGGGGCAGGCCTTGGAGATATTTATGTTTCCTCCTCCTTCAGGTCTTCTCAGAAAGTAGAGGGGCCCCATGTCAAAGGAGCTCTAAGGCGTGTCTCTGTGCGGGGGACAAATCCCCACTATGGGATTTCTGTGTCATTTCCCCGTAAGAGCACTCGGCAACACTGTGCCTGAGACATTGCTTGTCCTGACCCCTCGGGCATAAGCCAGCCACTGGGTCAGCCCTGAAAAGGACCCAGAATTCGCAGGCACCAACCACAAAGGCTTGCAATCATTTTTAACTGTTAACACCTAACTCACTTAATATTTTCAGTTGAACTGAAAAATGTTCACATTATACATCCATTTGTTTGTGGGTGTATGAAATCTATTTTCATAATGTTTAATATTTTTGATTTATTGAATTTCCACTTGACTTTTATTGGCTACTCCCCACTTCTGCACTTGCTTCGAGAGCTTCACATGGCTATGGTTTGCACAAACCCAGCCAGGAGACAGGATGGCATTCCGAGGGGTGGGAGAGTGCCAGGCACCAGCCCAGCCGGCAGCAGCACCCCGGGACCACGAGAACCCCCCTCCCTCCAGGCTGTAAGAGACAGGGTCTTCAACCACAATACACCAGTGCAGAAGGGGGTCTGGAGGGCACACCAGGAGCTGGAGCTGAAGCCCAGGACAGGGGGCGCAGGAGCTCTTCTCAGTGGCCCAGGGCTATTGCCCAACCCCAGACCCCAGGCCATCGGCCCTCACCTGGGGCAGGTTTCATTCTCCTGGGCTCAAGTGTGTGGTGAGTCTAAAGCTCATTGAAGATCTTCAATGCCTGCACAGAACAAGGTTGGGACATGCAGGACTGATATCCACAAAGATCTAGAAGATTCTGCCACCACCAATCTATGAAATGGGGTTTTCCTCACCTACAAAACGTAAGACCAGAGTCCAAGCCCAGCTCTGCCCCTTCCTAGCTGAGCGACCTTGGCCAAGTCACTTTGATTCTCTGAGCTTCAGTTTCCTGAATGGGTTTAGTGATGGGCCTGCTGTTGGAAAGGCTGATGTGAAGATTGAAGAAAATAACACGGGCAGAGCTCCTAACACGCTGCTTAGCATGTACTCGGGCTTGGACAACTGTTCATTGACTCACCCTTGCCCCTGACCCCAGAGACCCAGGCAGGGTGTCATGGCCACACCCACCTCACCGGGACCACAGCTCCTTACTGGGTCTGTAGTCGCCCAAGCTCTATCCGGCCCAGCCCTCGGCACCACTGGGAGGGATGTGCGTGAACCAGCTGGGCGGTCAAGGAGGGTTGCAGGGATCAGGCACTTTGGCCAGCGAAGAGGGCGGTGGTCCATCAGGCCCAGCCAGTGCCAGCCATGCCCCAGCTGGAAAAAAACTGCTGATCAGCCTCTGTGGAGAGAAGCCCAGGGTGGGGCCGCTGCCCTTTCCATCCCCCACTTGGCTGCCAGCAGACCGAGGCTGGATATTTCTGAGTTAAGTGCTCTGTATGACTCCAGAACCCTGGGGACCTCGCCTGCCTGGCTGAAAAGGTCCCAGTGCTGAGCTCCGCACCTGTCCTGGGGTCCTCGGAGGCTCGTGTTACCAACAATAGCTACAAATCTCGGCTTCAAATGCTGCAGCGGGGAGAATCGGTAGCCATTGGCAACTGAGCCTCTAATAAGTCTAATCATCACCATTAAGGGACAGCGTGGGGGGTGAGTGGGGCTTCTGATATCGTGATTATATTAATCTGCCTCCATCCCCATCTGCATCCGTCTGCTCTTGGCATGCCCTCCCCTGGAGCCCACCATGAGGGCAGGGACTGCCAGCCAAAACGAGACAGCCTGGCTTCACCCTAATCCCCGCATCTGCGGGCTCTGCAGCCCCCAACGCCCACTTCTTTCACGGCTGACAGGTCTGAGTCTGTGGTTTGGGGTTCAGAATTCAAGAATTTCTTTCTCTGTGAGCTCTGTGAAGCCAATAACTCATTGAATCGCGTGTCACAGAAACATGCCTAGGGCGTGCCACATGCCAAGCATTGCTTTAAGCATTTTGTACGTATAAACTCATTTCATCCTCATAACCGCCTGCAAGGGTGATGTTATTCTCAGCCCCACTTTGCAGATGTGGAAACTGAGTCACAGAACTGGTTAAATAGTTTGTCCAACGCGATCAAACCCTAAGTGGTGGATTAAGGACTCGAACTAGACCCAATTTTATCGTCTGTGCACTTAACCCCCTTCCCCGTGTGGTTTCTGCAGCCCTTGTGCCTGGCATATGTCACTGGCTGGCTGAGGCAGTAGGCAGTAGGCCTCTTGCTTCCATGTGCTCTCCCAGTCCCTCCCAACGATGACATTCAGCACCACCCAGCCCCTCTTTTATTGCATTTGAACCCCCCATCCCAGAGTCTGGCGATGTTCTAAAATGTTTTTCTAGCAAGCGTTGTAAGTGTGAGGCCTTGGCCTGTGGGAAAGCGCCCTCCTGTCCCTTCTTCCGCACTCTGCCGAGGTCATGAACACTGATCCTGCCCTCCTCATGGCCGTGGGACTGTGACGCCAACACAGAAGCCCCCCCCCCCGGTGTTTCCCTGATGATTTACATGCCTGCCCATTCCATATGTCTCACCTGCTCTCGGAAGTCTAAACCTGGGGCGCCTGGGTGGCTCAGTTGGTTAAGCGGCTGCCTTGAGCTCAGGTCATGATCCCAGGGTCTTGGGATCGAGTCTCACATCAGGCTAGAGAGCCTGCTTCTCCCTCTTCCTCTGGCTGCCACTCCCCCTGCTTGTGCTCTCTCTGTCTCTGTCAAATAAATAAACAAAATCTTAAAAAAAAAAAAGCCCAAACCTAAGTGAGACAGAAGCCGCCATCTCCCACAAGAGGAGTTTTCGGGGGGGGGTGGGCCAATCCAGAGGGGTTCACTGGAAATGGCCTGACCCAACTTATCTACTCGGGACCAGCAGAGAAACCCAGCTTCAACCTGCAAACTCAGGGCCCATGAGGCATAGTTGATATTTTATCTCAGCTTAACTGGTTCCCCAGAACTGCAGCTTTCCCAGCTCAGATCAATTTTGAGGAGCAGAAGGGGCGGGTCCAGCTCTGTCTTGTCTCCCTCTGCACTCTGTGCCCAGCACAGTGCCTGGTGCATATGTATTTGTTCCGTGATACAAACGAACTAATGAATGAATGAATGTTCTCCTTTGTCTCATTCATTAGCTCATATTCCAGACTCCAGACAAGTTCCATTTGGGTTTCAGAAAAGAAAATTTTTAATGTCTTTTTAGTCTTCTTCAAAGCATATTTTTTATCGTGAAAAATATACATAACATAAAATGTACCGTGAGAACTGTTTTTAAGGGTACCGTTCAGCGGCATGAAGTACATCCACATTGTTGTGTGACCCTCACCACCATCTGTCTCCAGAACTTTCCATCTTCCCAAACGAAACCCTGTCCCCATTAAACAGTAATTCCCCAATCCCCCCTCCCCCCACCCCTGGCAACCACCACGCTGCTACGTTGTGTCTCTATGAATTTGACTACTCTACGTAGCTCACTGATGCATACGTTTGGGTAGATGGCTCTATCAAAATTTAGTTCACTGTTCTCTTAGGATTGATCGTATGGATTATTTCCAAATTTTTTCTTAGTGTCAGTCACGCAGCAACAAATATATATTTGAGCAACAGGCTTTCTTTTTATGCATTTTGAGGATTATTACCTTGGGTTTGATGATTGAAATCAAGAATTCCTTGGAAAAAAATAGCTTAGACATTTTTATGTCAGCTATCTATCCTAAAGGATTTTAGCAGCTTATATATTACATCTAAAACATGACACCGGCAATGTATAAATGTGCCCATTTCTCTGTATTCTTACCACCACTGGATTTTTCTTTAAACGCGTTGCTGATTTGTTAGGCAAAAATCTATACGTCATTGTTAGACTAAAAATATGTTGTGGCAACTGGGCTTTAGTAGGAAGAGGGCTGAGCTTGGAGTCAGATCTATTTTTGGAAGGTGAGTATAGAGCAAAATGTACCCTGAACTGAAAGGAAAACAAACAGCTGCTACCGATTTTCAAGTATTTCAGCCCAAAGGGGGTGCGGGAACGAAAAGCAAGGGAAGGAAACAGACCAACACTTGCTTTCTGCTTCAGGAGCCCGGGAGTCCGAGTCCGTAAGGATGTCCCTCGATCTGCTTACCACTGGATAGACTTTTAAAAAAAAAAATCCGGGGCGCCTGGGTGGCACAGCGGTTAAGCGTCTGCCTTCGGCTCAGGGCGTGATCCCGGCGTTATGGGATAGCCCCACGTCAGGCTCCTCTGCTATGAGCCTGCTTCCTCCTCTCCCACTCCCCCCTGCTTGTGTTCCCTCTATCGCTGGCTGTCTCTATCTCTGTCAAATAAATAAATAAAATCTTAAAAAAAAAAATAAATAAAAAAAAAATAAAAAAAATCCATTTTACAGATGAGAAAACTGAGGGTAAGAGCTATTAAAGTAACTTGCAAGGTCCTTCAATGCAGTACCCCATTGCAGACAATGTGCTGCCCCCCTTTCCTTTGCTCCATGCTGTTTCCTCCTCCTGGAATGCCCTTCCTTATCCCCCAACCTTTTTTTGGCTTGGCTAACCCATTTGCAACCATCAGCTCAAAATCAGCCCTGACCACCAGCACCCCACCGCACCCCACCCCCACTGGGTTTAGGTGTCCCTCCCACGTGCTTTAGTGGACGTACCCGCCAAAGCGCTTAGCACACAGCATTGTGCTTGCTCATGTGTCTGTGTCCTCAACCAGGCATGTTTAAGATCCCAGGCTGTATTGTTTTCTCTCCATACCCCTTCACCTTAGGGGTGACCTAAGTGTAGGTCTCCACAAGTGTTGAGTGGATGAACGAGTTCTCTGCCATTCAGACCCAGATTTGGCCCATTCCTGAGGCTGAGGAATTTCTAGCAAAGAAGGGGGGCAGGGCGGGAGGAAGCCCACAGGGCAGGATTCTCCCCCTGGGATGACTCTGAAATCTCCTGGGCCAGTCACCATCTTTCCATTCTTCACTCCTTCACCTTGAGACCCACAGACCCGGTCAGAAGGAACTTTGGGGTGCCCGGGAGGGAGGTATTTTAGAAGCAGAAACTTCAGCCTGGCGGCAGGGCGGTAATTCAATTTGTCTGCTAACAGGCTCATCCCGGAACAGCCACCCCTCCAGCCGGGTCCTCTGGGAGTAGGGACCTGGCTGTTTTTTCATTTTCAGCTGCCAGAGCCAGTGGCTGACTGGAAGTGCTGGAGGTTCTGGAAGCTGTGGGCACACGGTGGGGAAAGATGGCAGGGTCCGGGCGTGGGGAAGCTCTCCACGTTGCCTGGAGCCTGGGACTGACAGCTTCTCCAGGGTGGTCAGGGGAGCACCCAGGACCAAAGGCCACCAGGCACAGGGCACCACGATTCCAGCCTCCCCTCACACATGGGCCCATCCTGCTCCTACCCCAGCCCTCTGACACTTACAACACTTACAGGAATCTCAGCAAATCAGAGGCACCAAAATGATATCCAAGTGACCTTCTGCTCCATATCCTGGTCACCATTACAGGAAAATCAGAACTCTTCTGGAGTTCCTTGCTCTGCCTTTATCTTATATTTCATTTTCTGTTACATGGAGATGCGGGAACAGTTGGGAAATCACCATAATCTTTTTAAGGCTTAGTACCCCCTCAGTGTCTTCCTCTGGCCCCAGTAGGCCCATTTGTGGGGAGGGGAGCCCTTGGTGGAACAGATCAAGGAAGACTTCCCGAAGTGGAGTTCAAGAGAGCAGCCTCGTGGATCCCAGTGAAGTCGAGCCCCTGCGAGGTTTTGTCTGCATCTGGCCTGTGAGGGAGCCTTGCCCTCCCTTCTGAGATGAGACATCCACAGCAGGGGACACTGGGGGCGGCTACCCGTTGCCCGGCCACAGCCTTGTGGGCTGATGGCTCACGGTCACACTTCATGAACCACATCTCCCACTTGCCGACATTCCATCTTCGCAGAGGAAAGTTACAGAGGGGAAGGGAGGGGGCCGGGAGGAGGGTGAGGTGGGAGTTAGGAGGACTGAGCTCTGTCTTGCGGGATTATTAGTCTTTCGGCACGACAGTGTTTAAAGATCAGGATGAAAAATTAAAAAGTAAGAAACAAAACCAGCAAGCCAATTACTCTCAAGAAGCTTCCCTGAAAGAAAAGGGGGAAAATCAATATTTAATTCAGACTTCATTGATTTGCAATTTGGGTCCCACACGCGGCACCTGATTTTGTTCAGGATTCTCAGTGAGAGATGATGTGGAGTTGGGGGCAATGGGTATGAAGGGCCTCAGGGGGAGGCTACGATGTAAGGCAGAGGACCGGGGGCCTTACCCTGGAGCCAGCTTCCCCGTGTGCTCCCCTAGCCACCTCCTTGAGGGCTTGGGGACACCCTGACTGAGCACGAGCTGGCAGCCTCCAGAAGCCAGGAGGAATGTGAGGAAGATGTCTGTGGTCCATCCTCCCGCCTCTGAATAGAACGGTATCCAAATCCTCCCTAAAGGAGCTGTCCGAGCTTACACACACACACACACACACACACACACACACACCACCGCCACCATCATCACTGTCATCAACAAAAATGCCCTAATTTTTTACACGTGCAAACTGAAATATCTAGGAATGAAAAAAATCATAATACCTGTAATTTACTCTAAAATACTCCAGGAAAAAAAAAAACCCAAAAGACCAAAACATCTTCAAAGAGAATCCTCAAAGCTTCACCTGGTCTCTCCCCTTGCATTCCTCATGCCTTCTAGCTACCTTACCCTAGGTAAAGTCTAGCCTGAGTCAGTTCCCTTGCAAGCCACGCAGGTGCCATTCCATTGTCACATTGGCTGACACAGAGACTGGCTGCTCACTGCCGCCCCACCCCCACCCACCTGGGCCCCCAAACAGACAAGGAGGCAGTGACTGGATATCTCTGCGTCCACGCAGACGAACTATCAGTCAGCCACTTTGCACACACTGTGGCACGCCCACTCTGCTGAGCTGCTGGGGCGGGGTGGGGGGCAGGGGGGGATGGGATGGGAGAAAAATGGAGAAGTATGATTTCTGGTCTTCTCTGCCCACACACAGTGTAAATGGAGACACACATGCAGGGTACCCAGGACCAGAGAGCCCCAAGTCAGCAGGGAACGAACGGCATACGCCCCACTAGTGGGTCAGACAGTGAGGAAAAAATAATGAACTAATTAAAATCTACAATACCCCAAATCCTCCCTTAGCCCTTCAGGATTCACAACAAGTTTCAGTGCTTTTAGATCTATCACCTTCGCCGGCTCTTGTTTGGAATGCTGTGAAATGTTTAGGGCTGCAATTATTTGTCCCCGTTCTACAGATAAAGACACTGAGGCCTGGGAAGATGTGTAATGAGCAGCATAGATGAGTCAGTGGCCGCGCGGGGACCAGGACTCAAGTCACTCCCCACACTGCGGCTCTTCTCTTCTGAGGCCTGGTGTCTCTCAACTCCCCTCTCTGGGCCATCCTCTGTGGCTTGCCTCCTCGCTCGGCCAGCAGAAGATCCAGCCACTGGCCCATTCTCCTACTAAAGGGAGCAGGGTATGCCACCCTGAAACGTGCCCCTTTGGCCTATGGGTTACTTTGATCTGAAGTCAATCAAGGCCCAAAAGACTCAGGAAGAGCTCTTACCGCCCCCTTAACTGCCTTAAAGAACTTAGACGGTGGAGGGGGGGGGGGGGGGNGGGGGGCTGGATGGGGCAGTCGTTTAGCGTCAGACTCTTGGTTTTAGCTCAGGGTCGTGAGATGGAGCCCAGAGTCGGCTCTGCACTCAGCACGGAGCCTGCTTAGAGTTTCTCTCTCTCCCTCCCTCTGCCCCTTCCCACCGTGCTCTCTCTCTGTCAAATAAATAAAATCTTAAAAAAAAAAAAAAGAATTCAGATTGGGGGCCTGGCCCAGAAAGAGAGCTATTAGCAGAGATAACTTTTTTTTTTAATCTACAAGACTGTCTGTAAAGGCAAACACCTGATGACCAAACATCTGCTCCTCTTACGTCCCTCCCCGCCTCGAAGCCCCAGGCCCTGTTCCACTCCCTGGCTCAGGCTGGCATACAAGCCTCACTGTCCTTGACTCTCCTATCTTTGGGGCTCCCATACGTACAGAAACTAAATTTGCTTTTCTCCTGTTATTCTTGTCTTGTATCAATTTAGCTATTAGACCAACCAAAGAACCTAGAAGGGAAGAAGGGAACGTTTTTCAGCCCCTACACTGCCCTTCTCAGAACTTCTCTGGAAACCACTGCCTCTGAGCCCCACCCTCCTGTGGGGACGGTGGAGATGCAGCATTTCTGTAAAGCTTACGGTGCTGGTGCGGTGGTACGTCTGGAATCCGGAGACCCTGCTTTCCCGTCTGGTCTGGCTCCACACGGGGACGTCCAGGCAGCTGTTCCAGCCTGAAGCCCCGGGACTCCTTTCGGCCCCACCTGTGGTGTTCTCACTTCTCCTTCCCAGCCTCTGGAATGTGCCTGAGACTCCTTCTGCCTCCTTTTCCCCTGAAAAGCTGCCACCACCCACACATCCCTTAGGGTTCCCCTTTTCCCATGGGGTAGGATGCTGTCTCCTCGGTTCCTGTCTCCTGGCTGCCCCCAAATTATGCAGATAGTGATTTTCCTTATTAGGATTTTACTGCTCATCACTCAGGGGAATAGGATGGGGAAGAAGTTATCAAGCGAGGGGAAGTGATAAGCTTCCAGAATCTGTGGGCATTTAGATAGCCTTAGCCTCCCCTGCCTAAGATAGTGAGAGAGAACTGGGAGGGATGGGGGGAAGCCACTTGTGTCTGTCCTCAGACTGTATTACCCCAAGTGGACTAACTATATGACCTCTACCGCCCTCTGACTGTCCCTACGTTAGCCAAGGCCACCTGGATCCCTGGCCCCTGTAGACTCTTGTCTTGGTGCTTGGGCCTGAAAAGACAGCTAAGGCAGAAGAGTTCCGGCCCCTCTGGGTGACACCCAGCCCGTCAGCTTTCTGTCGTCATTTTTAAGATTTATTTACTTATTTGAGTGAGAGAGCCCGGGGCGGGGAGGGGCAGAGGGAGAGCGGGAAAGAGAAAAAATCTCAAGCCGACTCTCTCCTGAGCGTGGAGCCCGGACACATGGGGCCCAATCTCCTGACCCTGAGATCACGACCTGAGGTGAAACCAAGAGTTGGACACCTAACTGAGTGAGCCACCCAGGTGCTCCTAAAAATGATTCTTTCTTAGCATTTTCACATTAACTCTGGGGCCTTGACCAAGATATCTCATCTTTCTGAGCTCTGATCCCTCATTGGTGAAAGGGAGCCCAAAATACTTCCTTCCGAGTGTCAAGTGCCTTATCCATTACAAAGTGCCTTATCCATTACAAAGGGCAATTCTGTGATGAGCTATTTGTTGTAGCCAAGGGAAAAAAAAGATCAGTGCTTCTCGTTAATAGCTATCATTCACTGAGTGCCAACAAGGTGCTGCTTACTGTATTTAGTGCTTTAAATTCATGACTTCCAATACTCACAAAGACAGAGAGGAAGGCATGGACCCCATTTTATAAATAAGTTGTCTAAAACATTTCCCTAAATGCTGGAGCTGAAATTCGAAGCTAGATGTGTCTGCTGACACAGTCTAAGGGGTTTTCTCCGCCCCAAACTACCTTAGAAGCAAACCCTGGACCACACACAGGCTTCTTTCTGTTGCTGTACGTATCACATCCCACCTGTCATTTGCTTGTATTTGGGTTTGTCTCCTAGGAGACCAGCTTGCAAAGGACTGAGATGATACATCCTGGTCATTTTCAATTTTGTATCTTGGTCCTATCTCTGTGACTGTCCCATAGTAGGTATTCACTGTGTGGTTATTGATTGATTACATAATATGGCCATTTGCCTCTTCTTTCCTCCTCAGCATCCCCAGAGGCCTTGTATGTGGATGGAAGAGCGAGGAGTTGAGGAATAAGCACCCAAGCCCTCTGCCACTCTCTGTCTAGGGGCCTCTAAATCCAGGAGCTGTTCCCAGAAGCCCGCCTCTTCCCTAAGTTCTAAAAGCTCATACATATTCATAAGGGGAAAAAGTGCTGGGAAGAGATATTTTATTTTGTTTATTAAACCGGCATCTCGGCAAATTTATAGCAGAAAATGAGTAAGTCTGTTTCCTCCTGTGCTTTCCTCGTCTGAGACGTGAATGGGTGGTGCTTGGCAGGGTGGGAGAGCAAGGTCTGGGCCATCCACTGATGGCCCCCGGGGTTTGGGAGGCTCCATAATTAATCCCCTTCTTTTCTCCAAACAAGTGAGAAGAAAAACGGAGGAGAGACAGACCCAAGCCTTATAAAGATGGAGACAGAAAAAAACTATTTTAACAAAATATTCGCACCTGCTTGTTAATATCCCCTCTGCCAGTACTGAACTTATCCCTTGTTAAAAATTACTGTGAATTGGGGTGCCTGGGGGGCTCAGATGGTTAAGCGTCTGCCTTCGGCTCAGGTCATGATCCCAGGGTCCTGGGATTGAGCCCCGCCTGGGGCTCCCTGCTCGGCAGGGATCCTGCTTCTCCCTCTCCCTCTGCTGCTCCCCCTGCTTGTGTTCTCTCTCTCTCTGTCAAATAAATAAATAAAATCTTTAAAAAAAATTACCGTGAGTGATAGAGAACTAGGAAATAATGCAAAAACATGACTGCTTGTCTTCTCGATGTTATAGTGGATGGTTGTCTAACAGCCCCACCAAGATTTATTTAATTTCCTAGGAGAAATGAGTCTTTGCTTGACTTCTATTGACTACATTTTAGGGCCCAGATTCATTAACAGTACATGCTGGGGCACCTGGGTGGCTCAGTCGATAAAGCATCCCCTCTTGATCTCAGCTCAGGTCTTGATCTCAAGGTCATGAGCTTAAGCCTGGTGTTGGGCCTACTTAAAACAAAAAAAACAAAAAAACCCAACCAGTGCGTGTTAATTTGCAGATTCTTGTCTGATAGAGATGCAGATGGTTTGCGTTGGAAGGAAAGTTATTGCACTGTAGGATACTAACCAGTTTTGCCTCTAATTTAATAAACTTATCTCAGGGGCACCTGGGTGGCACAGTTGTTAAGCGTCTGCCTTCAGCTCAGGGCGTGATCCCAGGGTCCTGAGATCGAGCCCCACATCGGGCTCCCTGCTCTGCTGCGAGCCTGCTTCTCCCTCTCCCACCCCCCCTGCTTGTGTTCCCTCTCTCTCTGCCTGTCAAATAAATAAATAAAATCTTTAAAAATAAATTTTTTTAATGAACTTATCTCTGTTTTCCTTTCCAAGCTTTGTAAATCTCTCATCTTAAGAACAAGTTTTAATGTTTCATCATCAATGAATTGAACAGATCTTTGACACATGTTCATTCTATATCTATACGGAAGTAATGGTTTTAACTTTTTTCAAAGCGTACTTTGACCCACTTCCACCCCCAAGCAGTGTGTCTGTTCTGAACATCCAGAAGGTGCTCTGCTAAATTCACCAGAAAGTAGACAGCGATTCAGAGAGCAGATCACAAGACAGTGTCTAGGAGGCGCTGGGCACTTATATTCAGCCCCTTCTTCAAAATGGCTGAGCAGGTAGGTCACGCCCTTGCTCCTTGGGTGGGGTAAGAGAGGGATGGGATGAGATGTCAGGAGTGTCACTCTACTGAATTCCTTCCTGGTGGAAACAGGAAGAGTAGAGAATGTGTCCTTACCTAATGGGGCCCAGCGTGAAGAGCAGCCATAGTCCAATGAGAAGTTAAGCCACTTGTCTGGTGGCCAATGCAGGATGACCCGCAATGGACTTGGTGAAGTCCCTAGGACCACAAGTCCAATGTCACAGCCAATAGCTAGTACGACTCCATTTGCCCAGGGGCTAAGCCTTCTGTGACCCAGGGCTTGGTGGGTCCAAGTTTCCTTGAGCATCATTGCTGCCTGGGTCACTCCTAATTATATCCTTCCCCCTGGTATTAACTGGGTCCTCAATTCCTGGAAACTCTACATATGGTCCAGCATCCTGGGGAATCAACCCAGCCATGTCTCAGCGGTCTTTTATTTAGACCAGGGAGAAGGTGGCATGTCAGCATTAATCAGAGCAGGAGAAGAAAATAATTCAATTCTGGGTCTTTCATGTACTGGGTGAATGCTTTTGTATATTTTGTATGTTGCAATCCTCATGACAATTCTGTGAGTGGAACTTCTTATCTACTAGATAAACTAAAACTGAGAGGCCAAATGACTTGTTCAAGGCCACAGACCTAGTTCATATAAAGATGGGGTAAGAATTTAGGTACCTGGCCCCAAAGCCTCCACCCTTAACACCATGCTGTCTCCTGTGAGCAACCCAGGCAACATCTCTGGGGTCAGAAGTCTGCAGATCCCATTGCTATCCACCATGAGACCTCAGACAGGGTCTGGACCTGTTCTTCTTCCATGAGGATCACCACCCCTGACCTCCTCTACCACTTGCGTGGAGAACAGAAAACCAATATGGTCCCAGACACCCAATCAATTTCCACAGCAGTTTCTGTTGGAGTTGACTTTGCTTCTTGTCCTGAGAGGTTCTCAAAGAGCTAGCTACAGTCATGAGACAGTTAGTGATAGGAGCAGACTGAAGTTAAGATGACCATTTAAGAAACCACAGACCAGGCCATGTCACCTCTTGAGGAGCTGAGAGGTCTTGCTTGGGAGTTGACTCCCTGCTCTTCCCGCTCTTGGCGGACTGGTTCACACCTGGTGAAACCGTCACGTAGGATGCTCTATCCTCCACAGCCCAGTCAGTGTTACCACTCTCTAGATGAGGGTCTCGAATCTTTTTCTAGCTGTGGAAATGATGGGTGCACAGGAGCAGTCTATCTTTTTTCTCCTCCCTGAACCTGAGTCTAGGAGGGGCCAGAAACAGAGGCAAAGAGGGAGGCTGAGTAGAGGGAAAAGGTTGACGTCACCCAGCCCCCTGCCCCAGAGAGCCCACCTGTAGCAGGCCAAGGAGAGAGGGGCTGCAACTTAAGTGGGAAGCCTTATTACGTTAATTCCTAAATTGGGACAGAGTCCAATAACTTAACAAGAACCAGAGGACTTTCCACCTCAGAGTGATCAGAACGTCGTGAGACTGAGTGTGTTGTCAGGAGCAGAGGAAGAAACTTCCCAGCTGAGTACACTTGAAAGGGGATTGGGAGACAAATAAAGTGACTTTGCGATTACAGCCCTTGTGTCCTGTGGGTACCGTGCCCAAGTCCCACTTCACAGAGGCCAAATGTGATCTGTGCTCTACTTCTGGGCCTTTGCCTTAATCGTTCCTTGAAAGACTGCCCACCCTACCCCCTTGCTCTAATGGTGCTCTATCCTCCCATTAAAGCCAGTGTTTTCCTTGTCCACAGATGTTTGGGAACCAGTGGCTGGTTCTTTTTCCTATCAGTTCTGGCACTGAAGACTGTAAGCACTGTAAGACTGTTTGTCTTCCCTCTGTCTCTCTCAAGACACAGAATAATTCTGTTATGGGCTGAAACACATACTCCCCAAATTCATATGTTGAAGTCTTCCTACTGTACCACACCTCAGAATGGGACTGTATTTGGAGATAGGGTCTTTAAGCAGGTAATTAAGTTAAAATGAAGTCATTGGTGTGGGCCCTAACCCAATAAGACTGGTGTTCTAAGAAGAGGAAATCAGGACACAGGCATATACAGGGAGGAGATCAAGTGAAGTCACAGGGAGAAGATGGCCATCTGCAAGCCAAGGAGAGAGGTCTCCGAAGAGACCAGCCCTGCCAACACCTTGATCTCAGACTTCCAGCCTCCAGAACTGCAGGGAAATACATTTCTGTTGTTTAAACCACCCAATCTGTGGTCCTTTGTTAGGGCCACCCTAGCAAACGAATGCAGCCCCCGCCATCGATATTTGCTGACTTGTTTTTGAATAATACAAATTTGAAGTATCATTTTTAATGTCTTCCTTACACTTCATTATATGGACATTTCATGTTTTATTTAACCAGCTCCTATTGTTGAACTTTTGATTGCTTTCAAATGTTCTCTACTATAAAGAATGCCTCTGTGAACACTATTGTTCAAAGAGCTTTTGGTGTTCTGTTGAATTATTTCCTTAAGCATAAATTTTCTAGAAGCAGGATTACTTGTCAAAGACGTGAACATGTTTATGGCTCTTAAGGACTGCAACAATTTGGAACAATATCAGCATTGAATGAGTGCACCCATTCCCTGAAAGCAGTACCAGAATGGAATTTATCAGCTTCAAGTCACTGAACTCTGAGCCAGGGATGCTGCTTTTTTCTATCTCTTAGCTATTGCTCCTATTTTTTTTTTTTCAAATGGGCTCCATGCTGAGCAGGGCTTGAGTTCATGACCCTGAGATCGAGACCTGAGCTGAGATCAAAAGTCGAATGCTTAACTGACTGAGCCAACCAGGCACCCCCAGCTATTGCTCCTATATACTTCAAAGGTACCCCATCCCCGTTGACGACACAGTCTACCTGCCTGCCCAATTTCTTGTGCATTTCTATCTCCTGATGGAAATTCTTTCTCCAGGAAACCTGTCTTGGTTTATCTTGCATGGCTCTGATCTTTCCTATACTTTGCCTTTTCTCACGCACTCATCTCTTTGGACTCTCTGCTAGGTTGTTAGGTAATTGTGCGCCGAGTAGTGGGGTATGAGAAGCCCTAAGAGGAGCATTCTGGAATTCCTGATGATAAGGGCACCTTAGGCTGAAATGTTGAGATAAGTGAAAGAAATGTGATCGGATTGTACCTAAGCTGGTCAAGCAAGTCATGGTGGTTATAGAGGTTTTCCAGCCTGCTGCGGGAGGGGCTGGGGATGGTGATGGGAGCAGGTGGCTCCAAATGATTAGTGTGAAGGGTGCCAAAGAGGAGTGAAGACAACTGGAGCTCTTGTTCACAGATCAGACAGCAAAGGGTCTGGTACCATGCCAATGAATTCAGATTTCTCTACAAAGAGAAAGGAAGCATCGAAGGATTCGAAGCCGGTCAATGACTCGAACAGATTTGGCTGTTGTATACCTGGCAGCCATGTGGGGGATGAGTTAGCAAGGGGAGACACAAGAAGCTAGGAAGTCTGTTAGATGGTTTTTTGTATTCCTCCAAGGGAGAGATGCCCAGGGCCTGAACAAAGGGTCCTGAGTGTTATCGCGTGTACTTGTTTGGTCTCGTCATTGAGTCTGCTGCGTGGGACTCCTGAGGGAGATAGGACTCCTGGAGGGTAAGGCTGTTTTGTCTTCCTTCTGTCTCTCTCAAGATGGTAGCACCATGCTCTGCTGACCCAAACATTTATGAATGGGCTGGACATAGCGAGCATCCAGGGGGAGAAGGAGCCACAGTTCCTCTATCTTCAGGGAGCTCCCATTCTATGTGAGAGAGCTAGAAACCATAGAATATCTTTAGTCAAAAGGACCTGAAAGATCATCTAGTGAGACCCCTTCATTTTACAAATGGGAAAATTGAAACTCAGAGGAAATGACCCAAAACTGGAATCCGGATCTCCTGGCTCTGGGTCAACGACATGAGCCACATCATAAGCATTTTTCATGGAGGGCATGTGGTGCCTGCTCTTGGGAAACTTCCAGCCCAGTGTGGAAGGCCGGTTGTGAGGGTGGGACGCAGGGCACAGGTGCAGATTGCAGACATCAACACTGTCATGGACAAGCACGGGACAACTGTAGAGTGCAGTGGGTGAGGGGTGAGCAGGGAGGGAACACCTAAGATGAGCCAGGCCCTGTCACCGTGGCCTTCACCAAATGTGCACGCCACCCTCACCATGCATGGATGAGCTGATAAGGTTATTCATTCCCTACAGAAGATGAAAACACTGCCGCCTGGGCTGATAAGAGTCAGAGCTCTGACTTGATCCGGGTTTGACCGCCTCCTAAGGCATACTTTCACTGGGGCACCAAGTTGCCTCCACTGAGGAAGTGCAGGGTTTGGGGTGACGGGACTTGGCGTGATGGCAGAAGGAACATGGGACTGGGAAGCACAGGCCTGGCTTTACAACTATCTCACTCTATCCCTGCCATGCAGTAGGAGCTGTGGGACTTCAGGAAATTATTTAACCCCTTCAGGCTCAGTTTTCTGTAAAATGAAGTTAAATCTGCCCCTACCTACCTTGGTTGAGAGGGCGGTTGAGTGCCTTAACCAAGATAACATGTCAGAAGTCTGTTTGTAAACTATAAAGAAAGTTTTGTGTCAATGACAGGGAGCCTGAGACTCAGTGTATCTTCTGAGGCCTGGCAGCCACAGCCCTGCAAGGGTAGGGGTACCGGTTACACTGGGGGAACTGATGCTGAGGGCTTTGGGCAGAAGCCACACGGAACCAGGGCCTGTGCTTCTTGGCTCCATTTTTCATGCCATTAAGTACCCTATACACTAAAGCTTTTGCCAAGTGACCCACCTCCATGGGAACGTTTGCTACTCATGGTTCGTAATTAGTCTCTGAAAACCAGAGCTGGCTTCTCCATCAGAAAGCGAGTTCACCGCCCATGTCTGGCTTAGCAGTCTGAGTTCCCAAGAAGAAGGAAAGCCACCACATGGGCTAACAGTGGACATTTTGGGAGTCTGGAAGCGGATTCTGGCTCTGCCACTTGCTGGCTATATGATTTGGGAAGTTGCCTTACCTGCTTGAACTCCAGTTTCCTCGTTTGTAAAATGAGAGAACACTAGAAGTCCTCTCATTCTGTGGGATTGGAACTAGGAGTAAGTAGGTTATCTTAAGTAGACAGAAAAGCAAGAAATCATAAAAACAACATATATTTAAATGTTTATTTTCAAGGACATGTATAGGTCAGTCTTTTGACGTAAGGCCAGGGATTTGGGATTTGCTGATTGAATTCCAAGATAATTTTCTTGCGTGAACCATGCTAGCATCTCATAATCAGCAATTACTTCAAAATGGAGCAACAACTTAAAGGCTCCTAAAAGGAAAGATGGCTGTACAATTCTTTGAGATGTTTATGACTTTATTCCTAATATTTTACCATTGTCCCCCCTACACCTCATTTAATGGCAAGTTTCGAGGAACTCCCTTTCACAAGTATTTCCAAAGCCTTCAACCCAGTTGTCTTAGTTAAGGAAACACTATTGGCTCTAACAATTAAGCACCTTCATTTTTGGCTCTGCAGTCTTCAGCACATGGCTTGATTTGGGGATGAATCCAGTGGGAAGTGGGGGAAAGAGTGATGAAGGCATACCTACTCCTTTGCTGCCTCTGCCTGGAAGTGATGTGTATCACCTTGCTCAAATTCCATTGGTGAGAAGTAGAAATATGGCCCCATCCAACGCAAAGGGGTCTGGGAAATGTAGTCCAGCCATTGCCCAGGAATTAAAGGAGACAGGTTTGTAAGGGCTAGCCAGCCTCTGCCATGTCCACTATCACAGAAACAACTCCCTCTATCTTTGCACTCATATTTCACTGATTTCTTTGTTAGCGCCAAGACTGAGAAACTCTGATTTATGGGATGTGTGACTAAATTACATAATTACAGTAAGAAACTTACAAGGATCGGTAACAAAAGCAATTTGGTGAGCACAGCTCTATTGATAAAGCAGAAGTGTAAAGCATTGTAGACAGTGGCCAGCCTTGAGCATTTTGTGTTCCATGCACATCACTCATTGTGTTTTATGGAGGAAACAGAGAACAACAGTTAATTAGTTTAGTGAATTAATTTAGTGCAAGTCTACTAAGAGACTTTCTACTGTTCTTACTTCATAGGGTTGTTGGGAATATTAGTGAGATAATCCCCGTGAGATGCTTTCTATCACCTAATGTCAATAGTCAACCTCGGGGGTAACTAACATTCTAGGCGGGCTAATCCTTTGCTGTGGGGGCTGGTCCTGTGCATTGTGGGATGTTTGGCGGCATCCCTGGCCTCCACCCACTAGATGCCGGTAACAGCCTCCTAGTTGTGACAACTAAAAATGTCTCCAGACGTGGCCAAATGTCTCTTGCAGAGTAAAATCACCCATGGGTGTGACTGCTCTTTACGGTGCCAGGCACTTAGCAGTCACTGATTGTATTTTGGTTCCCCCCTCTTCTGGATCCCGCACTTCTGTACCTTCCCCCCAAGAGTCCTCTGCCTCAGCAACGTGACGATGAGTCTGTTAGACTCAAAAATGGGGGAGGAAAGTTAATAATATGTTGGATTCATGGGGGCATTTTACCAGTTTTCTAACTGCTCTTCCACGGGTGCTAGAAACTAAGATTGCCCTCTGAGAATGAAAATAGTAAAACTCATCCACAGTGAATGTGGGAATAAACTGAGATGTTTTCTGGAAAGTGTGACTCAAGAGTTTGGAAACACCCTAGACTCTAATCAAAATAAATTGGGCATAATTTCAGAAAGATAAAATTGTAATTTGTTGAGGGTAAACTTAATCAACCACACCCTGTTCAAAGAAAGACTGTCTGACAGAAATAGGGAATGGCCTAGTTTTGTTTTGATTTTTTTATTCCGGTAAACCGCTAAAGGAAACATCCTTGTACCCATCTATTACTTAACGATTGTACAGGGGTAAGTATTTCTGTAGGGCAAATTCCTAGAAATTGAATTATAATGTAATAGTTCCTACATATTGCCTTCCCAAAACTCAGTATTTATTTACATTTCCATTCCCACCAATGACAGATGTAATCACTCATTTTTCAAAAGCATGAATTATAAATCACTTTGCCTTTTAACTTCAGTCAATGTGATGAGTAGAAAATAATAAATCAGTCTTATTTTAGTTTGCTGGTGAGATGAGTTTCTAAGTTCGTTTTCTTTTATAAAGTACCTTTAAAAATAATTAGACCTTTTTTCTTATTAATTTACAGAAACTTTTATATATAATGGATGGTAACATGTTCTCCACTGTACACGCTACAAATATTTTTTCCAAGTCTGCTTCTTATCTTTTGATTTTGTTTATCATGTCCCAATAGAAGAATGCATTTTACGGTGAGATGCATCATAGCAATTGTTTACCAGGTATGAAGTGGAAAGTTCTGGAGGGACTCAGGTTCCTCATGTTTCAGTTATACACATTTCCATTTATCGGGATTGCTCTCCTTTTCTCACCAGGGCTCTAACTTTAGCCATAGAAAGATCATGGCAGAGAATCCAACTGTCACAATTTGGCAAAGTAAATTAATAATTCCTTGATATGGCCTGAGCAGCTCAGAACACTCGGTACTAGTACAACAGAAAGGGCATCCCACAAAGGGGTACATAATTGCGCCACGTGCTTTCAGCTAGACAACCTAGACTGGATATTGTCCCTCTCTTGCTATACTCTATGCATAGCTGCAAGAAAGAACCAGCACAATCCATTAGTCCAGGGTTTGCAGCTATGAAGTCCTCCAAAGCTTTGACCCCAGGGAGCCAGACCATCTCTGTGTCCCAAGAGGATAAGAGTGGACAGCACTAAAGACCACTGGTCACCTGTCTTGGGAGGAAAGGGTGTTCACATCGCCATTGCTCTTCAGCATGAACTCCCTCCTCAACTCCATGGCCATTCCACATTTTCTTTGTCAGTCCACTGATTACAAACCCTCTTCCTTACACTATTTGATGTCTTAGTAAAGCCAAGTTCCCCAGTGTGGTGCCATGGATGGTACAGGTGTGCTCATACCATGGTCTAAGAGTATGTCAGGCCGCTATTAGAGTTTTCTATCTGCAGCAAAGTTTTGGAAGCACTGTAGTAAAAAATCATTTGATTGGAAGAAGCAAAATTCACTCAGACTTAGCAAAAAAGAGGAATTTATTGAAAGATAACAGAGGTGTTTCATAAAACCAAGGAAACACAACAGGAAGCACAAGTGGGCCTTATAGAGGATGGAAACGGGCAACTTCTCTCTTTCTCCCAATCCTACTCCCTAATAGACCTTTTCTGTTCCATTAGCTTATTAAACCAAACACAGCTACCTCAGACCTGAATTCACATAACTTCCCACTTCCAGAAAGTTTAGCATCTCTGAGCACCCCCACACACACTCCAAAATCCTGAAGGCAACAATTTAGTTAACCTAGCACAAGTCAGGTGGCCACTCTAGGTATGCCTGGTCCAAAATGCAATGACGAGGGTCATGGAGTTTCATATACCACCAGTTCCTCTTGGGGCATTGAAAGAAGACACAAATGGTTAGGACAGGTGTGGGCAGAGCAGACAAACTGACCCACCTGCCATGAAAGTTTAGGAATCTGCAAAGTTGAGGTCCCCTCCTGGACCTCTGTGAACTCACCACGAAGGCTCCCTTATGAAGCATCTGGGTAGAGAATCACTGGCCTTTCCAAGGGACTTCCGAAGAAAGGCCAAGAGCTACATTCAGTGTTTTAAACTCCAGTCATCATAATTGTGTCCATGAAGCGTGGAAAGGAGACAATGACAGTCTTAGAAAACCGCAGCTGGAGGCGGAGTAAAGATTAATATCGAGTAGGTAGTGTCTTGATGGCATCAGTCCTGCAGTGTCCAACAATATGAGTATTTCCATTACGGAGAATTTGTTGAAATTCCTTTTGATTTGTCCTGATTCTCTGGACCTCTTTTTTTCTAGGGAGCACAACTCTGACATTCATGGACATTTTTTGTGGGAGGAGTGGAAAATGCCTGGATCCCTTTCAAAGGAATTACTAGAATAAAGTTGTGGGGGTAACTACAGGATCTAAGGTCACCAGGAAACTGAGTGGGTACTACAGAGTAACTCATCCCCCAGAAGGGGTGCTTGCAAAACTGTAGATTCCTGGTCTGTTGAGTCCAGATGTACCAAATGCATTTGCACTTTGACAAGCTCCCTGCGTGAGACCGATGTTCACTGACGGTTGGGAACCTCTGTCCTAGAACCTGAAGCTAGAGCTCCTTGGAATGAGCCAATTGCCTCACGCACTTAGGGTCTCGTACTCATTTGGGAATATAATGAAAGCAACGGCACCGCTTCCCAGAAGCATGCGCACTAATACCTACGCAGGAAAGCTGCGTGCAGTCTCAGGGGCTTCACTGATTCCCGGAAGCTCTTCTTCAAACCCAGACCAAGACCACCTCCCTGGAGATCGTAGAGACCCTGGAATGAGAGCATCTGGCTGGCTCAATTGGTGGAGCGCACTACTCTTGATCTCAGGGTTGTGAGTTTGAGCCCCACATTGTTGAGTGTACAGATTGCTTAAAAATAAAATCTTGGGGCTCCTGGGTGGCTCAGTCATTAAGCGTCTGCCTTCGGCTCAGGTCATGATCCCAGGGTCCTAGGATCGAGCCCCGCATCAGGCTCCCTGCTCAGCAGGATGCCTGCTTCTCCCTCTCCCACTCCCCCTGCTTGTGTTCCCTCTCTCGCTGTCTCTCTCTCTCTGTTAAATAAATAAATGAAATCTTTAAAAAAAAAAAAAGGAGAGACCCTGGAATGTCTTGAGGGAAGAGAAGGAGGAGAATAGAAGTAATTGAGGAAAGTGGATCAGGGAAGGGAGCCGGTTACACAAACTCATTAAGATTCTGGAGTCAGGAAGATTTCAGTCCCAACCCTGGCTTGGCCACCCACTCATGAGCTGTGTGACATCAGTCAAGTTACTCCATCTCACTAGGACTCGGTTTCTTCATCTGTCACATGAGAGCAATAGTATGTCCTAACAGGATGGCAAAGAATGTTGAGTGAGAAAATGTATCTGAAGTACTTAAGGAGGGAAAACTATTGAATCTATAGGTCAGTCGGTCAATAAATGGCCAGGTTATTCTTCTGAGGAATAAAGACAAGAAGACAAACAACCTAGAAGCCCCCAGCAGGAATACATTCAGGGAGACAAGACAGCAAAGAGGAAGCATTTCTGTACTAAAGAATCTAAGTCTTGAGAACTTCAGCTCCGAAAGGGGCCTCCGGAATCTGCTGACAAGCCCATTATTAACAGAACCTTCCGATCAGCCTTTTTTCCTACATCTCTTTACATTTTGCCGAAGATAATATGCACTTTGATGTTGCAAAGCCTTAGTTTGCTTTTTGTGTTTCTTTGCTCCATAATTGAATGTTAGGCCATCCTTTTGTTATAGGCAAATTGGGCTGACAAAAAGAGCATTATAAATCGTGAAAATACAAACAAATTCTCCCAGCTCTGAAATTCGTCTTCTACTCAAGTGGTTGACACAAATAATCTAGGGGGATGGAATTCCTCGAGCGCAGGAAGGAACAGAGTTCATTCTTCTCTTGGCAGAAAGAAGCAGCTCCCCACACAGTTTGCGAGACCGGCCACCAGTGTCTAGGGACGGCCAGGCACTCATGGGTGCCTCTGTCCAGACAGAGGGGCACTGGGGCTGAAAGCTGACTCCTCTTTCCTGCAAGTCTTGGGAAGGTGGGGGCGGAGGTTATGCTCCTGGTGCTCCGCCTCTGGTGTGACCTGAGAATTTTGAGCCCCAGACCGCTAACTTCCAGGCTTTAGAGAGCTCACCCCGAGGGATGAGCCTCAAAGGGCCGGAGTCCAGGCAGGACACGCAGTGACAGCATGGGTGGTCAAGGGCTTGGGTCTGTTGCTGATGACGCTGCCTGCATGCCTCATGGGGACTCTTCCCGTCGCTTCCCTGGGGACAGAAGCTGTTCTGGGCATGAACCATGAAAGCCAGGCCCATCTTCCCAGGGCCTCCTTATGAGGCCCCAACAAGACTTGCTCCTCTTCCATTCCCATTCATCTAGAAGGGAATCAAACAACTGCAGAGTCAAGGAAGTTAGCTTTTGAAGTCAGGCTGTTCCAGCAACCACAGTCTTTATCGTGAAGGCGTCGTTACTCTCCTCCCCAGACAAAAGCATATGACCAACGTAACTGACAGACCGGCACCTTCCCAGCTCAGGCCCGCTTGGGGGGTGGGAGGCAATGCTCTAAATTTCGAGGCTTCCAGTGAGCTGCTGAGAAAAGTAACCTGGTGTCAGTGACTTTCCTTTAAGAAATGAAATCCGTCAAATGTGCATTATGCGTGGAGTCATTTATTCATTTATTTAAACATGACTGAGCTCCTACTCTCTGCCAGGTGCTGGGGAGCTAAGATGAGTCAGACAAGGCTCCTCCTCACATCTTGGGAACAGAGACACTCCCAGATTATTCTAATACAACCAAGTATTATTTGGTTTCAACTGTCGGGCAGAAAAGAACCTAATAGTTCATAGAATCTAAGATGGCATCAAAAACTAAAACGTGGCAAAGGTAGGGAGGCCTCGAGAGCAAGGGGCACCTGGGGCCGCCAGGTGGCTCAGTCGGTTAAGTGTCTGCCTTCAGCTCAGGACATGATTCAGGGTCTTGGGATCGAGCCCTGCCCTGCACTGGGCTCCCCACTCAGCAGGGAATCTGCTTCTCCTTCTCCCTCTTCCCCTTCCCCACCCTTCGTGATCTCTCTCTCTCTCAAATAAATAAAATCTTTAAAAAAAGGAGGAGGAGGAGGAGGAGAAGAACTGGAACCTGGGACTGGAACACTGTCGGAACTGCCTACCTCTCTTCTCTCTGCTTCTGCCTGATGGTTCAACTCGTTCTCAATAAACACCAGTCCCGGCCACATGCAGGAAACCCTCCTGCCCTGGCTTAGTATTTTCCAAAGTCCAACACGTGAAAGCACTTCATTCTTTCTGACTTTCTGGAAGAAAATCTTGGGGTGCTGCCTTGACTGGTCCATTTTGTATCAGATGGCTACTCTTAGGTGGATTATCTGGTAAATATTATCCCGCCCCCCAAAGAAGCCATTTGCGCATCAAGGTAAGGGGCAGCAGAATAAAGGGAGGGCGAGTGTCTTTAGACCAATCCCAAAAGGTGTGACTTCATTTTCTTCCCTGGGCAGGGTTGCCAGATACAATGTAGGGTGCTCAAATATTGCATAGGACATATTTATACTAAAAATAGCATATTTTATATATGTATATATTTAGTTAGTTGGTTATATTGGTACTTACAACAATTTGTATTGACAACCCAATTCCTGAGTCACCTCAAGGAAAAGGGAAGCAGTTCTGGCTGCTGGATGGTTTGAGAGACATAGTACTCGGTGGTGGGAAAATGGCTAAAATTTCCAAGTTGGGTCTGTGGCTGTCACCCTCAGAAATTGACTTGGGCTAACTTAAGCCACAGCAGGGAATGTACTGGAAGGCTGTGAGGCAAGGCCACCTCTTCAACGACTCCAGAGACAGCATGGGAATGGTGGCCCTGAAATTGTGCATGTGGCTGCTGATGGCAGGGGACCTTCCAGAACAAAAGGAGGATTTGGACAACCTCATCTGAGAAGAACAGGACCTGGGGCCATACCCAGCATGCAGCTCCACTTACATTGCTTCCTAGCTGTTCCCTCCAGTGCAATTCTTCTCTCACCTCTTCGAGAATGCATATCAGATGTGAGAGAGAGTGACAGCACTTAAGGATCACCTTGAATTTGTTCTGATTAGTGAGTTATGTAAACTCGATATTCAATATTCAGATTAGTTAGAACTCATGACTCAAGACAACCTAGTCCTAAAGGCCATCCATCTTGTTGCCCAAGACACAACACTGGGGACCCAGGAGAGACACTGTAGTCAGGTTTGGGTCCGATGCCTCATCAGTGGACAGAGCAGATCTTGACCACATGGAACAGGCAGTAGACCCTTCCCTGAGGGGAAAGCAAGATGGTGCGAGCAGAAATGGGGAGAAGCAATGCTCAGGGAGGAAAATAAGCAGCTGCCCGTTCCAATGGCGTCTATGTGTTCTGCCCACACCAAAGAGCTGACATCCTGTCACCCCTGCCCTCTGATGCTGCGGACCCTGGGCGGGAAAGCTGGCCAGCTACAGACGTGGCCCATCGTGAAGCAGTCCCTCAGGCTGGTTCTCCACAGCACAGTGTCGTGCCAACAAGGTCCGCCAGAGCCGGGGGTGGGGGGGAAGACAGGGACTTGGTACTACGAATGCTCAAAACACTTTTAGAGGAATTTACCTTACAAAAATAAATTAGAGCAAAAATCAAGACCAAACCCTCCATCCTGTCACTCTGACTCCCCACGTGGCAAGAGGGCTCAGCTGGGGGTGGTGGTGTGGTGGTTAAGAATGACAGCACAGACCACTGCGAACAACCTGTCACCATCAAGACCAGTCATTGGCTTGTGGTGATCAAAGGCAATGCCACACAGAAAACATGGAGAACAGTGACACAGAATATGCCTTATAAGACCTCGGTAACTGCTGGTTGTGTTATTTGTATAGTTAAGATACAAGTTCAGCTGTGTAACAACAGTTATAGTAATAGTGGCTTAACCAAGAGAGAGCTGTATTTCTCCCTCAGGAGTGGTCCTTGGATAAGCACTCCAGGACTACACTGGGCAGTTTCCCAGTGCAGAAGACCCAGACTCATCCTATCTTGTCACTCTGCCGGCCTCAACATGTGGCTTCCATCTCAAGGACGAAGATGACTGCTCTGGTTCCTGCCATCACATCCACATTCTAGGCAGGGAAAAAGGAAGTGGAACATGTGCTTATGCCTTTAGGGTGCTACCCAGAAGTGGCATGCATCCCTTCCATTTACATCCCATTAGCTAGAACTTTGTCACAAGGCCAAAGCTGGCTGCAAGGGAAGCTGGGAGATAAGAGTCTTGGTGCCTCACTGAAATTCTGAGTTTTATCACTAAAGGAGGAAGAGAAAAAATAAAATAAAATGAAATGAAATAATAAAATAAAATTAAAAAGTAAAATAAAATAATAAAGGAGGAAGAGATACATGTATCTTTAGGGGCCCTAAGCATGCCCTGCTGTGCTTTTCCTGTTGTTTCCCTGCACACAGAGCCAGAACTTGCCAGAGTCCAAGCCCGAAAACCCTCGGATCTCTCAAAATAACACAGAAATGTGGGGGAGCTTGGGACAGTTGAACAGGGGAGGGGACAGAGCACTGTGCTGGGGGTGAGGGGAGATTGTAAGCTCCCTCCCTCCCACCATGCTCTTCTTTCCTCAGCCTTTGCCCGCTGAGATTTCACATACACCTGCTTTCCCTTCCACCCCACCTTCTGTCGTCCCTCAATTCAGGTGATTCCTGTCCAGTCTCCCTTGTCCTATTCTCTCCCTGTGTTCCCTTCTAACCCATGCCCCCAACCCTGTCATCCCGCTGGAGAATCCAGGAACTCAAAATGGCAGCTCAGATTTTCCTATGGTGGTATCATAACTGCCCCTTGGAAAGAGACAGTCTCCTGCAGTTACTGGGATATGAACACTGGACTCCCCTGCAGCTGGCCCCAGAGGCCCCCTCGCAGACACAGGGCCCTCCCTGTCACAGCTGTACACACTTCCTTCCTCTTCCTCCCACAACCCAGAAGGGCAGTGGGCTTGGCCTCAGCATTTTCCAAGAGACAACTGGCCTCATATAGGACAAGTCACTTCCCTTCCTGCCAGCGTAAAGGGGACAGCGACCCTTTCACCAGCACACGTTGCCCTTCCACAGCTGCTCCCTCCAGCCTCTCTGGTGTCTCAGCATCCCCTAATAAAGCTCCCCCTGCCCCTGGCAGGACTTCCCCCCACCTTTCTGGGAGGGCAGGCCAGGCCCTGGACCCTCCCTGCCTGAGCCCCGCCCTCCTAATGACCCTCTGCAAGAGGAAAGCTCACAGCCCCTGTTCTGCTTTGATGAGCTGACCCTGCTTTTTCCAGTCACAAGGGCAGTCTGAAGCCGAATTTTCCATCGGGGAGAAAGGCGGGAGTCAGGGCAAGCCCGGGGTGGAGGGAGGAGCCACGCTTGGCTGCTGGGCCAGTCTGCCTCCCGCCTTCTTTGGTTTGAATTAGTGGGTGCCTTGAGCTAGAGCAGATGCGGCCGTTCTGAGAGCTCAGCGAGAGAGGGAGGGAGGAAAACACATTTCTTTTTAATGGGAACCAGATTTGAAAGGGGAAAAAATGAGAATTAGAGAGGAATGAACTCCCAGAAAGCCCAGCAGAGCAGCTGGAGGCCTGCCCAGTGTGGCCTCCCACGACGGGCCTGCCCAGCACCCCTCCCAGGTCCCCTCCTGCCAGCCACAGGGTCACACCTCCACGTGCACAGGCTGCCTTTCGTTCCATCCTCCCACCGGCCCGGCAAAGCAGGCTGATGGGAATCACTAGCCCCCTTGGTCCGGGAGTCTCCTAGGACTCTGAGGGATTATGGGATTGCTCAAGGTCAGCAGCAGAAGGGAGGAGTCCCGGGGCCCAAGGCCCAAGGTCAGCAGCCCCAGAGAAGGAGAGCCCTGGGGCTGAGACGTAATGGCAGTGAGGAGTTCGCCAGCACCCACTTCCCCAGTCTGCAAGGATTTGCATGGATTTGCCTAAGTTATGCATCAGTACAGTCTCTGCCTATATTTAGATGCCATGAAATAACTTTCTCCTTTTTAAAACTGAGATGGGGGCTATTTTAAGGTAGCCAAAGGTTACCTATTCGTGTACCATACATGCAACGCCGTATGGAGAATTGCACAATTTCGCAAACAATCCTGCAACCACATGGGAGCCCAGAGAACATTCTTCTGTGTTTGTCATGGCTAGTGGAGCGAACACCCCTTCCCACTTTAGAAGGAAAGAAACTACCCCCTCTCTCCCAAGCAATTAAACACTGGAGCTGTTGTATCTGCTGTTAGAAGCTCCAATCTCGGGACCAAGGAAGACGACCAGGGGAACAAACGCCAATCAGGATTTATCTGCAAGACATGTCATGGCTCCTCTTTCTCCTTCCTCGTCTCTTGGCATCAGCTTTCGGGAAGTCTGCAGGTGAGGGCCTACTGGGTGCCAGTGTTACAAACATGAGTAAGACCTACCCTTGGCCTCAAAGTTCTCAAAACAGATGCGGAAAGTGATCACGTCACTATAAAGTGAATTGTGAGAAGACAGAATTACGTACAGCCACTGTGGGACCACCGAGGAAGAACGCTCGGTCCAGGGAGTGAGGTGGAAGTTCAGGGAAGGTTCCAGAAAAAAACAAAACTAAAAAACTGATCAGAGTCTTGAAAGGACGAGGAAGAGGTGAGGGAGGGGGCCACGAGGAGGAAGGGTGTGGTCCCAGGTGTTCGGGCGGAGGGAACAGCATGAGGATGGCATGGAGGCGTGATCCAGCCGCTCGGGAGACCTGGGGGTTCAGGTGGGCTCCGGCTGAAGAGGGCCTCGTGTCGCTGAGGGCTTGCCCGCCATCCTCTCAGCAACGGCGGTTTTAAGGGGAAGAGCGGTGTGGCAACCGTGAACATGAGTGTTCCTGGCGGTGCCGGGGGGGCTGGCAGGCTGCAGGGCAGGGGAGGTCCATGAGGAGGTCGAGGAAAGCATCCAGCAGGGCGAGGAAGGTTTGAGCGAGGGCCCTGTCAGTAGGGGGTAAGAGGAGAGAGCGGGTCTGGGAAAGATCTAGAAGCTTAATGAGGAGCATCTAGTGAGTGGGTAGATATGGAGGGAAACCAAGGAGGAGGGAACAGGGACAAGAAGGGGGCCAGGCCGGCTTTGTTCCCCCGGGTTGGTTGGAGAGCTCTGGAAGACAGAGACAATGATGTTGTCAGGGAGATGGGAGAAAGGCAGGGTTTGTTTTTTGTTTTTTTTTCCCCTTAATGGGCAAATCGAGCTGTTAGCTGTTAGACGACCCCCTCGGGCTGAGGCGCCTCCCCTGATTGGAGACTCTGTAAATCCAACTGCTTTCCAACTCAGGCAGCATCCTGCTGCCTCTTGAGGATTTAATTCAATTCAACAAATACTAATTGAACAGCTACTCCTCATAAGGGAAAGGGGAAGAGACAGAACTAACAATTATTGAGTACTTAAACTGTGTTAGCAGAGTGTTAAGTGCATTTACATGTAATCTCATCTCCCATCACAGTGCCCTCAGCCCTGCGTGGCAGGGTCATTTACCTGCAGGGCCCTGAGAGGTCAAGTAATTTGTCCAAGCTTAGGTAGTAAGTGAGGTTGGGGGGGGGGATGCAAATCCAGAAGTCGTGCTCCATCTCTGAGACCCGTTGTTCCTCAGGGAACCCAGGAGCTTGCAAGGGACTGATACACAAACTATATTAAGCAAAAAAAAAAAAAGAGAGAGAGAGAGAGAGAAAGCACTGGCTTCTTTAACTAAAAAGCACATGAGTCAGTGGGCTCCAGGCATAGCTAGATCCAGGAGCTCAAATGGTGCTGTCAGCTCTCTCTTGTTCGTGCTTATAAATGAATAAAGCCATCTCTCTCCCACTGATGTCCTTCCTGGCTCATATATAAGGCAGCGTGATAGTTTGGGGGTCCCACAGGCTGAATTCAGATCGTGGCTACACTGCGTGACTTTAAACAAATTGCTGAACTTCTCAGTGCCTTTGTGTCCTCACCTGTAAAACAGGTAAAAGAAGAGCATGGGCCTCACAGGTTCTTGTGAGGAGTAAATGCGATTACCCACACAAGGTGCTTGGAATAGGGCCTGGCACCAAGTCAGCCGCCAGTATGCCAGCTATTATTGTTGATTTTTTCCCGAGAGAGAGAGAGAGAATCTTAAGCAGGTTCTATGCTCAACGTGGAGCCCACTAATGCGGGGCTCCATTTCACGATCCTGAGATCATGACCTGAGCCAAAATCAAGAGTTGGACACTTAACCGACTGAGCCCCCTGGGCTCCCCAACCAGCTATTATTGTTTCTGTCTCTGCTTTTTTGAGGCAGGCCTCATTCTCTCTTGCTGCAGACAGCTTCCTCCACGTGACCCCAGAAAGATGGCCACAGAAACCCCAATTTACATCATCCTCATGGCTCCTGGTCTCAGAGGAGGAAGACGTTTCTTGGCGTATACCTGTAGCAAATCTCAAGGCAGACTCTGATTGGTTCTGCTCAGGTCATGTGCCATCTCTGAGGCTGGGGATGGAGGGTTCTCATTGGGCAGCCTGCATCTGCCCGGCTTTGCACCATGTGAGGCACCTTGATTAGCAGCCCCCCTTGGATCATCTAGAAGGAGAAGAAGGAGGAATCCTTAAAAGATGGATGCAGTGAAGACAAAATAACCTATGTCCAGTGCTCTGCTGTGGGCGCTGTCGAAAGGGTGTGATGAGAGGGGCGCCTGGGTGGCGCAGTCGTTAAGCGTCTGCTTTTGACTCAGGGCGTGATCCCAGCATTCTGGGATCGAGCCCCACATCAGGCTCCTCCGCTAGGAGCCTGCTTCTTCCTCTCCCACTCCCCCTGCTTGTGTTCCCTCTCTCTCTCTCTGGCTCTCTCTCTCTGTCAAATAAATAAATAAAATCTTAAAAAAAAAAAAGAAAGAAAGAAAGGAAGGGTGTGATGAGAAGATGGGTGAGGCACAGCCTTCTCTCCGTGAGAACTTACAGCAAAGTGGGGAAGAGGAGGCAAAGACACACCTAACACCACCCGAAGGCAGATGTTATGGCCGGAGTGCTGGTGTCCCCCCAGATCCATAGGTTGAAATCTTAACCTGCAATGTGAGGATCCTAGGAGGTGGGGCCTTTGGGAAGTGGCACCCTCATGAATGGGACTGTCCCCTTCTAAAAGAGGTGCAAGAACACTTCCTTGCCCCTTTCTGCCATGTGAGGTTACGGCTGGGATGCAGGAAGCGGGCTCTCACCAGACACCAAATCGTCTGGTGCCTTGGTTTTGGACTCCCCATTCTGCAGGCCTGCAAAAAATAAATGTTTATTGTTTAAGCCACCTAGACTATGAAATTTTTTTGTTATAGCAGCCCAATGGACGGTGATGGCAGATGTCATAACAGATTGTCATAACAAATACCATCTAAGAGAAGGACAACTGACATTCCCTACAATTTTCAGGAAAGAAGAGATCACATCTTGTTGGCTGAGTCAGCACAAATCTTACGAAGAGGGTAGCAATTGAGATGAACTGTGAAGTATGGGTGGGATGTTGGCTCATGGGGATGGTACCCATTCAATGGGAATAATTGTGTTGGGAAGGGGGGCACCTAGTTTGAGTACAGGGTGTGGTAAAAGGTAATCTTGAGAGGTAAGGCTGGAAAGCCGAGCTAGCAACAGCACGCAAAAAAGTGGGCCAAGATCAAGAATCATTAGATCAGGGGGCTAGAAAAGAAACAGCTCTACATAAATATTGAATTACTGAGATTGAGGGCAGGGTACACATGGTGTGAGTCAGATGCTGAGGTCATTTAGAAAGTCCTGGAGTGAGAAGCACTATCAGCCAGGATGGGGAATAGCCAGGATAAGCAGATGGCCAGACAGCAAAGATTTTTAAAGAACCTGAATTCTTGATCCCCCATACCCTCCAAAGACTTCTACGTGACTCATGTAAATTCTACTTAATCCAAGAGAAGTTGGCTTTCTAGAAGCAGTTTTGTATCAATGATAAGTATGCGACCATTCATTCATTCACTCATTCACTCACTGAGTTAACATTTGTGGGGCATTGCTCTGGGCTCCAAGGACACAAATAAATAAGGCTCAGTCCCTGACCTCAAGGAACTCGCTGTCTGTGCAAACTATTACTTTGTTCATACTTGCTGGTTGCACACGTATACTGGTTATCTGCTATGTTTTGGCTCCCCACTGGACTGCGCATTCCAGTCAATAAATGTTTATTGACTGATTAATTGTATCTCTCTCCTCAGCCTCCACTTGCATTGAGAGACTTTAACGAAATAATTTAATTTCAATTATGTACTGTTGTGTGCAGAGTCTGGACATCGTAATAGGAAGCAAGGAGGAAGTTGAGCCCCCTTCATGAGAGGAGCAGCCGCTGCCCTCAGAATGTGCCAAGAAAGATCTAGTTCATTTGGAGGAAAAGTTAAATTTCATTTGGGGAGATGAAGTTAACAATAGAAGAGGGTCCAAATGGCCCCATGAAAGAGACTAGCAGAGGGACTGAGGTGCGGGGCAGGGAAGGGGGGTACATTGGAGGGTGGTAATGACCTTGCTGGGAGCTTGGACACAGATATCAGAGGGAGGGGGGTTGAGCTTCAGGCAGATGGCAGTGAATTAGGAACAGGTAATCGGAGAGTGGAAGGGAAAGAGCTGAGTGGAGTTTTATTGTAACACATGCAGGAAAATAGAGATGACCAGGAGTTCTTCAATACTCTCCCCATGAAGAAGTGGGGTCTATTGCTACTGCCCTTGCATCTGGGCTGGTCTGTGACTACATTGGCCCATGGAATACAACAGAAGTAAGGTTGTGTCAGTTCCAGGCCCAGGCTTTAAGGAGAATGGGGACTCGCTCCTTGGTCTCCTGGAGTCCAGAGCAGGTCTATCTTCAACCCTGATCACCTGTAGTTTGTCACCACTGAGATCCCAGCATCCGTCAGTTGAGCCCCAGTAGGTTACCATAGACCCCAGCATTGGTGTCCTCCTCCCACCTGCCATCCGGCTTCCCAGAGCTGCTGACCTTTTCTGCTAGGGTAGGTTTTACTTCCAAAACACCTCCGAGGAGCAATTGTCTGGCATTCCGTTGGGGAACCCATCTAGTCCTGCACTTGCCACAGCTGGTCCGTTTGAATTTTCTTGGGGTAGCCTGAATCCACATTGTTTTGTCCCCTCCTTGAACAGCTATCTCCAGATGGACCATGGCAGGATCCCCTGAATCAGTCCTGGTGCCCATTTCAGAGGTGACAAGGAGCTGCAGGTCGCCCCGTCTCCTCTGTCTTCTAACCTGCCTGCATAGGCGTGGCGCATCTTGAATTCCAGTTGTTCCCGAATTACTACTGCAAGCCTTTCACCTTCCTTCAGCCATTTGCTTCTCTTTCTCTGGTGATTCATATTCTGGCTCTTCCCAACAGAGCCCTGATCCCTCTGGGGGACCCTATGTCTTCAGCGATGAATATTGTGCCGAAAGGCACGAGATAAACCTGAGAGGGCAAGAACAATGTCCCCCCAGCCATGGGCCAGGCCCCATCCTCCTCTCAGCCCACCTTCTCCTCCAGCAGTTTTCTGAAACAGGAGATGGACAGGTAACACTCCTTGTCAACACAGCTCATCACTTCCCTGAGCGCAGACTGGGGTAGGAGGCCACTAAACACCCCCCCCCATTGTACCTAGAGGGGAACTGAGGCTCAGAGGAGAAAATCACCTGTCCAAGTTCAGAAAACTGGTCACCTGACACTCAGATCTCTTAACACCCAATCTGGTTCACTCATAACTACTATCTTTCCATGTCTGACGAAGTCATGCGTCGGATGGAAGGAAGGCCTATGGGATATTGAGTATAAGGAGTTAGAGAGGGTCAGATTCTGACCTCGGTTGAGATGAACGAAACACAGCTAAGCTTGCTCTCAAAAAATTAATGTCCTGGTGGGAGAGGATGTTAATTCAATGTATTAAAAAATGTTTTATTAAGTACCGACTATGTGCAAGACGTATATTAAGACCTGTGAAGAGCATGAAAATGAGTGAAACATGGTCTCTGACCTCCAGAGCTTATGATCCAGTAGGAGAGAAAGGACAGGTACACGTGAGGATAAAGCAGCAATGAAAAACTGGAACAGAATGATGAGCCTGGGGGCGCCTGGGTAGTGCAGTGGTTAAGCAACTGCCTTTGGCTCGGGGCGTGATCCCGGTGTTATGGGATCGAGCCCCACATCAGGCTCCTCCGCTGGGAGCCTGCTTCTTCCTCTCCCACTCCCCCTGCTTGTGTTCCCTCTCTCGCTGGCTGTTTCTCTCTGTCAAATTAATAAATAAAATCTTTAAAAAAAAAAAAAAGAATGATGAGCCTGGGTTAATTGTATCTCTCCAGTGAATGGTGGGAGCGAATGCCGGGAGAGGTGGAGAAGACGGGGATGTGTCCACACAGCCTCCCCGTTCCAGGGGACCAGCCCAAAGCTGGATAAGGAGGTTTTTCCCAGATACTCTTTGTGGCCCCTGCTTCTGGTGCCCGGAAGCTGGGCGCATCCTAGACGTGGCCAGTCAACCTGGCGTGTGCGCATAGGGTATGATACTGTGCCGTCAGACGCACGCACAATTCAAATAACCACCGTTGAGTGAACAGCGAGATGTCAAGCACGAAACCAGTGATGTCAGTTAACACGCACACTCCCATCGTTAATCTTTTTTCAAGAACACACAGCGACCTCAATCAGCATATGAAAAGCAGACGGAAAGATAAATATTTAATGCACTGGGGTGAGTGTCTATAGCGAGGGGCTAACAGGAAGAAGGGAAAATCATAAAATAGAAGGAAACACAGGCCTTGCACAGACCAATGACTTAAGGAATACGATTAGTTCCATATTATCTAAGAGAAGCGGGGGTCCTTGTGTCTGGGGAGAAGGTTGAGCTCTGTGAGGGAGATGGACCCGGGAGCAGTCAATCACCACCCCCTTATTTGCTTGCCAAGCCCACATTTCCAATGTCTGCCAGTTTCTGAGGCCGGAGACTCAGCGAGGCCCCCTCCCCCTGCTGCATAGGCGCCCAGGACAAGTCACTGGAAGCCTCCACGTCTTCATCAGCAACCTGCCTCCGCCCTGACCCAGCAGCTCCTGCTCCCCACCAGTACAGTCACAGTCCCAGACTTCTGACGCTTGGCCCTTGAGCAAGGAGAAAGGGAGCCTGAACGGCACGGTGCCTGTGAGCACTCGCCGACTTTAAGATGAGACAAACTTGAGTTCAAATGCAGACTCCAGCAACTAACTGTGTGACCTTAGGTAAATTACTTAACCTCTCTGAGCTTCATTTCTCCAAGCAATAAAGTACGCACAACTACTTACAGTGGTGTTGTAAGGATTCGATTAGCTAATCGTGAAGCACAAAACAGTAACAGTTTGTTTGTTGGTGAAGCTCACGGCTCTAGCAGGGACACACAGCAGTTGGGGTCTGAACGGTCATTCTAGTTAGACACCGATCTGCGGCGGAGACCTGGCCCCCGACTCTTCCCCTCCTACCGCACCCTCCCACCCCTGGGCCCTGCTCCCGTCTCCTCTGTTTTCACCCACTCTTGGGCTCTGCCCAAGCAGGATCTGCTCTTACCACCAGCCCCCAGGCGCTATAACCTCTGGGATCCTATGAAGTAAGACGGTGCTGAGAGCTGCCCAACCCTGCGGTTACAGTCTCCCCCGCCCCTTGACCACCTGCCGCCCTCATTTGCTGAAGAAGACAGAACGACACTGCAGTGCTGGCCCCTTTTCGCCCTAAAATGCCAAAAGGAGGCGAACACCCTGGGGGCTGGTGTCCAGATCTGACATCCTTCTGCGGCCCTGTTTGTGATGGGAACTCCAAAGCCATTTGTCACGGTAATGACTGCTCAGTCTAGAGCATCCTGGTGACTGATGGCCCAGCTGCCTAAAGCGTGTCTTCACGGCTTTTTCTTTCACTAGAGAGCAATCGCGCAGAGTGGCGGCAGGTGGGGGTGGCTAAGGGTTTTGAGATGAGAAGAGCGTCACGGCTCAGCGTGTTACCAACCCTGGGGCGCAAGGGCAGAGAGGGGGTGCAAAAGAATAGTCAGCTGATAGAGAAAATTCAAAATCTGTGCATTTGGGTGGGTCGTTTCATCAGAATGCCTCTGGGGTATCCCCTCCAGGCAAAAATGTCCCCCACCAAAACAGGGAAAGACATGATAACAGATGTGGTCTGAGCCTTAGCAGAGCGGGCAGGAGATCGGCTTGTCCTGCAACAGCCCTAAGGACAGAGCAAGAGGAAATATGGCCGAGAGGCTTCGAGGCGGATGAAGAGCGGCTTAAAGAAAATACTTGTCATGGGGTGCCTGGGGGGCTCCGTTGGTTAAGCATCTGCCTTGGGCTTGGGTCATGGTCTTGGAGTCCTGGGTTGGAACCCCACATTGGACTCCCTGTTCAGTGGGGAGTCTACTTCTCCCTCTGCCCTTCACCCCACTCATGCTCTCTCCCTCTCTTTCAAGTAAATAAATACAATATAAAAAAACAAAACAAAACCTTGTCCAGCTACCAGGAAGCAGGGCAGGTCCACGTGATTTTCCAAGGAAACATCTGGACATCTGCCCCTCTTTTCGAGCAAGGAGACACATCCCTGTCCAAGGTGGGGATGGGGTCTGATAGGTTTTGCGTTGCCAGTTTCTAGGAACCTCGGGATAATGAGGCGGGGGCTGATCACCCTGACTTGTGACTGGCAACGTGTGGAGGACTGCTGACCCTTTCCCAAGCTCTGGGGTAAGCGTGGAAATAAGGGAAGTCATGGGTTTCACCCAGAACCCGGGACTG
>NC_048225.1:103407436-103420035 GCF_002007445.2 Ailuropoda melanoleuca
GGTACCCCTCTGAGCAAAGGGCCGACTACAGCTACCATTCCTCCATGCCTGCCATGTGCCAGGGTCTGTGCTGAGACTTTACATGAATTACCCCATTTAATTCCCCCAGTAAGTCTGGTAGAGGGCTCTCTGATCAGTCTTATCTCTCAGAGGAGGTGGTGGGATCAGAGAAGAGCTTACCCTAAGGTCACACAGCCAGCAAGAGGCAAGAGCCAAGATTTAGGCCCAGGACCTCCCAGACTCTGGAGCAAATGCCTTAACTGTGAAAGACGCCCGATGGGACAAGTAGCTCTGAGCTGAAAGGGAGCACGTCTCAAGCTTCCATGACACCAGCTTAGAGACATTGGTAAGAGAAACCAAAGGGCAGCAGAAATGAATTCAGGTCAGAGGATGTGAGTGCACCCAGGGCCCCTCCAGATGGCCTGCTTGTGACGACAGAGTACAGGTGAGGAAAGGGAGGCCCCCAGGGACCAAATGATGTGCCCGGGGCCAAATGGCAGAGCCGGAACTGGAGCCCAGGTATCGTGGCTTGTAGGCCCTGAGCTGTCGCCTTGACCCACCCCAGGTCACTGGCAGCTTCCTTCTTCGGCTTCATAGCTTTACTCCCCACTGCCTGCCGTATCTGAGGCCGTCAGCAGAATCCATGGTCATCACCCTTTTCAGCCTCTAAAGAAACTTCTCGGGTTAAAATAAGGCCCCAAAACACAAGCCAGCAAACAAACAACTCCTCAAATAATTAGGGAGGCTCAGTTACGCTCCCATGAGTGTCCTCATAAATGCTTGAGATGGAAGGCTCCTGTGGTCTCCGTCCCCATCCCCATCTCCACCCCTGTTGTGTTTGAACTAGGGTAAAGAGACACCCAGACCAGCAGCGGGCCTCAGCACCCAACTGGAGCTTTGGTTTGGCTCCCAGACCCTGAGAGCTCCGTATAGGACAGAAGAGACGACGCCTCTATCACACTGGTCACCCTGCCCCACTGCTGCCTGCCCCAGGGCCATTTTCTTACCTGCTCAGGCCTCCAGTCCCCAGGGGTGGGGGGGAAGTGGGCGTCTGTGTTCCCAGAGCAAATGAGCTGCACCTGTTTGGTGAGACCCAGGTGGGAGTTTAGCAGGGTCATGGCAGCACCGAGCAAGCCTTCTGCAAACTCTGGCTGGAAAACTAGCTCTTTAGGGAGGGGAAAAAAAAAAAAAGTCCCTGATTGTAGAGACTGCCAATTTTTAGGGTGTAAAAACTCCTATAGTGGCCGATGGCAAGCTACCAATGGATTTAACATTCCTGAACATTTAGCACTTGGCTGTTGTGAGCTGGCCCCAGCGTAGCATCGCCCCTTCCTATGCTGCCTACCTTTGGCTCCCAGATGTCCTTGATGCAGAGGCAGTTTTTAATGTTGTCTCAGTCCCTGGCAGGTGTCTGACAAACAGTCTAGGAAAACCAAGTCCCAGACAGTACATCTCCCCAAGCTCCCAGGTTCCAGCCACAGGGGAAAGAAGCAAACAGTATAAAGCCTTGATGTCTAAAAGGGTTTTTCTTCCAAGAAGTTCAAAGCAGTTGCTGTGTCTGATCTTACCTTATCCTCCCAACACCCTGGGAAAGTGGGGAGACGGCGGGAATGATCTGGGTATCCTTTCCTGAAAGATAGGGACACTGAGGCCCAGAAAGCTTTGACAGTTTGGTCAAGGCCCCCAGCAGTTTGGGGCAGAGGCCGGAATGGGGAGCTCCATCATGCCTTCCATTCTCAACCTCATGGCTCCTTCCCCCACTCTGCCTTCTCACGACCCCACAGAGGAGGCGGATGGGGATGGAGAAGCAGATCTCACTGTGGTTTTCCCAGACAGATCCCAGGCCTTACTTCCCAGCTCTCGCAGTCTCAGACCACACACCCTTAGCGCCTCCAGGGGAGCTGGCCCGACAGGCTTCCCTTGGGGCTGTGCCAGCTCCGTCTCCGCTCATTAGCAGGTCTGTTTCCAGGTGGATCCACCGTGGGGTCATTAAAGCAATAAACAAGTTCCCGATTGTCGGTGGGCTGGACCTGGCACCCACCGTTCCTTGCATTGTGCGGAGTTCCAGCGGGCCCACACAGCCCCCGAAACAATGCCTCACTTCCTCCCAGGAAGCCGCAGACCCAAGCCAGTCTCCTGGGCTCGCCCACGTGCTCTGGCCAAGCCATTGTGTCCAAGACGGCCGGGTCCAGCCATTCCCATGACCAGGGAAATTGCATCCTCTCTGCCGTCCAAGAGGAGGAGGGCAAGGGGCCAGGGGCCAGAGAGCCACAGTTCCCCATTGCTCCCAATCCCCACAGTCCCTGCCAGGAGGCCTGTGGTCCCCGATGACCATTTGGATCCCAAACCTCAGCCTCTCCCTGGATCAGGGGTACAAAGAGGATCCTAGAAACAAATGCAGGCTGGAGCCCTAAACAAGCTTCTCAGGCATCCTGGCACCCCTTTCTCTCTCTCTTTGGCTAGGATTGCTCCCTGTGTCCCCAAAGTTTTCTTGTGTATATCCCCAGGAAGGGCTGAGTGGTGGCACAGAATAGGACCCATCAATTATGCAAGCAACAAGGTCATCCAGCCTCACCGAGAGTCATTGGCCCAGAGTGCCATTGGCGCAGAGGAGCCCCGGCCAGCCCAGGGTGCCTTTTCTCAAGGGAGCCGAATGGGTCCTCAGTGGGCCTATGCCACGATGACTGCCGATTTCAGGTTTCTTTCTTTTAAACGGCTCTGCTTGGGAATTATGTCTTATGGACAGGAAAGGACCTGGGACAGAGGGAACTAGGTTCTGAGGGGAAGATGAGACTCAGGGTGGGGACAACACCAAGAAGCCTAGGTCAGGTCCACGGAACCTCACGCACAGACCAGAGAGCCTGGCCCTGGGGGTCCACGGGTTAAGAAGCGTTGGGGTCTGACGGCGGAGGCGCCAGAGACTGTGTGCCGTCTCTCGCCCTTGCCAAGACCCAGCAGGGGCTGGTGAGGCTGATGTGCTTAGTTGAAGGCCAACTCCGCATCAGCTGAACGCAGTCTGCTCGGGCGGCTTGGCTTCGGCCCGAAGCCCTGACCTGGGGTAGCGCTGAGAGCTCATGCACAGAGCTGGCTGGTAGCAGGTGCAGGAGGCTCCGGCTGGTGGAGGCTGATGAAGAAAGGTCTTGCCTGGGGGTGGCAGGTGGGAAGGACATGCTGGGACAGAGACCTGTCACAGAGAAAGGAACCCCTGCTGGAGGATGGCTTTGGGGTAGAGATGGTGGAAATGTGTTGAAGGGGGTGGGAAGATCGAGAGTGAGCCCGGCTTCCAGGGGAGCACACAGCCATGTAGCCTTTTTGGTTTCTTTTAAAATTAACTTTATTGAGATAGAACTTACTTAAAATATACCATTTTTAAGGGAACAGTTCAATGAGGTTTGACAAATATTTAAAACCCATGTTACCACCAGCACAATCCAAGATATAGAACATTTTCATCACCCGCTAAAAGTTCCCCTGTGCCGCCTTGTAGCCAGTCTCTCTCCAGCCGTTGGCCCCAGGCAGCCACTGCTCTGTTTCTGCCACTGTAGGAGAGTTTTGCAAATTCAAGATTTCCATATAAACAGAACCGGAGAGTGTGGACCCTTCTTTCAGTTGTTCCACGAGTAAGTAGTTTGTTTCTTGTCACTGCTCAGTAGTATTCCACTGGGGGGCTCCTCCACACTTCGTTGATCTACTCGCTTATTAATGGACATGTGGATTATTTCCCGTTTGGGGCTGTGGTGAGTAAGACTTCCGTTAATGTTAATGTAAGAGTCTTTACGGATCTATGTTTTCATTTCTCTTGGGTATTTTATTTAGTAGGGAATCCTTGGGTTATATGTGGGTGTACGTTAGCTTTACAAGAAATTGCCAAACTATTTTCCAAAGTGGCTGTAGCGTTTTACACACCCACCAGCGATACAGGAGCGTTCTGGCTGCTCTGCACCCTTGCTCACGCTTGTATCTCCCACCTTTGTTCCTCTTAGCCATTCCAAGAGGAGTGTGGGACCCTCTCCTTGTGGTTGAAATTTGCATTTCCTTGATGACGAATGATGCGAACGTGCCTATTGGCCATTTATATGTTTTCTTGGGGAAGTGATTGTTCAAATCTTTTGTCCATTAAAAAAATACATTGCGTTGTTTGTCTTATTATTGAATTGTAAAAATACATATGTTCTACTTTCATTATATATTCTGGGGGCTCCTGCCTAGCTGAGTCGGTGGAGCATGCAACTCCTGATCTCAGGGTTGTGGGTTCAAGCCCCACTTTGGGTGCGGACATTACTTAGAAATAAAATCTTTAAAAAAATTATATATTCTGAATATATCTTTATATATTCTGAATACAAGTCCTTTGCAGGTACATGTTTGTAAATACTTTCTCCTGGGCTATGACCTATGACTTCCTTTTACATTTTCCAAAAGTGTCCTTTGAAGAGCAGAAGTTTCTAATTTCAATGGGGTGAAATTTATTGGGTTTTTTGGGGGGTCTTTAGAAATCTTTCTTATCCCAAGGGCACAAGGATTTTCTTTTAGAATTGTATCATTTTAGCTGTGATGTGTAGGTCTATGATCCATTTCTAGTTTATCTTGGTATGTATTATGAGGTTGGGGTCAAGGTGTATTTTTTTCCATAAGACTGTCCAGTTGTTCTAGCACCATTTGTTGAAAAGATAGCCTTTCCTCTTGAAATTACCGTGGCACGCTTGTCAACAATCAATTGACAAAACATGTGTAGGTCTGGGGCGCCTGGGTGGCACAACCATTAAGCGTCTGCCTTCGGCTCACGGCGTGATCTCGGCGTTATGGGATCGAGCCCCACGTCAGGCTCCTCTGCTATGAGCCTGCTTCTTCCTCTCCCTCCCCCCCCCTTGTGTTCCCTCTCTCGCTGGCTGTCTCTATCTCTGTCAAATAAATAAAAGCTTTAAAAAAAAAAAACAACATGTGTAGGTCTATTTCTGGACTCCCTATTTTGTTTCACTGGTGTGTATGTCCGTCCTTACACCAATGCCACACTGACTTGATTACTATAGCTTTATAGTAGGTCTTGAAGTCAAATAATATAAACCCTACCTTGCTCTTCTTTTTTTTTTTTTAAAGATTTTTATTTATTTATTTGACAGAAAGAGTGGGAGAGCACAAGCAGGGAAACAGTAGAGGGAGAGGGAGAAGCGGGCTTTCCGCAGAGCAGGGAGCCCAACGTGGGGCTCGATCCCAGGACTCTGGGATCATGACCCAAGTCGAAGGCAGATGCTTAACCATCTGAGCCACCCAGGCGCCCCTTACCTTGCTCTTCTTTTTCAAGATTGCTTTGGATATTCTAAGTCCTTTGAATTTTCACATAAATTTTAGAACCTGTTTGTCAATTTCCGCAAAAATTACCGGATGATTGTCTTAATCTGTTTGGGCTGCTGTAACAGAATTCCATAGATTTACCATCGGCTGAAACAACAGAATTTTATTTCTCACAGTTCTGGAGGCTGGGAAATCCCAGATACAGGGACTGGCAGATTTGGTGTCTGGTGAGAGCCTACTTCCTAGTTCATACATGGCTGTCTTCTTGCTGTGTCCTCACATGGAGGAAGGGGTAAGGGAGCTTTCTGGGAACTTTCTAAATGTTTATTTCTTTATTTTTTAAAGATTTTATTTATTTATTTGAGAGAGAGAAAGCGCACGCGGGGGGGGGGGTGGCCGAGAGAGGGGGAGAAGCAAGCAGGGAGCCCGTTGCTCAGGTCGATCCCAGGACCCCAGGATCACGACGTGAGCTGAAGGCAGATGTTTGACTGGCTGAGCCACCCAGGCACCCCTGGGGACTTTTTTTTTATAAGGGTACTAATCCCATTTGTGAGGACTCTGTCTCCATGACCTAATTAGCCTCCAAAGGCCCCATTTCTTTTCCCTTTTTTTTTTTTTTTTTCTTAGTGAGAGACAGAGAGACAGCATGTAAGCTGGGACGGGGAGGGGGGGGCACTGGGAGGGGAGGGGCGGAGGGAATCTTAAGCAAGCTCCCAGCATAGAGCCTGACATGGGGCTCCATGCAGGGCTCAATCTTGTAAGCCTGAGGTCATGACCTCAGCAGAAATCAAGTGTCTGGCCCTTAACTGACTGAGCCTCCCAGGTGCCCCCAAAGGCCCCATTTCCTGATATAATCACATCGGGATTAGGGTTTCAGCATATGAATTTGGAGGCCGGGGTAGGACACAAACATTCAGTCTATAGCAGTGGTTATGACTGGATTACATTGACTCTGTAGATCAGTTTGGGGAAAGTTAACATTTTAACAATATTGAGTCTTCTCATCCATGAACATGGCATAGCTCTTCATTCATTTAGATCTTTCATTTCTCTCAGCAATGTTTTAAAGTTTTCCATGTAAATGTCTTACATATCTTTCATTAAATTGATCTCTAAGTATTTCATGTTTGTTGATGCTACTGTAAATGACACCTTTTTATTCCATTTTCCAATAGTTTGTTACAAGTACATACAAATACGAGTGATTTTTTTTGTATATTGACCATGTATTCTACGACCTTGCTCAATTGACTTATCAGCTGTAGTAGTTTTTTTGTGAATTGCTTAGAGCTTTCTTTTTTTTTTTTTAAAGATTTTATTTATTTATTCGACAGAGATAGAGACAGCCAGCGAGAGAGGGAACACAAGCAGGGGGAATGGGAGAGGAAGAAGCAGGCTCATAGCAGAAGAGCCTGATGTGGGGCTCGATCCCATAACGCCGGGATTACGCCCTGAGCTGAAGGCAGACGCTTAAGCACTGTGCCACCCAGGCGCCCCTGCTTAGAGCTTTCTGCATAGATATCATTATAGCCATGAATAAAGACAGTTTAATTTCTTCCTTTACTATCTGTATGCCCTGCATTCCTGAATTACCCTACTTTGTATATTATTGGGTTCTACTTGCAAAGATTTTGTTAAGGCTTTGTGTCTATTGTTCAGGAGGGATATTAATCTGTAGGTTTTTTTCCTTGTAACATCTTTGGCTGTGGCATCTGGGTAATGCTGGACTCATAAAATGAGTTGAGAAATATTCCTTCTTCTTCTGTGCTCTGAGATAATTAACGTATGGTTAGTATTATTTCATCCTTAAATGACTGATAGAATTTTGCCAGTTTTTTAAAAATTATGAATTTGTGTCTTTAGTAGATAGAGAGCTATTCAGATTTTCTATTTCTTCTTGGGCCAGTTCTTCTAATATGTGTTTTTCAAATTATTTGTCCATTTCGTGTAAATTGCCAAATTTATTCTATAGAGTTGTTAATACTCCCTTCTTATCCTTTTAATGTCTATAGGATCTGAAGGGATGCTCCCTCCCTTTCATTCTTGATATTGGTAATTTGTGTCTTTTCTCTTTGGTTGTTGATCAATCTAGCTGGAGGTTTATCGATTTTATTGATCTTTTCAACGACCCAGTCTTTGCTTTCATTGATTTTCCTCATTGTTGGTCTCTTTCCTATTTCACTGATTTCTAGTCTTATCTTTACTATTTTCTTCCTAACGTGGCTTTTTGAAGGTTGTAGAAGGGCATAGGTTCCCACTCCCACCTTCAATCATAAATCTTGGAAGGTCTAAATGGAAAGGGCTCTTAGAAGTAATCTTGTCCAACCCCTTCATTTTATAGGTGAACAGAAATCCAAGGGGGAAAATCTTTTCCTCAGGCCACTTAGTTTTCTTTCAAAGCCAACTCATTTATTAATTTATTTATCCCTTCCTTCATTAATATAGTTCTATTCATTTATGTAAGGCATACTTGTTGAACTTATATTATGGGCCAGAGACTGTGTTCTGTTCTAAGAACAATGATGAGTAAGTCATAGTCTTTGCCTTCAAAAATCTCCCAGCCTAATGAGGGAGATAGCAAGTCATCAGTGCCAAGTGCCATCACAGAAGTGCTCTCAAGGTGCCATGAGTGCACAGAGGAAAGAAGGACAAAATCTAATCACTAGTGTGTGAGGATATGGTGGAGGTTGGTCATGGAAGACTTCAGAAAAAAACTTTTAAAATGGATTTTTTTTAAAGGATTTTATTTATTTATGTGACAGAGAAACAGCCAGCGAGAGAGGGAACACAGCAGGGGAGTGGGAGAGGAAGAAGCAGGCTCCCAGTGGAGGAGCCTGATGTGGGGCTCAATCCCAGAACGCCGGGATCACGCCCTGAGCCGAAGGCAGACGCTTAACGACTGCGTTACCCAGGCGCCCCTAAAAATGGATTTTGCAGGCAAAATAACTCTTCTTTTTTGGGAGGGGAGTTTACTATTTATTTATGACAAATATCCCACATTCGTGATCTTCTCCAGTCAGAAGTTCTTTGAAACGGTGCCATCGGCCTTGGCCAGTCAGAGGATGGCGTCATCAGACTCCCCCATCCTGCAAATGGCCCTACAGATAGCGTGGGTTTTGAACTGGCCGCTGAACCTGCCCGTCACTTTGTCAGCCTCGGCCACATTTATCTGGATGGACGTGTGGTCCTTGGCGCCGATGATGCAGTTGCTGGCAGAGCATTTCCACGGCACGTACAGGTCCACGAACTCACTGGTGTCGTTCTGCACGCCGAGGGCTCACCTGTTGCCACCACCACGAGCACGAGCACAGAAAGCCAAAATAACTCTTCTTCACTCCAGAAAGAGCTTTGTGAATCTACCTAAATATTTGTTTAAATAAGGCAAATAGAAAGCAATGCAAGTTTCAATAAGAAGTCATCAGTGAATCAATTAGCTAATTTTGAGTCCAGCATCATGCTAAGAGGTTCAGGAGAATACAGATTATGCAGATGATTCAATCATGCTTTCTAGAGAATAAATATTCTCTCAGATTCCCACTTACTAGTTTTCTTTTTTGCAGATGGCTGATCCCATGCATTGAAGGCAAATATATTTAGAAGCTGTAGAGTTATCTTATTGATATTGACATCCTGATCTATTATCTGCTTACCTATTGCTGCATAACGGATTACCCCCAAATTTAGCAACTTAAACAATAAGCATTTCTCGTCTCACAGAGTTTCTGAGGGTTGGGGATCCAGGAGTAGCTTAGCTGAATCCTTCTGGCTCAGGGTCTCTTAGAAGGTCTCTAAGACCTTGGGGTCATGAATTCAAGCCCCACATTGGGTGTAGAGATTACTTTAAAAAATAATAAAAAAAGAAGTGTCACTAAGTCTAGCCCATACTCAATGGGAAGAGATTACATCAGCACAAGGGCATGCACACCAAAAAGTGGGGATCATTGGGGGCCACCTTGGAGACTTACTACCACAGAGACCCTCATACACCGACTACGATATTAACAATCTGGAAGCCTAGTGGCACTGAGATTGAAATGGCCAATTCACCTTTGCCTCATTTTCCACATGGAACTTTAAAGATTTATTTATTTTTTGAGAGAGAGAGAGAGCGCTCACATGCACGTGCAGAGAGGGGGAGAGGGAGAGAATCTCAAGCAGACTCTATCTTGGGGCTCAAACCCACGACCCTGAGATCATGACCTGAGCTGAAACTAAGAGTTCGGCGCTCAACTGACCGAGCCACCCAGGTGCACTCCACATGGAACTTTAAAGAAAAGGGCCTAATTCTTAGACATGAAATTATTTTGTAAGCTCCAGTCCTCTTTGTGGTTATTATACTATTACACCCCAAAATAAAATGTTATAGTTTTACTGAGAACTGTATTCAGCCCCATGCTGGGAGAAATACCTGAGATCTCAGGAGGCAACTTCTGGGAATCTCCTAGGGCAGAGTCATTATCCGCTGGCAGTTTAGAATTACGCAGGATTATGCCTTCTTTTATTCTAGGGGCTGAGGATGCAGCAGTGAACAAGACAGAGGGGAGCGGGGATGATGTTACAGATTGAATGTTTGTGTACCCCCCAAATTCATATGTTGAAGCCCAGATCCCCATTGTGATAATTTTTGGAGATGGGGCCATCGGTAGTTGATTGGATAAAGTCCTGAGGGTGGGGACTCCGTGATTAGGATTCGTTTCTTATAAGAAGAGGAAGAGAGATGAGAGCCCTCTGTTCACCAAGGGAGCATACAGGGAGAAGTGGCCATCTGTAAGCTAGGAAGAGTTGTCGTCAGGAACCCAAATGGCTGGCGCCTTGATCTGGGACTTCCAGCCTCTAGAACTGTGGGAAGTGAATTTCTGTCGTGTAGGACAGCCAGTCTGTGGCAGCTTGCTCTAGCAGCCTGAGCAGACTAACATAAGGGGCTACTGTCACCTGATGGAGCAGAAGCAAGACTGAACTCACGGTGTCAGGGTTCTACAGTGTGTTCAGGGGTACAGGAATCTGCAGGCTTCACGACAGCGTCTGTCTGCAGAGGGGCAGGGCTGACGGAAGGGAGCTCCAACAGCTGAAGAAGTTACCGAAAATGTGACTGGGGAGCAGGGAAGTAAACATGTGGAGGGCCGGAGTGCTAAGCCGATAGTAGAATATTTGGAGAGGATTCACACTGTTGACACAGGGGTGGGGTCACTCTGGTCATTGGTGGGGATCGCAGTGATGAAATATTGTGTTTAACAGCGTAGTCTTCCGTTTGCATACAGTTTGTCATGAAAGAGATACTTAAAGTGGGAATGAGTGCTAAGACCTAGTTTACTTTTCTGGGACTCAAGAGAGTCTTGCAGAGAAGCTTGTTTACAATCAGAGTCAAGCCACGAAACACAGCAGATTGCTCACCCTCATGCACCCCGGCGACAAGAAAGTTCTCGTTCTTGCGTAGAGCAAGTAACCCAGCTGGGATGTATCTGATTCTTCTCTAAGAGTGTTTGGAAGGAGATGATTCTAGGCTTGAGTCAAAATCAGGGAAAGTTTTGGGGGAGACCTACATGCTCAAGGGAACTGATTCAGCTGCCATGACAAAGGCCAATGTCACCATGGCTTATATCAGACAGGAATGTATCAGTCTCTCCTATAATTGTCCAAGAACAGGCAGAACAGAACTTTATGGGGCTCCGTGGTATCAGAGACCCGTACTCCTTTTTCACTGCCCTTTGTTCATCTCATGGCCTTCAGGCTATCCCATAACTGTGAGAGCTCCTGCCACCATACCCACATTCCAGACAGCAGAAGGTAGAAAGAGACAATGGAAAGCATATATATTCTTTATGGTGAAGGACAGAACCAGGAAGTTGCACATACCACTCTGTGTACGTCCTGTGGGGCAGAACCAGGAAGTTGTGTTTCACTTCTGCTTAGGTTCTATCGGCCGGAACCTAGGCGCACGGCTAGATTTTGCTGCAGGGGAGCCTGGGAAAATGCAGTCTTTTGATTGGCAGTCATTTTCTCGGCTAAAACTTGTATTGCTCTAGAAGGGAGAAACATACTGGGGGAACAACTAGCAGTCTCAGATGTCACAACCTCCCGTAATCTTGTCTGCAAGGAAGGCAAATCAGATCAGTCATCGCCAGGTAAATACCCTATCTTTTCACGAGACTATAAACTGTATGACGCAAGGACCCTGTCTCTTTTTGCTCTTCACTTTATCCTCATTTCCTAGCATAATTCCTGCTACATAGTAGCTTCTCGATACAAATTTAATAAATAAATGGATGAATGAGAGGCAGCTAGATGTAAGAATTCCAGAAGACCCTTCGTTGTGCCTTTTCCCAAGAACTTTTCTGCAAGGCTCAAGACCACTTGGCTTCTTGTTAAAATTAAACCTGAGGTCTGTTGGGAGTTTTTCCACAAAGTGAAATTTCCTGCCCTCCATACCCTGCCAAGTGGTGTGGTTTCTTTATACCCTTGGTCTGATGTCTGCTGATGGTGAACTTGAGATGATGTCGTGCTCCGAGAGCAGCTGGATGGCATATGCTATGAGAAAGCTGGGATCCTCCACGGCTCTGATGTGTCATTCCTGTAAGCAAACCTGGTATCTTCCTGAGAATTTTATCCCAAGGTCTCCTATATTACACAGATTAATTCTTACAGATAGGAGGGGCCTGCTTTGGAGCAAGTGAGGCATATGTTGGGAGCTGTTGGGCAGGCCAGCTCCAGGTGGCCGAGCATCCAGCCTCCTCAGCTTGGAGCCTGGGTCAGCCTTGCGGCTCTCCCCTGAGGGCTGTGTTTCCAGCCCCCGCATTTAATAAGCTGAGAGAATTGAAAACAGTAAAATATGGAAGATAATACACCAGTCAATAAAAAGATCAAGTAAACTAAGAAGAAATAAAAAGATGGTAAAAACAGTAAAAAAAAAAAAAAAGGCAGCTGGCAAAGTGATAATATGAACTAAAAATAAACCAAATAAGCTAAAAAGAAATGAAAAGATAGAACAAAGACACGATAAGGCAAAGGTTAGAAATAAAAGATGGAGAATAAAAAGATAATACAATAACAATAAATTGAGAAGATAAGATGAGATAAAAGCAAATAGTATGAAATAGCTAGAACAAAGACGGAACAGAGATTAAAAATGACAGAGATAAGTAAAATCATTAAAACCAGAAAAATAAAAGACTAAAGGGATTAAAACAATAAAATGTGTTAAACCAATACCAGAAGAAATAAAAAATTTAAAAGACTAGGCTATGGCGGAAGAGAGTAATAGATCAATTTTGTTTCAAATTAAGCTAATACAGCAATGCTAGTACAAAACC
>NC_048225.1:103420877-103496670 GCF_002007445.2 Ailuropoda melanoleuca
AATACCCTATCTTTTCACGAGACTATAAACTGTATGACGCAAGGACCCTGTCTCTTTTTGCTCTTCACTTTATCCTCATTTCCTAGCATAATTCCTGCTACATAGTAGCTTCTCGATACAAATTTAATAAATAAATGGATGAATGAGAGGCAGCTAGATGTAAGAATTCCAGAAGACCCTTCGTTGTGCCTTTTCCCAAGAACTTTTCTGCAAGGCTCAAGACCACTTGGCTTCTTGTTAAAATTAAACCTGAGGTCTGTTGGGAGTTTTTCCACAAAGTGAAATTTCCTGCCCTCCATACCCTGCCAAGTGGTGTGGTTTCTTTATACCCTTGGTCTGATGTCTGCTGATGGTGAACTTGAGATGATGTCGTGCTCCGAGAGCAGCTGGATGGCATATGCTATGAGAAAGCTGGGATCCTCCACGGTTCTGATGTGTCATTCCTGTAAGCAAACCTGGTATCTTCCTGAGAATTTTATCCCAAGGTCTCCTATATTACACAGATTAATTCTTACAGATAGGAGGGGCCTGCTTTGGAGCAAGTGAGGCATATGTTGGGAGCTGTTGGGCAGGCCAGCTCCAGGTGGCCGAGCATCCAGCCTCCTCAGCTTGGAGCCTGGGTCAGCCTTGCGGCTCTCCCCTGAGGGCTGTGTTTCCAGCCCCCGCATTTAATAAGCTGAGAGAATTGAAAACAGTAAAATATGGAAGATAATACACCAGTCAATAAAAAGATCAAGTAAACTAAGAAGAAATAAAAAGATGGTAAAAACAGTAAAAAAAAAAAAAAAGGCAGCTGGCAAAGTGATAATATGAACTAAAAATAAACCAAATAAGCTAAAAAGAAATGAAAAGATAGAACAAAGACACGATAAGGCAAAGGTTAGAAATAAAAGATGGAGAATAAAAAGATAATACAATAACAATAAATTGAGAAGATAAGATGAGATAAAAGCAAATAGTATGAAATAGCTAGAACAAAGACGGAACAGAGATTAAAAATGACAGAGATAAGTAAAATCATTAAAACCAGAAAAATAAAAGACTAAAGGGATTAAAACAATAAAATGTGTTAAACCAATACCAGAAGAAATAAAAAATTTAAAAGACTAGGTTATGGCGGAAGAGAGTAATAGATCAATTTTGTTTCAAATTAAGCTAATACAGCAATGCTAGTCCAAAACCTGCCCCTGGGGCGCCTGGGTGGCACAGCGGTTAAGCGTCTGCCTTCGGCTCAGGGCGTGATCCCGGCGTTANTTATGGCGGAAGAGAGTAATAGATCAATTTTGTTTCAAATTAAGCTAATACAGCAATGCTAGTACAAAACCTGCCCCACCGGGGCGCCTGGTGGCACAGCGGTTAAGCGTCTGCCTTCGGCTCAGGGCGTGATCCCGGCGTTATGGGATTGAGCCCCACATCAGGCTCCTCTGCTATGAGCCTGCTTCTTCCTCTCCCATCCCCCCTGCTTGTGTTCCCTCTCTCGCTGGCTGTCTCTATAGCTCTGTCAAATAAATAAATAAAATCTTTAAAAACAAAAAAAAAACCTACCCCCTTATGCAGACACGTTCTCGGAGTCCAGGAAGCCCCAAGCTTCTGCAGACCTCCCAACCTCTAAGCATCCCTATTTGAATATTTGCTAGAGCTGCCCTTAAAAAGCACCATGGACTGGGGGCTTAAACAGCAGAAATGTAGCTTCTCACAGGTCTGGGGGCTAGAAGTCCATGAAGGGAGGCTTCTTCTGAGGGCTCTGAGGGAAGGATCTGTCCCAGGCCTCTCTCCTTGGTTTGCTGACGGCCATCTTCTCTTCCCCTCTGTGTCTATATGAAAATTTCTTCTTTTTATAAGGACACCAGTCATGTTGGATTATGGCCCACCCTACTGACTTCATTTTAACAAAATTACCTCTTAAAGACCCTGTCTCCAAGTATAGTCACCCTCTGAGGTACTGGGAGTTAGGACATACGAATTTGGAGACACAGTTCAGCCCATAACAGCACCCATGCAGGGAGTCCCTGGCGGGATACTCTCCAGGCAGAGAGATGAAGGCAGAGAGCAAGACCTTTGACCTCTTGCCTAGTTTAGGGCCTCTGACAGAACTGATTTTTTTCTCCTTGATTTTAGTTTCTTTCTTTTCTTTCTTTCTTTCTTTCTTTCTTTCTTTCTTTCTTTCTTAAAGATTTTATTTATTTATTCAACAGAGATAGAGACAGCCAGCGAGAGAGGGAACACAAGCAGGGGGAGTGGGAGAGGAAGAAGCAGGCTCATAGCGGAGGAGCCTGATGTGGGGCTCGATCCCATAATGCCAGGATCACGCCCTGAGCCGAAGGCAGACGTTTAACTGCTGTGCCACCCAGGCGCCCCTCTTTCTTTCCTTTCTTTCTTTCTTTCTTTCTTTCTTTCTTTCTTTCTTTCTTCCTTTCTCTCTCTCTTTCTTTCTAGATTTTATTTATTTCTTTGAGAGAGAGTGAGAGAGTGAGAGAACAAGTAGGGGAAGGGGCAGAGGGAGAAGCAGACTCCTTGCTGAGCAAGGAACCCCACATGGGACTCGATCCCAAGACCCTAGGATCATGACCTGAGCCGAAGGCAGAGACTTAACTGACTGAGCCACCCAGGTGCCCTTGATTTTAGTTTCTGATTAATATTCTTCATTTCACTTGGACCCACAGGGCAATAAGGCTGAGTCCTAGAAAGATAGAAAGTCCTAGAAAGTTCTGAAGTCCCTAACCCATATTCTTTCCTGATGTTAAGGTCGCTGGGAGCAAGAAATGTCCTGGCAGACAGTCTCCTATGGCTAATGCAGAGGCCCATCTGGGAGGTGGGGCTGGGGCTCCTGGCCTCTCATGCCAAGAGACTTCCGCTCTATCTAGAAGCACTTGTGAGAGGGCAGGTGCCTTCCAATTCCCCCCAAACCGACATCACAATTTCTAGCAGAAGTTTAGAGTTTATATTTCATTGTCTTCTGCCTTTTCCAAATAGGGAAGCCTGAGAGAGCTGGACCAGAACACTTGGGAATGAGTTTTCTATACTTGGTTTCTCCCTTGGTCCTTGAGGTGGAGTTCAGAACTGTGTGCAGTAGAGAGAAGCCTGGAAAATCCTTCTCCTCTTATCCTGGAGAAGAGGAAACACAGACCCATAGAAGAGGCAAGCCAAAGATCACCTAGTTCAATATCCTCGTTAAGAGTTGAGGAAATAGANGGGAACCTGGGTGGCACAGCGGTTAAGTGTCTGCCTTCAGCTCAGGGCGTGATCCCGGCGTTATGGGATCGAGCCCCACATCAGGCTCCTCCGCTATGAGCCTGCTTCTTCCTCTCCCACTCCCCCTGCTTGTGTTCCCTCTCTCGCTGGCTGTCTCTATCTCTGTTGAATAAATAAATAAAATCTTTAAAAAAAATANAGAAGTTTAGAGTTTATATTTCATTGTCTTCTGCCTTTTCCAAATAGGGAAGCCTGAGAGAGCTGGACCAGAACACTTGGGAATGAGTTTTCTATACTTGGTTTCTCCCTTGGTCCTTGAGGTGGAGTTCAGAACTGTGTGCAGTAGAGAGAAGCCTGGAAAATCCTTCTCCTCTTATCCTGGAGAAGAGGAAACACAGACCCATAGAAGAGGCAAGCCAAAGATCACCTAGTTCAATATCCTCGTTAAGAAGTTGAGGAAATAGAAATCCAGGAAGGAGAGATTTGCCCAGAAGTATTCTCTCTCTGTCTCTGTCTCTCTCTCGCACACATGCACATGCACGCCGGCGTGCACACTGAGCAGGGAGATGGAGCCCAGGCCCCAGGCTGCCTTCTGTCTAGGCTGGCATCATGGGCTTTCAACCTGCATAGCTGCACAGGGCGCCGTGCTCAGAAGGGCCCGTGCTTGATTTAAGGCTCTGCTACCACCATCTTGAATTCTTAACAACTTTGCAGCAAGGGGCGCTGCCTACCATTCTGCAGTGGGCCCTGCCGGCTGCGAGGCCAGTCCTACCGCTTACTCCAATCAGGAAGGAAGCACCAGCCACTCAAGCTCCTTTTGACCACAAGCTGTCCAGAGCAGAGGCTTGCTTCCAGTTCTTGGCACAAGATAAGCCCTTCAGAAAAGAAGAAGGAAGGGGAGGATGCCTTTGCTTCAGGGCCCGAGGCACTCTCTCCCTAGCCTTAATTCCCCAGTGAGTTCTTCGCTAGGGTGTGAACCTCACAGGCACCCACCTCGAATCTCCAGCCTGCAGGCTGGGCCAGTCCCAGCCCTGTGTTCTTCAAGATCCCCCGTCTCCCTGGCAGAAACCCAAAGGGGCGGGACAGGGGAGGGATGAAAGGAAAGTGAAAGTATCAGCCTCTCTGGATGGCCTCTCCTCCTCCTCCTCCTCCTCCTCCTCCTCCTCCTCCCTCCCCCCGTTGCCATGGAGACCAGAACAAAGCCTCTCTTTCCCCTCTTTTCTGGATTGTTAATTGTCTTTACTCCATGGTGCCTTTGTTAATTGTTGCCAGTCCCCTCCCAGGATGAGGATCTAGGTCTCCTCAAGACAGGAAAGAGGGTTAAAAAAAGTTAGGTGGTGGGGGTGGGGTACTATAAACCAGGTGGTGGGGGGTGGAGGGGAATGAGGAGGCCACCTCAGGATGTCCTAAATTCCAGGGGCTGCTGGGAAGGGAACAACCTTCTTCACTTCTCTGCCTCCCTCCCTCCCTCCATCGGCTGCCCCGGTTCAGGTGGGGCCCAAGGCCCCCCTCTGTGGGAAGGACTGGGAGAGAAGGAAGGAGAGAAGAAAACACCCATTGTGCAGGGCCTTACTGTGTGTGGGCGCCCTCAGAGGGAGGTAACCCTGCCTTTGCACCCATTCCAAATTGATCAGTAAGACATGCGACCTGATTTTTGCCCCCAGGGTTTGGGGGGCAAATTTGCAGGGAGAGAATGTTTGCTAGGTCTGGAGGTGAGACCTGATACTCCAGCCCTCTTCCCCAAGCTGACTTCCCCATGGTAGCTAGACATGGGAAGAATGGAGTGGAGAAGTTTTGGAAGATTGTGTGTGTGTGTGTGTGTGTGTGTAGAAAGGACTCACATCACTGGCATTAGGGGAGCACATGCACTCAGTGAGGTCCCTGTGTGTGTGCATGCAAGTGCGTTGGGGGTGGGGGTATGGGTTGAGTCCTCTGTCCTTGGGAGACAGTCCTCCAGTTGGGGGACAGGTGGCCAACCATCACATAAGAAGCAGAGAGCTGTTGCTTTTTATTTATTTATTTTTTAAAAGTAGGTTCCACGTCCAGCGTGGAGCCCAGTGCGGGGCTTGAACTCAGGACCCTGAGATCAAGACCTGAGCTGAGATCAAGAGTCAAACACCCAACTGACTGAGCCCCCCCAGGCACCCTGAGCTGTTTCTAGCTCGAAGGCCTGGGCTAGAATTTGGGTTGCTGAATAACATTCCAGTGCTAATTCATATGGTTTCGATTCTAAGGGCCCTAAAACCCCATAAGAAGCAAGACAGGATGGTATAGCAGAAAAAGCACGGACTTGAGGGCCAGAAAACCTGGGTTCAAGTGTCAACCCTTCCCCCTTCCCCCCTTGCAGTCTTGGCAACTTTGCTTCCCATCTTGGAGTGTGGTTTTCCTCCTCGGTAAAAGAGAACAGCTCCCATCTTCACAGGACTGTTGATAGATAAAAAGTCAGCCATAGGCAAGATACCTCTCCTGACTGCAGAGAGGGAAGATGGAGGAGATGGTTCTGGAAAGCTGATTGTTTCCAGATCTTATACGTTCAGATTCTGATAGGCAAATGAAACATTCTGTGAATCAACGTGTTATCTCCTTGGTTCACTTCCATACCCAAGTGGGAGTCCGGGAGAAAGCCAAGTAGAATTGAGTGGAGGCCCACCACACTGAGCCTGGCTCTGAAGGGGGTTCCTGTGGCATCTTCCACAGTGCGAGGCCACCTGAGCTCAGCACTTCTGACTGGCGAGTCTGGCTGCCGGTATCTAGAAAAGCACGTCCTCAGTTAGTAGGATGAAGAGTTGGTACCCTGACAAACTGTACTAGGCTGGGCCTACCCTGACTTGACCCAACCAACAAGCACCCTCCTCTAGGCTTTGCAGAGGAAACAGCCCTTTGTTAGGTCCTAGGGAAAAGCTGGGAAGACCTGAGGCAAAGCAGGACAGGAATTTCTCGCTGCTCTTTCTTTCTTCCAGCTTCTCAGCTTACTTTCTGGAACTTTCTCCCTCTCACCAGCCCCTGTGACACTGAGGAAAGTGATTCACTCCATTCCGTGACTTTAATCCTTTTACTACTTCTTCCACTTGCCCCTTTGTCTCTAACCTTGGAGGTTAAAGGGAGAGTGGGGAACCCCAGCAGCCCTGGGCAGTGCAGCGCCCCACCGGGGTCTCAGGAACGGGCAGCCACGTGAAGTGCACTGGACGTCACCTCACTGGAGCCAAAGTCTTTCCTTCAGCAAATATTTTCTAAGCATCTACAAAGGGCTCTGGAAATTAAATGGAAAATAGAGCAGACAAAGTTTCCCTCACAGAGCCCACAATCTAAAGAGAAAACAGGAAAAAAAAACAAAACAAAACAAAACCAAGAAAACAGAAAACAGATCAAGTAAGTATGAATTGTGGTGAGTGCTATGAAGCAGGAGAATAAGGTGTGGAGAATGATCTTGGGGGTGGGGTGGGGGGAGTGGGGAAGGGACAATAAAGAAAGGAACATTTATGTCCAGACCAGAGGATGAAAGGGAGCCTGCTCTGGGAAGAACAGGGTTTGGGGAAGTGCTGTCCAGGTAAAGAGATATTTATATGGCTTGAAGTCTGGTTAGAGGCTGACCTTTCTTTTTTTTTTTTTTTTTTTTTTTTTTTTTAAATTTTTTTTTTTTTTTTTTNATCTTGGGGGTGGGGTGGGGGGAGTGGGGAAGGGACAATAAAGAAAGGAACATTTATGTCCAGACCAGAGGATGAACGGGAGCCTGCTCTGGGAAGAACAGGGTTTGGGGAAGTGCTGTCCAGGTAAAGATATTTATATGGCTTGAAGTCTGGTTAGAGGCTGACCTTTCAATATGGAGATCTGATTGGGATTGGGCCGTTTGTAACATAAGAGTTCAGGATTGGAGGATACGGCAAGGGGAGGGTCTTGAAGAATAAACAATTGTTTGATAAGCTAGTGGTATGCCAGGTTAAGCAAACTATTGTCCCGAGAAGGGGGCTGTTTGAGCAGTCTNGGCTGACCTTTCAATATGGAGATCTGATTGGGATTGGGCCGTTTGTAACATAACAGTTCAGGATTGGAGGATACAGCAAGGGGAGGGTCTTGAAGAATAAACAATTGTTTGATAAGCTAGTGGTATGCCAGGTTAAGCAAACTATTGTCCCGAGAAGGGGGCTGTTTGAGCAGTCTATTGTTCAGATAAATTGATTTTCAGGAAGTTCCTGGAGCAAATAATGAAATTATTTACTAGTTTACGGGCTTATCTTCCTCGGCAAGAAATTTCTGGAAGAAATATTAAAGTCATGGCGATGTAAGCAGCCTTAGTGAAATGATGTGATGGCAGGGGGTCTCGATTCTCCGAAGCAGTGAGGCTGTAGTGGTCTCACTGAGAGATGGTGATGACCCGGGCCAGGGTGGGGACAGTCAGGACAGAGAAGAGGAGGACTAGGACATATTTGTGGAAATAGATCAACAGCCCTCACTATGGGTTTTAGGCTCAAACCTCGGGTGGTACCGTTCCCTGAGATGGGAAAGACAGAACACAGTGTACGCAGGTTTGGGGGTGGTGGCTAAAGCTCCATCTTGGAACGTGGTAAATTTAGGATGTCTGTGAGAACCTTAGGTAGAAACGTCGAGTGTGTGGTTGGATGCACGAATCTGACGTGCGCTAAGCCATCTGGAGAGTGACATAAAAAGCTGGGAGAATCATCAGCACATTGTCTGTTTGTTTATTTGAGAGAGAAGGGCAAAAGGAGAGAGAGTCTTAAGCAGACTTCCCACAGAGCCATACGTGGGGCTCGATCTCACAACCCTGAGATCATGACCTGAGCCGAAATCAAGAGTTGGAAGATTGGTGCCCCAATAGTTGGTATTTAAAGCTATGGAAACAGAGCCGCGTGGGCGGCTTAGTCGGTTAAGCATCTGCCTTTGGCTCATGTCATGACCTCTGGGTCCTGGGATCGAGCCCCCCACTCAGGCTTTCACTCAGCAGGGAGTCTGCTTCTCTCTCTCTCTCTCCCTATGCCCTCCGCAGCACTCATTCTCTCTCTTTTTCTCTCACGTAAATAAAAAAAATCTTTTAAAAAATGATGAAGCTATAGTAACATAACATTTCATCTATGGCAAGAAGGGAGAGAGGAAAATGGGGTGCAGAAGGGAGTCCATGGGAAACACCCACCTGGAGACAAGGTGGAGGAAGGAATATAAATAAGGGAGGCTGAGAAAGGACAAGTGAGGTCAGAAGAAACTCAGGGGGGCGTGGAGTCAGAAGTGAGCGTTTCAAGGAGGGAGTGGTCCACTAGGTTAAATAGTGTCATTTTGATGGGTGTTCCCAGGAAATGGTGTGGTAGTATAGAAAGACCGAGAATCTTTAGTCAAACAACTTCCTCCACTTACTGGCCATGATCTTGAGCTTCATTCTTCTTACCTCTAAAATGAGGATGATGATACCAACCTCACAGAACTGGGATGAGGTATGAATGGATACTGTATTTGAACACAAGATCGTATATGTATGTTGTCCTACTGTGTGTAAGACACAACAGGCAGATACTTAAAAATCTTTCAGGAGCACCTGGCTGGCTCAGTCAGAAGAGCATATGACTCTTTTTTTTTTTTTTTAAGATTTTATTTATATGACAGAGAGAGACACAGTGAGAGAGGGAACTCAAGCGGTGGGGAGGGGGAGAGGGAGAAGCAGGCTTCCCACTGAGCAGGGAGCCCGACGCGGGGCTCGATCCCAGGACCCTGGGNCAAAATCTTTAAAAAAAAAAAATCTTTCAGGAGCACCTGGCTGGCTCAGTCAGAAGAGCATATGACTCTTTTTTTTTTTTTTAAGATTTTATTTATATGACAGAGAGAGACACAGTGAGAGAGGGAACTCAAGCGGTGGGGAGGGGGAGAGGGAGAAGCAGGCTTCCCACTGAGCAGGGAGCCCGACGCGGGGCTCGATCCCAGGACCCTGGGATCATGACCTGAGTCGAAGGCAGACGCTTAACGACTGAGCCACCCAGGCGCCCCGAGAAGAGCATATGACTCTTGATCTTGGGGTCATGAGTTGGCGCCCCACATTGGGTGTAGAGATTACTAGATTGCTAAAAACAAAAACAGAACAAAAAAACAGTTGAGTGTAGTGGCAGTGATTGATCGGGAAGGGTGGTCTAGTGGATGGGGGATGTCGGGAAGAGGAGGGCCCACGTCCCATCTCTCTGTTCTTCCTCTCCCGCTCTGCGGAGGCTGAAGACAGCTACAGGGACGGGGGAGGGGGAGAGGGAGAAGCAGGCTTCCCACTGAGCAGGGAGCCCGACGCGGGGCTCGATCCCAGGACCCTGGGATCATGACCTGAGTCGAAGGCAGACGCTTAACGACTGAGCCACCCAGGCGCCCCGAGAAGAGCATATGACTCTTGATCTTGGGGTCATGAGTTGGCGCCCCACATTGGGTGTAGAGATTACTAGATTGCTAAAAACAAAAACAGAACAAAAAAACAGTTGAGTGTAGTGGCAGTGATTGATCGGGAAGGGTGGTCTAGTGGATGGGGGATGTCGGGAAGAGGAGGGCCCACGTCCCATCTCTCTGTTCTTCCTCTCCCGCTCTGCGGAGGCTGAAGACAGCTACAGGGACGGACCCATAAAGAAGGTGCCCATTGAAGCTGATCAGCGGTCAGAGAAAAACAGCCAGCTCTATGAAAACACAGGCACACTGGCCAGGAGGAGGAAAGGCTTTGTGGCACTTGGGTAACTCTTTCATTGTTCCTGAAATGGCTTCATTCAGTCATCCAAAAGCCATTTGCTTAAGAGTTACTATTGACTTGTCCCACCTCCATCCCTCTGCTCCCTTCTTTCCATCCTCCCTGTCCCTAGCTTACCTCAGGCCTGTCTCATTTCTACCCCGTGACTGCCACTGTCTGGTCATGGGCCTCCCTACCTCCAGCTAGACTGATCTCATCAGAGGCCCTCCTTAGTATCCCTCAGGGACTCCCCATTCCCTTCAGTCAACCGATGGATCAACAAGTATTTATCTAGGGCCTGCTCTTTGCCATGCTCTCACTAGGCACAAGGGATGCAACAGTGAGCCAGAGAGACATCCCTGCTCTCAGGGAGCTTGCAGTCCAGCGGGGGAAGCCATACAAATATGTACAACCCTGGGCAGGGAGGGGTGTGGGGGGGTGGGGGAGGGCTTCTGGAGCCCTCCAGGTAGATGAGGCACCTGACCCAGATTGAGCTGTCAAGACACGCTTCTGGAAGGATTCATATGTGGGCTGAGAACTAAAAGATCAGTAAAAGGATTTGGGTAAGGAAGGCCGTGGGGAATGATGAAATCTAAAGCCCCCAGAAGGTCCTAGGAGCCTGGCGGACCATCACCTGCTGAGAAGATGGGCCACTTACACTGCTGGCACCTTATTTTCAATTTCACCATTGCCCCTCCTTTCACCTGCTCTACTTCCCGAGACCCAGCTCCGATAACACCTCTCCCAAGAAGACTCTGATCCCTGTCCTCACACCCGAGTGCCCTTGGTGGTCCCTGTGCCCCCTGTGCCGGTCCGACCTTGGCATTGTTCCACTTCACAGTAATGGCATGTTCACTCATCTGTCTCCATCAGGAAGGGGGAATCTAGAAAGGGCAGGGCCCCCTCTCATTCATCCTGGTGTCCCCAGCACCCTGTTGGGCCAGGCATATTGTAGGCATTTAATAAATACGCTGAAATAAAGGAATCCACCCCTTTATCTAGAACCAGCTCAGGAAAACAACAAACAACAAACACTGAAGAGAGTGCCAAATGCCAGGCCTGGAGAGAGTGGTCTGAGGCATTAGGAAGCAGTCTAGCTGCAGGTGGGATGAGGTTCCTCAGGGGGGTTCTGAAATACGGTCTGAAACACTCAATCCTGGCTGGCTGGAGGGTTAGGAGGCCGGCAGTTGGATGGACAACTTCTTGGGTCTTGCTCTAAAGAGCGAAGATTCTCGGTAGCGACCCTCATACCTGGGCAGGGGGAGTGGGCAGAATCCACCTCTTCTATTCTCACCCGCCTCCGCCGCTCTCCCCTCCCCGACCGAGGTTTCCAGCTGTGGATGCCTGGATGGACCTGGCTGCAGGGAGGAGGAGGGAACTCTCTGTCCCTCCCTCCTTCTCCATCTCCCCACCCTTCCTCCTTCCTCCTCCCCCTGCCCGCTCTCTGTCTCCCTCCCTCTTTCTCCTCTGAGGCTGTGGAGTCGCCTCGTAGCAGCGAGCTGCGAGCGCCCTGCTCCCAGTCCCGGCTTGAACTGAACTGTGCAAGTGGCGGCTCCTGCAACCCCGGCCCAGGAGCGGCGAGCCCAGGTCTGAGCCCGGGGCGCAGGGGCCAGCCGCCCAGGCCCTGGTTCGGGACCGAGCCGAGGCGCGGAGCGGGAGAGCCGGAGAGCCGGGCGGGCGGGCCGGCGCAGCGTCCGGGCGAGTCAGGGAGCAGGACCGCGGAAGGCAGGGAGACGGCCGCAAGCAGAGGGCAGAGGGCAGAGTGCAGAGAGCGGCCTGGCTCGGCGGAGGGCGCCGCCCGGCCGGAACCGAGCTCTCCGCCCGGGACGGCGGCTGGCGGCGGGGCGCGGACCCAGGGTGGCCACGAGTCCGGAGCGACTCCCCAGCCCACGGCGGGGGGCGTGCCTCCTCCCAGCCCAGCCGCCCCAGCCCTGCGCGCCGGTCAGCTGCGTCGCGGGGGCATGTGAGCGGGAAGCCCAGGCTGCCAGCCGCGAAGACCCGTTCGGAGGAGGAGCAGGAGCGCGGAGCCCCGAGCCCGGCGCCTGGCTGAGTAGTAAGTGCGCCCCCTCGGCTCCCGCAGCACGCCGCTGCGCCCCTCTCCCCAGCCCTGCGAAGTTTGACACTCGCGCCCCTGCGTTTCTGGGCACACGCCGGCTCTCATCTCTGCGAGTTTTCATCCTTTGCAAAGTTTCTCGAGAAGGAACGGACCCCCACCTACCCCCCAACAACGCCGGCCAGTGGCGGCTTCTCGCGGGCCAAGCCGGGTCCTTGGGCAGAGGAGTGGCAGCCCGGTAAGACCGTGGCGGTGGGGGGGGGTGCTGTGTGTGTCTGTGTGCGCACCACGCTAGCCGGCCTAGGGGTGCTCCCCTCCCCCGGCCTCGCCGACCCGCTGGGGGCACAAGGGCTTTCTCATCAGGCTGTCTAGGCGTCCAGTTCAAGGATTTCCCAACGGGAAGCTGGGGCGACCTGTGCGCGCCCCGCGTGGGGCTCGGGTGCCGGCGCCCAGACGCCGATCGACCCCCTCCCGGGTTGATGCGGTGCCGGGGGCTGGCCACGCAGTCCTTCCCACCCTGCCAGGTTCGCACCCCAGCGGACCCGCCGGGCGCTGCATCCTGTTTGTTTTCTGCTCCGGCCGCTCCTGTTTCACCCCCTCCCACCTCCCACCCTAGCCGCCTCCTTACCACCCCCCACCTCCCGCCTTTGCAGTCGGAGGTGAATCTCTGCATCCCGATTTCTCTGCAAAGCAAATCTTGCCTGGGGGTAGGGAGGCGGGGAGGTGGGGAGGGGGCCCGTCGCTCTGTTCCCAGAGGCTCGCCATTGTTTTCCCACCCCGCGCGTTCCATACGTAAACACACACACACACACACGCACACACGTGTGCGCGCCGGCTGCTGTGACACGCGCGCACACACACATACACACACGTGTGTGTGTGCGCGCGTCGGCTGCTGCGAGTCCCCAGACGCGCAGGGATCGGCCGCGGGATGTTCCCGGCTGCCCGCCTGGCCTTCCAGGCTGGAGGGGCCCCATTACTTATCTGGGGCTGGGGAGGGCGAGAGACGTGGGGGCTGCCGGAGAGTCCCGGGAGGGGCCGCGAGCCCGGGCCTGGGCGGGAAGTGAATTTTGAACTTCAGCCCTGGACCTTTCCGGGAGGACCCCGGGCGCACGAGCGGCGGCTCCCGGCCCCAGGGCCGACGGCAGCTGCAAGGACTCCAGCGGCGCTCTTGGCAGCCGCCTCCGTGACTGGGGCTAGGAGGAAGCCGAGGAGTTTTCCTGGGAAGTTCGCTGTGACTCTGTGGGAATTTCCGGGCAGGGCGCCTCGGCGCTGGCGCTGGCGAAGGGGTCTGGCCAAAGCCAGAGGAGATGCTGCTGCTCTGGGCGGAGCTTCGCGATCGGGGTTTCTACTGTGCTCCCTTAGGAAGTGGTGCTCCACAGGCTGGGGTTCAGCACATTTTGGTTCTAATTCGCCTCCTATGGGCAGCGTCAGCTCGGGCGAGTCCCGTAACTTTTCCAGATTTTCCCCTGTGCGGAATGGGCAGACTTACGCGTACATCTTTGAAACTGACATCAAATGATCAGTTAAGGGATAATGGTTTGGAAAGCATGAACTCCAGGAGGATAGCGACCCCCCTGGTGGGACCACTGAAAGCCACGTGTAGCTTAGTGGTTAAGAGCCAGGGCTCCGAAGGTGGAGCCTAGACCCTGCCACTGGGGACATGATCTTGAGCAATCCAGCCTTACTGCTCTGTGCCTCAGTTTGCTCATCTGCAGCTCCTAGAAATGTGCCTGGCACGTAGTAAGTGCTGGAGAAATGTTAGTGTCACTGCCATTATTAACTGACCTTGAAGGGAGCCCAGAAGGGCACTTCGGGATTGTGCTCCTTTAGTCCGCTGTAACAATTGTCCACTTCTGGGAAGGAGGAAACCTCACACTTCTTCCCACCCTTTCCTGATCTGGGCTCCTCAGAGTCTCCCTACTCCTTGTCTAGTTCCATGTTGTGAAGTCTTTCATCACCCCCATCCCACACCCCCCATTATTTCACAGTTTTTGTGAAAGGCACTTTATTCCCTCCTTTCCCTCATTCTTCAAAATCAGTCTTGGCCCACCTGCAGTCTTCTCTCAGTGGAAATCAGGCCCCAGGAAGGAAGCATCTCCACAAGGGTGTCCCCTGAGTATCCTGGCTTGGGCTGCTGGCTCAGGATTGGATGCGCATTTGTGTCTCTGGGGCTGGGTGAATTTCTGGAGAGAGGAGCCCAGGTGTCTCGGGCCCTTGGGGGGAGGGGTGAATGGAGGAGGGGGCGTCAGGTGGGACGGACTGAGGCTGTTCCTGGGGGAGCTCTGTTCCCTGGGTGGCATCTGTGTCACCTGCTGCTGGGGCTCACTCCGGAACCTGGAATATCCCAGCTGTCTGCGTAGCCTGGATGGGAAGTTTTCACCTTCAACTTTCCACTTGCCGTTAGAGTATTTTCTAGGCGATCGGGTTTGTCACGGGCTCCTTGTCTGATTTTCTGGACCCTGCAAATCCACGGCGCCAGTAAGGGACGAGCTAGGTGACAGGAGGGCAGAGCAGGTGGGTACTGCCTGGGACAATGGGCTCCTCTTTCCTTTCTCCGATTCTCTAGCCCCCACCCGGGCCTGGGGGAGGGCGGCCAGGAGGCTGGTGCTTGGTGCTTGGAGATCCTGCTGGCGGGCTGTGTTCAGTAATGAGAGCCAACATCGCAGTCCCCCCTGCCCCCCATTCATGTCTTTACCAGAAATGTGTTGGAACGCTAGTTATGCTTCAGGCCCTGTGCTAGGCAGTGGGGCTTTAGGGCTGAGCAAGACAGGTAGTGTGCCCACCCTCGAAGTAAGTAACCAAGACAACATTAGCCCCTATGTGATGTGGCGGAAATGCAGCATGGGGATGGCACAGAACACGTGCATTGAGGCAGGTGGGGTGGTCGGAGATTGGAGGCTAGTGGAAGCCGCCCTTGGGGGAGGGTGGCTCAGTTGAGGCCTGGAGGGTGAGAAGGAACCGTCTGCACAAAGACTTGAAGAAAGGATCCAGGCGGAGGGAATGAAAAATCCCTGAGGCCGGGGCTAGCCAACAGCAGCGTGGCTGGCAGGAATCAGAGGGGAGGGCCAGAGCCTGGTCACACGGGGCTGCTAGGACTAGTTGGGAGCTTGGATTTTATGGCCAGTGTGATGGGAAGCCATGGGAGTTTTAAGGACGGGAGTGACATGATCTGATGGGTGATTTTAAAAGATGATTTACTATATAAGAAACATCATCAGAGTTGCCCCAGGGGACGGAAACGGTGGCTGAGGGATAGGTTGGGATGGAGGAAAGATGGTGTTTTCACTCTGGACCCTTTTGTCCTGCCCGAACGAAGTGCCTTGTGCATCTGTGAACTATGCCAAAAGAACTAAACCCCCAAAAGTGTAGGTAAAGAAAGACTAGCTTATAATTTGGAAAACGTATATAATAAAAAGGGTGAAACCCTATGTAAAGCTCTGGGGTAAAGTACTAATTTCGTACAGATAATTGTGCACACGCACACCCCCACCCCCCCGGCACACATGCATGAAGAGAAGACTAAGGCTGCCTGGAAATGTTTACAGAGCTAATTCCAGATGCTGGAAAATGGGTGGTTTTATTTCCTTCTTTTGATTCTTCCAGTCTTCTACAATGGTCACGAATGACTTTAATAAGTGGGAAAAAATGTGAAAAAGAGAGGTCACTTTGGCTGCCAATAGAGGGTAGTTTGAAGGGAAGCAAGAACGGAAGAGGCTAGCCAGAAGGCCCACTGGATTCAGAATGCAGGTAGGGTGGGCCGAGGGGAGGTGGTTCTGAAGACGGAGCCAGTGGGTCTCACTAACCACTCTCCGCTCTTGCCTAGAGAGGGCATTCCATCCCCAACTCAGATTTTGTGGTCAGGCATGTGGTCAGTCCTGGTGAAGGGCGATTTCCAGTGCTGCCATGGCTTTGAAAGCTTCTTGCGGTCCAGCTTCATTCGTACCCCTTCTTTCCTTAGTGGGGAGAGCCCCAGCCTGAGCATTTTGCTACTCTGATAATTAGCAGATTCGGGACAACATAATGTATCCAGTGAGGAGTTAGAGCTGGGAGTTAGAGCTGTTCATCGGTTAACAGCTCTGGGCCTCTGTTTTCCCATCTGTGAAATGGGACGGCAGCCGCAACAGTACTTAACCTCTCACAGCTCGAGGGGGCGCTCACATCCGATTAAGTGATTAAGTGCACAGCGTGCCGTGAATGGCGTGGGTGGGCCTGGGCGTGTTGTTGCCGGACAAGTGTTGGCCGGAGAGGCTCCAGGATCTACTCCCTGCCCTTCAGGAGCTGGCACTCCACAGGTATACTCCTCTCCGGGGGTGCTTTGAGATTGGCCTTGTTGGGTAGGTCCCCCAGAAAGCCTCTGGAAAAAGTGGAATTCAGATGCCACTGGGCCTGCGTGCCCCTCCCCCAGCCACATTCAGAGGTGAAGGGGAGCCTTTGAAAAGGATTCTGTGCTGGGAAGGCCCAGCCAGGCCCACAGCAAATCGTGCTTTGAATGGGAATTATTTTTGTGCTCAGTGTTTGCTTAAGAGGGCTCGCTCCTGTCCAAACTCGCCGCAGTCCTCACCCTTTGCTCGTCTCCTTTCTGGAACCTGGCTACGACAGCCGGGCTGGGAAGGCTGTCCCAGCGCCCGTCACCCGGCAGGGAACCAGGACCCATGGAAGGTGGCTTTCACCTCCTGTCATCTCCCTGTCTCCCTGCTCCCAAGCAGGAGGGCGTGCCCTGGATGGGGTCTTTGCTTTGGGTCACTTCCATGTTGGCTGCGTCTTCCTTGTAGTCCTCCTTCCAACTCCTTGGGAAGGCTTGCTTAGGAAGTCTGTTGCAGGCCAGCTGAGCAGGGCCGACTTCAACCTCTGCTTGCTTCTCTGGTCAGGTGGGATTCTGTTCCTTTACAGAATTTGAATACTCTCTGAGCAGCAGTGACTTCCTCCTGCTTCCTCCTGAGAGTGGGCACAGTGGGAGACGCTGTCCAGCTGGGCCTGCCGGAGACCCCTGAGGCCATTCCTGCTCAAGCCTCGTGGTGGTGAAGGTCCCTGGGACTCCCTTAGGAAAAGGTTTTCCTCGGCCCTGCATGGCACGTGGCATGGAACCTGGCAGTTCCCACGTGCTACTCCAGGCGTAGTCTTGGCTCTCCTGCCCCTGCTTTATTTTGGAAGACCCTCTGTCCCTGTGACCTGCCACATTTGGGAGGAGCCAGGGGCCCTGCGGCCCTGGCCTTGCCCAGGCCCCTCCCCCCACTGGGTGCTGTCTGGAGGGATCTGGATGGACCCAGACATGGGTCAGTGCCAGTGGTCAGACCTCCAAGAGGCTGTGAGGTGAGGAGGAAGTGGCTGGGGTTTCCCCACCTCCTCCCAAGGTCAACCGCAGGCGAATCCAAGGCCTGGGTGTGGCCAGGATGTGCTGCGTGTGTGGCCCGGCATCTGGGGGGGGCAGGCAACCAGGGGGAGCAAGCTGCTGGGGCTGAGATGTGTGCCCAGAGGTTGAGGTGTCCCAGCGTGTGTTTTGAGGGGAGAGGTGTGTTTGGGGTGGTAGAGGAAGAAGAGGGAACAGTAGCTCCAGCTTCCCCCTTTTTTCCCAAATAGCATCCTCTCCCCAGGCGCTTTCGGTCACTCTGGGAAGACTGACACACGCCCTCGAACCTGAATTCAGTTCCCTCGACACACATATTCAGCCCCACTGCAGGACATTAGGGTTTAAATGGCCTTGGCCTGAATGAAGCCCCATAAGCGTCCCTGGGGATTGTGGCCAGGTTGGGAGTGGGGAGAGGTTTAGTGTTACCCCCACATTGTCCCCTGTATCTTCTGGGGACATGTCCAAGGTAGGGTTTCAGTGTTTTGGCTTGAGGAGAGGAGAACCGGAAGGGGCCACAGACTGGGCCGGAATCCTGGGGCTCCCTTCCCCCCTGGTGGTTTAGGTCTGATCCCTGCCAGGCCTGGAGCTCCCTGGGGGATCCGCCCCAGAGGAGGCCGGACTGTTCTGCTCCCCTCGGCCTTACCTCCCCCAGTCCCCGCCCCCTGCTTGACTCAGAATGGAATGTGCAGCCTGTGGAACAGGATGGGGTGAGAACTAGTCCCCAGAGGGCCTTGATCCAGGCCTTCTCCCTTCCCCCCACAAAGGGAGTGGGGCACCCCGGGGCCGGGTTCTGCTTCTTGGCACTCTAGGCGTGCCCCGCTGCCATTGCAGGGGTCCAGGTCCCGCCATGTGAAGGAGCAGCCAGGGTTGGGGGGGTTTCCTTGGAAGTCCAAGATGAGGGCGGTGGGCCATTTAGAGGCCAGTGGGGTAGCAGACCAGACAGACCCATCCCCAGCTCTAGTAACGGGGGGGGGGCAGGGGTCACCCTAGACCAGCATCCTTTGTTGACTTTTTAAAAAATTCCAGCTCATATTTCTATTCTTATGTGTGTTTCTTCAGTTCCCCGAAGAACTACGACACTATGCATTACTTTTGTAAGCAGCACGGAAAGGTTTTCAAATGTATCTAGAACTGCCATGCAGAGCAACAGAAAAGTCAGTGTTTCTCTGGCAGACAGGAGTTGGGACCCACACTAGAATATTCTGCAGCAAGAGGGGTCGCTGGCAGGAGGGGTAGTAGTGGCAGTAAGGCTGGCTGGTACCCTTTCCAGGTGACAGTTGAGTGGGCCCGTGCCCTCCGGTGCCTTCCTATTCACCCTGGCACCTGGCAGGAGGCAGCAAAGGGAGTAGGTCCTGCCTTGAGCTGCCCTCACAGCCACTCCAAAGAGTTAACTCTTGCCTGGCCACACAGGCTCCGCAGGGCAGGCCCTGTGTTCTCCTCAGCGGGGAGGGAGAGGAGTCTTCTGCCTGTGGGGTGTAACGGGGTGTAACACTGTTGAAACCACCCCCAGCCCTACTGAAGGAGCTGAAGTCATTCCTTTTTCCCCATGAGGCTTTGGTTCCAGGCCTGTCCCTGGAGGGGTGGGTCCGGTGGGGAAGGAAGGGCTAGGAGGGGTGAATGAAAGGTTAATGGGGAGGGGCTGGAAAGAGGCCTGGGTGTAGGTACAGCCCGGCTCTCAGGCAGGTGGGGTGAGGAGATTGGAGAATGAATAGGGAGGTATTGAAAGCAGAGGGAGTGGCCCCTCTGGCCCCTGGGAGACCAGGCAGTGCCTTTGAGAGCCCCAGGGAGACTGGGGACATGAGACCAATGTCAAGAAGGAAAAATGAGTGGACTAGAAGGCCCGGGAGAGCCAGAGGGGGGCCCTCCTCTCGTCCCTCCTCCAGGACCACCAATTCTCCAGAGCCTCGGGTGCCAGACAAGATTGGGGTTTCAATTCCATTCTTCCCCGGGGAGGGGCAAGGCAGTGGGTAGTGACCCTCCTTCCCTCCTTTTGCTCTTTGTAAACTCCGTTGCCTCCTTCTGTGTCATCGGGAACATCGATCTGCGGCCACACCCTCTCACCAGAAGTGGGTGATGGTGGGGAGTCTAGCCAGGCTGAGGGGCTGGGGAAAGAGCAGAGTGTGTAGGGAAAGAGTTAGTGGTGGAGTTATGGAGTCCCCTAGCTGGGGCCAGTGGGGCAGGGAGAGGGAGGCCTCTCTTGGAGTGATGGCCTCAGCCTTCACTCACAGGTACCCTAGCCAGGAAACAGGTCAAAGAACAGAGGAAGGGAATCTGTGTCACCTCTTGCCTGGAGTAGAGGTGGGTAGCAGGAGAACTTTCTCTTTAGTATGTGAGGAAGTCAAGGGATGAACTTGACTGCCATCTAAGTTGTGATAAGTATACAAGTCTGGATGAATGGGGCTCTTAGTGTTGTGCAGTGCACAGTCTGCACAGCTGTGCATGGTCGCCCTGTTGGAACTGGCTCGGAACATCAGGGACCTATGGTTTCCGTAATGTAAGTTCCCTTCTCTCTACCAGCTCTGCCTGGCCTTAGATCCATTCTCCTCAACATGACACCCCAAATTTGGAAGTGATTGGGCTATTTGTTACCCCTTTCTGGGCATCGATTGACTTGGAGCTTGGGGAAGCAGTAGCGAGGGGAGGGCCTGTATTCACGTGAGTGTGGGTGTGAGTGTGAGTGTGGTGGGCGGTTTAGTAAGGGTCTGTGGAGCTGGACTGCTGCCATCTGAGTGCTGTTGGGACATTTGGCCATGGGAGCCAGTTGGCCACAGGAGTGAGAGACCTCCTGATGCCTTTAGGAGCTCTGGAACGGAGGTGGCAGGGAAGACTGCCTGGGGAGGAGGCAGGGGAGTTCCTGCCTGGCCCGGCAGCAGCCTCTCCCTCAGACCCTTTTGCTGGCCTCCAACCCACAGGGTCTTCCTTGCTCCCTTGCCCTCCTCTCCCCCTTTCATGCTCAAAACTCACCCATCCCTGTCTTTCAAGATCCTGTTCTTTGATCTCTGAGGAGATAACTGGCGAAGCGGATTTACCAATCTAAGTTCATGCTGGTGGGTCATCCCGAAGCCTTTCTAACCAGCCACGTAGGGCCTTGTTCATCCAGGAGGTGACTGTCAGAGTGGGAGCTTGGGGTGGAAGTGGAGTGCATGTTCGGGCCTGTGGGGGCCTGCTTCGTTCCCGCAGCCCCTCGGCAGATCCACAGGGAGCACCTGCCTGGCTGCTGACACCAGCACAGCCCCCGACACAGCAGTGAGGAAGGTGAAGAGGTCAGTCCTCAGTTCCATACCGACAGAAGTGGAGGTGGGGGGTGCAGGGTGTAGTGCTTTGGGAGGACGGGGGAGGGCACTGCGTCTGGAGTTGGGCAGTCAGGGAAGCCTCCCTGTAAGAGGAAACCTAAAGACCTGGAGGGTGAGGAGGAGAGTGCTGCACAAGAACAAGTCAGAGAGAAGAGATTGTAAGGACAGATCCCTTTGCGTCTCCCCGGGACCCTCCCTGGGTCTCCAAGGGCATGTCAGGTGGTCCTGCCCCTCACCGGGGACCGAGGGCGCCTCATGACTTTGGAGGCAGGAGGAGGGGTAGGCACTTGAACGCAGGGCGGCTAGGGCTCCTGGCACCCGGAGGCCTGGTCCGGCTCTGAGTCGTGTGTGCCAGCATGGGGGTGCGCTGACACCCACGGGGTGTGGGCAGGGCTGCCTGTGCTGTGGTGCTGCAGGGTCACGCGGGCCTTGGGCACACCATGGGGTGTGGCCCCGGGCAGCCTCGGGTTGGAGGCCCAAGCCTCTCCCAGGCAGCTGGGGACGGGAGGGGTGCAGGATTGCTGGGACCAACTGCAAATTAGGCAGGCTGGTGTTAAATGCCTTCGCTGCTTCTCCCCTCCCTTCCCGTCCCTCCCTGCCCTCCTGAAAATCAACAACTGTGTCAACAGCAGGGGGATTGTGCTTGGCCGGCAGCCCCCGGGGCTGCCAGGACCAGGCAGGTGCTGGCAGGAGCTGCCGGAGCCCCACGCTGGGAGCAGGCTGGGCCTGGCTGCCAGGCCTGTAGGATAAACAAGGCCGCACACAGGCTGGCCAGGAGGGAGGGAGGCCATAGGCAGACAGGAGGGTGAACAGGTGTCTCAGGAGCTCTGCAGACACAAAGGGCCTCTTGTCTCCTCCTCTCTAGCCCCGGGGAGCAGCCCCCCCCCACCTTGGCTCTAAGGCCCAGCCAGAGACCAGTGGCCAGGTCAGCCAGGGGATCCTGGCACGGAGGGGAGGGCAGGTGCTGACCTCCAGACCCCCCTGCAACTTGGGGCTTGTTTTTTCCTGCTTGAGGCAGAGGTAAAACCAGTCCATAGGAGGCACTAGCCCCGTAGGCAGGAGACCTGCCTCTGAACAGATCCCCTGGCCAGGAGGCCTCTGTGAGTCTTCAGTTTCCCACTGGAAAGACAGCAAGACGCCTCACCCCTGCTGGGGCACTCAAGGAAGAAATGGATGGGAAATTGGAAAAGCACCTGGAGGGTTTTGGAAGAAAGAAGCGCCCGATGTCAGGAGTGATGGAAGGTGGGACCAGAAGCAGGGAGACCTGGAATGAAGAGTTCTGGGTGGGGGGTGCCTGGGTGGCTCCATCGGTTGGGCATCCGACTCCTGATTTCTGCCGAGCTCATGATCTCAGAGTTGTAGGATCGAGCCCCCTGTCGGGCTCCTCCCTGGGCATGGAACCCGTTGAGATTCTCTCTCTTCCCTCTGCCCCTCCCTTTCCACCCTGCATGCTCCCGCTCTCTGTCTCTTAAAAGAAAAAGAATTCCAGGTGGGATTTGGGGCTGGAGGTGGGTGGGATGAGGCAACACCCTCCTCCCTCCATTCCTTCTTATGAAACAAACCTTGACTGGGCACCTGCCGTGTGCCCGGCGCTGCACCAGGAACGGGGAGGCAAGGAAGAATAATACAGGACCGGCATGGGCAGGCAGACCCTGGAGCCAGACTGCCTGTGTGATCTGGGGCAAGTGACTTAGCCTGGCTGAGGCTCAGTTTCCTGATCTGTTTTTGTTTTTGTTTTTTAAAGATTTTATTTATTTATTTATTTGACAGAGAGAGACAGCCAGCAAAAGAGGGAACACAAGCAGGGGGAGTGGGAGAGGGAGCAGGCTCCTAGTGGAGAAGCCTGATGTGGGGCTCGATCCCAGATCGCCGGGATCACTCCCTGAGCCGAAGGCAGACGCCCAACGACTGTGCCACCCAGGCGCCCCTCAGTTTCCTGATCTGTAAGGTGGGGGTGATAAGAGTTGTGATTGTCAGGTGTGTGATTAGATCTGTAGTCCAGTCAAGTACCAGAGATCAGGGATGTCTAGCATGCCCTGGAGGAGCAATCGACTCTTCTAGGATGATCAGGGAGTGATTTTTAGAGAAAGGGCAATATTGGAGTGGGGCTTTGAGGGAGGTATAGGAGTTTTCTGGTCAAGACTGTAGGAAACGCCTTCTAGCTAGAGAGCCCCGTGGTGTGACAGTGGATGTTCGTGCCTGCATTGCAGGTGTGTGAGGATGGCAGCTGGAGGGGGGGTGGCCTGTGAGAATGGCACCTGAGGGGGTGGCCTGCGCCAGGCGGAGAAGGGCCTGCTTGGCAGGTGAAGGAGTTCAGGCTCATCCCTAGCTTGCTGCAGGGTCAGGTGCCAATTCTGGTCATCACTCTGTTGCCCTCCTCCTCCTTCCCACACCAATACATCATGAATAACTTCAGTCTCACTCTGGAACATTCTTCAGTTTAGAAGCAGGACAGTTCAGTGAAAATACCATGGAGTTGCACAGTCAGAAAGTTCTAGATTTGAAGCTTGGGATTTTGTGTCTCAATATCAGGGCGTTTGCCTCATTTCTTGGAGCCGCATTTTTCTTATCTGTAAAATGGGGTAATGGTGTCTCCCCTGTGGCAACCTGTCGTGAGGATTCTAGAAAAAGGTGTGCCACATGCTGATGCCCAGCAATTGCACAGTAAAAAGGAACTGTTAGGATTATTCTCTGTCTTGTCCAGGTCATAAGCTTTGTTGGACTTCGGTTTCTGTATCTGTCACGTGGAAATGGTGGGCTGTCTCCTTCCTTCCATGATTGTCAAGTTGGACACAGTCCAGGCTGCCCTTTTCCTGGGCAGATAAGTCAGGCCGGGAGGCCCAAGACCCAAAGCACGCGTGGTAGCCTTCCCAGGGCCCCGTCCAGGCCTGTCAGGCTCAAGGGGGGAGCCGGCTGCACTGGGGCTGGGGCTCCCTGTGGATCAGGTAGTGGGGCCCCTGTCCTGCCTCTCCGATGGGGACGTGCCCTCCAGGGGCATCCCAGACTGCCATGCTGGTGTTTGAGGCTGGAAGGTCGACAGGCAGCTGGGGCCACAGCCCTCCCTGGTCCAGCCCTTGGGCCCTCTGGCCTGTCACTTCATCTCTCGGAAACTCACTTCTCTGGTCTGCAACTTGGGAAGGACTGTGTTGACCCCTCCTGGGAGAAGGCGAGAAAGAGTCAGATGAGGACAGTGACAGCCCCCTGGGTCGTGTTTGTTGCAGTTTCAGAATCCAGATGTGGAGTCAGATGCTTTGTCACAGCCCGGTGTCCGCGTGCTGCGTCCCTTTGCGGGTGGCTTACCTTCGGGTGCCTCAGAAGCCTTTTGAGTTGCGGAGGGCAGAGAGTATCTCGCCCCCCATTTTGTGGATGAGGAATTTGAGCTTTAGGGGTGGGGATGCATCTAAGTGGTGGGGCGTCCTAGCCCCACGCTGGCTGTGGATTTGACCCTGTGCAGACTCACGTGGAAACCCACTCTGGGATCTCGCTGCGAAACCCCCTGGCTTCCTGCCACCGGTTTTCAGGATGGGAAGGACAGGGGGCATCGATGAATGTCTGAAGCCCATGGGGTCTCCTGACAGTCACAGGGAGCTGTCCTTAGCTGTGCTCACCGAGGGCATTGCCCACCCCCTCATTGTCTCTTCTTCTCCCCTTCCTCCTCAGTACTCCTGCCTCCTGCCTCCCGCCTCCCGGGAGGGGAGGCTGAGAAAGAAGGTGGTGCAGAGGGAAGTGCTGGGAGACGGGATAGGGGACAAAGGTCTGGGATGCCCTGGCGAGGTGGTCAGGTAGCCTGGAGACTGCCTGAGTCAGAGCAGGGGCAGAAGGAGCAGCAGACATGTGGGTCTGTCCATGGGCCATGTACAGATTTACATGCAATTTGCATATAACCTCTACCCTGAACACAATTTTATAATCTCTCCCTGGGAGCATTTGGATGTGTCTTTACTATTGTTCTTTCCAAAGATGGCAGCTTCTGGCTTTTGCTCTTGTCTTTGCCTCCCCGCTCCTGTCCCCTTTCCCCCCAGACGGCGCTCACACAGGCCAGGTGAGTGGGAAGAGAGTCAGCCTCTGTCCTCTGGCTGTGGGTCCTCCCTGGGTGAGCCCAGAGGGCTGGGCCAGCCTCAGCACCACTGTCCAGACCCCCGCTGCTCCCCAGTGGCCACCCTGCATCTGTGAATGGGGTTTGGGGACCTTCCTCCCTGGTGCACAGTGCTTGGCACTTAGCTGGTGCTCAACTAATCTGAGGATAAAATGAGGTTAGAGACTTCGGGAAACAAAGACATTCCAAGAACAGGCTCCTTTAGGCCTGGCTGTTGTGCCCCTGAAGGGCGAGACTGGTGGGGAGCCTGCTCCCCTGGGTGCCCCAGGGAGGGGAGGAGTTGATTTCCCACTCTGTGGCCAAAGGAGGGATTTCTTTCTCTTCTTGGCCTCGCAGGAAACAGTGTTGAGGATGAGAGGAGCAGAAAGGGAGGGCCAGGCCTTCTATTATTTTGTTTTTCAGATTGAGAATCTGTTATTAGCAATTTATGACACCCAGGTCTCCAGCCAAGCACATTCTGTTCCCCAGTGTTGGGGGAGGACTCTAAGAGCCACGGCACGAGGCCGGACAGGAAAGAGGGGCAGGTCAATAATTTATGATCGACTGTGTGGCGTCCTGGCCTGTGCTGGGGGACAGCTGCAGCGTGGGACCCGCTTGAGCCCAGTCCCGTGTGGGGAGAAGCCCTTCTGGAAGGCTTGGCATCCGCACGTGAGCCCAAATGGCTCTTGTTAGCGGGCCAAATGGGCTCCCCCCCACTGGCGTGCTCCCTGGGCCTCGGCCTCCAGATTTCTTTCTGTGAAGTGGGGTCAGGGCTGTGAGGCTTGGAGCAGAGCCGCCGTAGAGCTTCTCAAGAGAGGAGGTCTGAAAAGATACGGGCCCAGAAAGGAGAGCAGTGCACGAGAGGACCCCGGAAGAGGGGAGCCGGCAAGATGAGCCAGGGCGCTGGCGGAACAACCCACCCGTTCTGCAGAAGTGCTGAGCTGATGGAATTGAGCTGGGTGGCCGCGAGATCGGGCTGTAGATAGAGCTCTGCGGGTGCCCGGGCTCTGCGCTGCCGGGGTCCCGGAAGACGATGCGGAGGGTAGGAGCAGCACTTGTGGCCCCTTCTCCCCCAGGCTGGCCTCCATGCCCCCCTGGACTCTTCACGGGTCCCCATTCCTGGAAGCAGGTCCCCTTCTTCCACCCATGTGCGTAAGTTGATCCCATTCTTCCATTGATGTCCCCTCATTCTCCTCCCAGCTGTTGGGCTTTGATGAGAATGGAGCTGCGTTGGCCATTCTTCAGAGGGTCAGAGTCTTCCAGGGGGTCCCTGGTGCCAAAGGGCAGAGAACTTGGCAGTGGCAGGAGAGCTTCTCAGGGTCAGGGACGGTGGTGCTCGCTCCCCTGGCCTCTGCCGCATGGTTGGAGGGGCTCAGTCTGCACTGGGGAGAGTGAACCACTCCAGTGAGTTACTTGCCTCCCAGCCAGGCACGTGGTTGGTGCCCCTGGATGATTGTTGAAGGGCAGATTTGCTGGAAGGAGAGAAACTTCTGTGGGACTCTGGAGAGAGCCAGGGCCGAGACTGTGTGCGTTGGGCAGTGAGAGAATGGGCCTGGTTTCCAGCTGTGAGGTTTGGTCTATTATCTTTTTATTTTCCTCACACAGCTTATGGCCAGGCCACTCGTTCCCGAGACGCGTGACTTGTCCTCTGTTCTCTGACTCCATACGCTCCTCCCCAGCTAGCTCCAGGCTCTTTCCAGGGCTTCCTGAAAGGATGAACGGCGAGATTGGATTTTGCGCGGTGAAGTTCAGTGTGTCTGGAGCGCACGCTGTGGGCCCAGCACCTGACTTGGGGTTCATTGGCCACCCCTGTGTCCTACTGAGACGACTGTTCATTGGGCACCTCTGTGCCAGGGGCTGTAAGGAACAACGGTGGCTGAGCTACCCACCCTGAGCCTCACGGCGTGGAAAAGGGGGGGCATCAGCTTAGATCGCAGTTAGGCAAAGACCACCAAGGTCAGAGCAGGTCAAGGAGCTAGGACTCTGTTGACAATGAGGAACCAGAGAATGTTTCAGAGAACGTTCAGAATGGCTAGCTCGCTCATTCAGACTGAAACTTCTCTCTCATTGTTCTCTGAAAAATTCCAACAGAACCCTGTTCTTTTGCTTTCCATTCAAAGACATTTTTGCTGCCTCAAATCATGCTGAACCATCTGGCCATCGAGACAACTTTCCATTCCCTACCAGGGCTAGTGGGCTCCCAGGGTGTGGGGCTGAGGCTGGTGGCCCTGGGGGAGCGAGGGGGGAGGGGTGTTCCTTTTCTCTGTCTGCCCAGACCCAGGCTGCGGTCCTCGGCTTTGGTCCTGCCAGGGCCCAAGTAAATAAGTGTGGCCAATGTTCCTGGGAAAGCCAGCATGTGCCATTTCTTGACAAATGGAAAATTTACATTGTTCAGTATTGAGATTTTTTTTTAAGATTTTATTTATTTATTTGAGAAAGAGAGATAGAGTACAAGCACGGGGAGGGGCAGAGGGAGAGGGAGAAGCAGGCTCCCCGCTGAGCAGTGAACTCAACTCGCTGATCCTAGGACTCGCATCATGACCTGAGATGAAGGCAGACACTTAACCGACTGAACCACCCAGGCGCCCCAGGACTGAGAATTATTAATCACTAGAGGTCTTTTTAAAAGGCAGTGGTCTGATAGTATTTTTGAACAAATGTGATCATCATGGGATGGATAAGCGTTACCAAACCCTTGCGTGTGATGGGATTGGGTGAGGTGGAGGGAGAGGAGACCAGACCCTGCCCACAGGGAAGCTGAAATCTGTCTGGGGAGGGGAGGCAGGGAATCCTAGGAAACAGCAGCACTGTGGGAATAACGTGTTTCAGCCCAGTTGGCCAGAGCTCCAGGACTGATGGAGCCATTTCCGCCTCCACAGCCTTGGGTTGGAAGGCTGTGAGGTGGAGTCAGATAGACCCAGGTTTGAGTGCTGGCTCTGCTTCTTCTGAGCTGTGTGATTTCTGGCAAATACTAGAACTTTCTTAGAGCCGAATTTTCTCACCTACAAAGCAGGAAGAGAATAAAATACCTACTTCACAAGGTTAAAAGGATTCAATCAAATGATCTACCTATTACAGGCCTTGGGACAGGGCCAGGTGTGTAGACGGCTCCAGTAAGTGGGAGCTGGTACTAGGATGGTGGCCATCGTGGTGGTGCTTTTTGGGGCTCATGCTAGGGTGGGAGAGGTGCGGCTCTCCTGGCCTGCCTGGATGTTCGGACAGCCCTCCCTTGGGTCTTGAGCATGGCCTTTGGGATCTAGGAAAGGGGGAGGAGCCCCTCTCCACAGTGTGGCGGGGATGGATTGTTGGCCCCGACACCTCCCTCAACCTTCCACAGTTTTCCTTCTCCACAAGCGACACGCAGGTGCATTTGCTGTGTAGCCCTGGCCAAGTTACTTAGCCTCTCTGTGCGTCAGCGTCCGCAGCCGTGCGCTGCTGCTCACGGTCGTGCCGTGTGTTGGGAGGCCTCTGCGGAAGGGATCGGCGAGGAGGGAAGTGTCAGAGCAGCGTCTGCGCGCACGATGCACGATGGAATCTTACCGGTGTTTGCTGCCCTCATTGTTGCCGTGGTTATTCCGTTACTCGCGGGACCCATTCACTCCAAGAGGCAAGGGTGAGAACCGCTGCCCCAGGTGTTCCAGAAGTTGGGAGCAGGGGTGGGGCGTGGAACCCACCTGGCGGGTGCAGAGGAGCAGTCCAGGAAAGGGGGTGAAGGGTCTGTCATGCACTAGTGCAGGGGGGGCATTGCCGGGTGTAGCAGAAATGACCGCCCTGCTCCGAGCCAGCTGCTCTTTGTCCTTGGCCTAGTGTCATCCCTTAAACCTGTCACGGAGGGAGGAACAGTTCGACCCCAGGTAGGATGGACTTTTGTCGCCCCTATGAAATTCACATGCAGTTGGGATTGTCTCGAGGCATGAACGCAGTGCGGTCACAAAACCCAACTGCCGGTGAGTTGTAATGATCCCTAGTAATAAACAACCTGCAGCCAACCTTTGGACTCCGGGCAGCTCGGGCTGCCTGCTGGGGCTGCCTGCAAGGACCTGGCCGGAAGTGAAGGCTGTCCTCCCGGCGCCCAGCCCGCCTGCTGGCGAGGGTTAATTGGCCTTGGCCGGCCGCGGGTAGTAGCCTCTTTTCCAGGTTCCTTGTGCTGTGGGTTTGCAGGTGGAGTCAGGCGGATCTTAGATAGGATTTTGCCTCTGCCCCTTCGCTTCAGCTGCCTCATCTATAAAATGGGTCTTGTTGCCGCAGAAAATATCTGTGAAATGCTGAGCTTGTTCTGATCACTGTGTGATTATCTTTCTACTGATTTGGGCTGCAGCCAGCAAGTGGAAACGAGGGGCTTAGCAGCTCTTGTATTTCCACGGCATTAAAGACCTTGGAGCCCTCCCCCACTTAAAATTTTATCTCTGGGAGAAGAAGTAATAATTCACTCCATGTGCAAATGGAAGAACTGAGACCTTGGGAAGTTGGGTGGTGTGTCCGGGCCCCATGGTGAGTTAAAAGCCTCCGGGTCCCTTTCCCTTGTATGGGGCATTATAAACCATCCAAGTGTATGAAGCACTTTGGCAGTTTGAGAAAGTCGCTGTGCTGAGGTCACTTGCAATCTGGTGGTGTGTATTTGGACTCCCAATTTACAGATAGGAAAACTGAGGCTTAGAGAATTAGGATTTGCCCAGGATTGCATCTGAGCTGGTGTCGGAGCTAGGGCTCCAACTCAAGACCCTCGGCCTCCAAATCCAGTTCCGTGTCCACTGTGCACTCAGCATTCTCACCTGGGCCTGTCTGGATCCCCTCGGGGATTATGTTTCCCCTTATACAGGTGTATCTGTTACGGCGGATGGTCATGAGCTGGGAAGGAGAGGGTTAAATTCTTCCTAAGCGCCAGAGCTGGTTTTGAGCTGGGCGCCTCCAGTGACCCCATCATTGACCCCCACCTCCTGGGTCAGGGCAGCTGGCTGTGGGGGATGGGAAACAGTGGCTCTGATGGTCCAATGAGGGCTGAGGGAGGGCCTGGGGAAGCAGGGGCAGGGAAGGGAAGCTCATCTCTCCTCCTCTTTGGACAAAGATGCCGGGTGGCCTTTTGGTTTCCATAGAAAGTCCCCAAGGGTCCCTTGTGGTGGACTGCCATCAGCGTGGCCACAGAGCACAGGCAGCTCTTAGAGACCCTGGGACCCTGGGATGTGTTCTTGATTAAGTGGGAACTGCGATATTTTTACCAGGAAAGGCACCAGTAATAGAAAATGGAAATAGCAAATCAGTCTTAGGGCTGGATGGGACTTTGGTCCCAGTCTGTCCCTCATCCAAGAGGAAAGGACGATGCGGGTGGCCCTCAAGCCAGTGTCTGTGGCGAAGGGGGATGAATCCCTGCTTACTTCCCTCCTCTCCCAGGTCTGTCTGTCCCATCCGTCCCCCAGTCCTCTGCCTGTTAGCTCAGACCTTCTGTTTGGAACACTGTCGCTGTGTCCTCTCCACATGGATGCTGAGGGAGGCCCAGAGCGGTAGGATGAGTCGCCCAGGTGCGGACGGCAAGTCGGGGCAGATCTGTTCGGGAAACCAGGTGTCCAGTGCTTTCCTTGAAACTCACCCTAAGGACACTGGAGGAAGGGATTTCCGGGAAGGCCAAGGACCCGACTTTAAGGGAACCTAATCTCTTCCCCTCTCCCCCTCTTCCTGCCCCCAGATCCCCTTCCCTCCCTGCTGAGGGGTCCTCCATATACACCTGTCTCTGTCTGGCAGGTGGAAGCCTTCGATTGTTCCTGGAGGCGAGGGAGGCATGGAGAGGAAGGCCTTCTAGCTGGCGGGGCAGGTCTGGCACTGTCTGGCGCTGGCCTTTTCTAGACACTTCAATTAGTGATGTTAATTATGGCTTTGCGAGCATGGGGTTCTCCAAAGGCAGCCGGTCTCCAGCCCGCCGCTCCCCCGACGCCCGGTCTAACATGAGTCCCCAGTCTGTGAGGCTGTGTTTATGCTCTTGCCTCTGCCCATCTGCAAGATTAAAGGTGCCAGGAAAGTGTAAATTATTAGCAGCTTCATCTTCTCCATCTTTTTTTTTTTTATTGTGGTAAAAGATGCAATAACAAAATTTATCATTTTAATCATTTCTAATTGTACGGTTCGGGGGCAGGTTTTAATCCCCGGCGTATACCCCCATCCCACCGTCCCTCTCCGGAATTTTGCATCATCCCGAACTGAAATTCTGTCCCCATTAAACAACAGCTCCCCCTCCCCCGCTCCTGCCCCTGGTAACCTCTGTTCTACTTTCCGTCTCTGTGAATTTAACTTTCCAAGTACCTCCTATAAGCAGAATAAAATGTTAGTCCTTTTGTGTTCAGCTTATTTCCTATAGCATCATGTTTTCCAGGTTCGTCCACGTTGTAGCATGTGTCAGAATTGGCTTCCTTTTAAAAAGGCTGACAACAGTCCTATGTATGTATACATATATGTAACTATACTCTATCCGCACACATACCACCCTTTATCCATTCGTCCTTCCGTAGATGCTGGGGTTATTTCCGCCTCTGGGTTGTTGTGAATAATGCTTATGAGCATGGGTGTCCAATATTCCTTCAAGACCCTGCTTTCCAGTCTTTTGGGATATATTCCAGAAGTGGGGTAGCTGGAAGATACGGTTGTTGTATGTTTAATTCTGGGCGGAACTGCCATGTGGTTTTCCACGGCAGCTGCACCATGTTACATCCCTGCCAGCAACTGTCCACATCCTTGCCGATACTTCTTTTTTTTTTTTTTAAAGATTTTATTTATTTATTTGAGAGAGAGGGAGAGATAGGGAGTGGGTATGAGCAGGGGTAGCGGCGGAGGGAGAGGGAGAAGCGGGCTCCCCGCTGAGCAGGGAGCCCGATGTGGGACTCGATCCCAGGACCCTGGGATCATGACCTGAGCCGAAGGCAGACTCCCAACAACTGAGCCACCCAGGCGCCCCTTGCCGATACTTCTTTTAAAAAAAAATAAAATCGGGGCGCCCAGGTGCCTTAGCTGGTTAAGCATCTGCCTTCAGCTCAGGTCATGATCCCAGGGCCCTGGGATCGAGCAGGGAGTCTGCCGCTCCCCCTGCTCGTGCTTGCTCTCTCTCTGTCAAATAAATAAAATCTTTTAAAAAATAAATAAAAAATTAAAAAAAAATTCCATCATCGTGGGTGTGGTTCTCCCATCTTTTTAAGGGGAAGTCAAGACCCTGAGAAATGCTAGGACAGGCCCTCCCTGTAGTAGGAGCAGTCAGACCCTGGGCCCAAGCTTCCGGGCCCCCATCTTGGCCTCCACCCTCCATCTTGTACTTCCTTTGCTACTCTGTCCCCAGCCCATCAAGAGGAGGCAGGTGAGGTCCTTCTGCTGCCTTGCTCTGTCCGCTCATGGTCAGAGTGCTTTCCTTCCAATCTGTCACAGGAACGGAATGGCTCTGACCCACCGGAGGTGTGGGGAGGGTGCATGACCTTGAGGGTGAAGAGAAGGTTTCAGTAATACGAAACTTCTCAAGAGTTGGACCATTTCAACCCTGTGCACTGGGTACAAAGATTATGGTGCCGTCTTAGAGGGGGAGAGGTGCAAATATTAAGATGATCTTAAAAAGAGTTTCCAATAATTTCTGATTTTTAGGAACATGAAAACACCCTCGGATAGACTATTAAGTGGGGGGGGGACATAGTATGAAACTTGCTTATGAGCTCAATAGTGGAAAAAAAGAAAACTATGCATAGAACAAAGATTTGATGGAAATCTGCCAAATTCTGATCAGTGGCCACCTCCAGATTGACGGGAAACGGGTGGCTTTCAATTTCTCTGTGTTATCCTAAATTTTGCAGATTTCCTACAATGAGCACACATCCCTTTTACGTGCAGGGGAAAAAATGATAAGAAAATAAGAATGAGTGCAACCCTTCATTAGGCGGATGTGTTGCAAGGGACTGCGGGACACATGGCTCTGCCGATGCTATGGAGGCAGGCATGAATGGGAGGCCAGCAGGTGTGGGGGCATGGGGATAGGTGGCCTGGAGAGATGGTGGGCAGACAAAGAAGCAGTGACTGCAAGGGAGCTCAGGGGCTGGAGCGGCCCCGTGCCTTCTCACGTGCTGCCCCTCATTCCCTTGGAAGATACCCTGGTAGGACACTAGCGATTTCGAATCATTTTATGTCTGCAAGTGGTGTGGGGAGCCTGCATTGAGCACCCCCCCCCCGGTGCCTTGACCTGGTCTCCTGGTGCAGGAGGGAGGGAGGCCTGCAAACCCATGAAACCAGGGCTTCGTCAACCCTAAGTTTGCCTTTGACTTCTCTCACATCAGCTGAACTAGAACTTGCCTGGGTCCCTTGACCCCCATCGTGGGAACAGCAGAAGTTGGGGGTGGAGGACAGGCAGTTCAGGCTCTAGGAGATGACTTTCCGTGGCTCTGGAAACCTCAGGCCTGCAGCAGAGAAGACAGTAATTGCTTGGGCAGTTGCTTAAACCTCCTTAAGCCTCTGTCCCCTCATCAGTGAAACAGATTATAATAGTAACTATTTCACAGGACTGTTGAAAAATTCAAAGGGCTTATCCCCAAAGATGACACTTAACACGTTGTCTGCTCGCTTCCTGTTGTCTGATTGAGAGCTGGGTTCTGGCACTGGACTGCGGGGCTCAGATCACCTCTATGCCTCGGTTTCTCCATCTGTAAAATGGGCGTACCCCAGGCAGTTAACGTGAAGACTAAATAATAGACGTGAAGGTGACTCCAGCACTGCTTGGCACATAGCAGAGGCTCAGTAAATGTTAGATATGATCGGAGGGGGTCTTTAGCGGATCCACACCAGAGCGGCAGCCAGCTGACGGTGGCTGGCATTGCCAACTTACCTGATTGTGCCAGGAGGCCCCTGCAATGGGTCAATGCCCATCATCCGTCAGATATTTTGACTATCCCCCTTATTATTTTATCGTTAGCATTGTGAGCTCCAGGTGTCAGGAGCCTTCCCAGAATTCTACCTCTTCCCACCCTGTTGCCAGATACGACTCTTTGGTTGAGGTGGTCCGGTTTCCATTTCCAGAGGCTGCTGGTGTTGCCAGGTGGGGTCCCCGGCAGACTGGGGTGCAGGCTACTGTGTGGGGGACCACTCGATGAGCATTTTGGATGAAATCAGAGACACCCTATTGTACCTCCTCCCCCCCTTGCTTCCCTGCCCTTTTGAAAAGGAGCCAAAGCCAAGAAAGAACAGCCACCCATAAATAAAGGGGACCACGAAAATAACAAAAAGAAAGAAGAAATCTTGCTTTTGTGGCAGGCTTGGCTGCCGATGGGGTAGATAATGGGAGAGGAAACACGGCCTTTGCAGAGAAAAAGAACGGAACACTTTGTTCGCCTGCAGAATGAATGCTGCTTGAGCAGGAGCTGCTGAATTGGGGTTTCCGATGAGTGAGCTTGTCTTGGGGGAGATGGTGGTGATTAGGTTTACCCCAGGCACAGGTGGCCTCGCACCCGAAGACTGGGGTGGGGGAAGGGGAGGCAATGGGGGAGGCGGCAGACCTGAGCCAGTGCACAAAGGTGAGGCCAGTGTCTCCAGGTCCAGCCCCCGGGCCGCCCCCCCCCCCCACTGCAGTGCTGCAGGCACCTTGTTTCTCCATTGTCTGCTCAAGCTGGGGAGCTAGAGCTGCTCTGGAAGCCGCCAGACCCCTCAAGGTGTATCTTTCACCAAGCCTTGGGGGGAGGCACATCCCAGGGAGGAGAGGATGAGGCCGAGGTGGATTTGCTGATTATTTGCATGCTGGCCAGCCTGCTGGGTTCAAGGCTGTCTTCCTGTCCACACTGCCAGGTGGCCTTCTTGGTGACCGGCATTTGCAGAATTCTCTTTCTTGTACGAAATACCCATCTGGATCACGGACCCATGTCTCTGCCCCTGCAGTGAGTGGCTGAGGCAGGACGAGGGAAAGGAATCAGATACCTTTCCTGAACCCCGGGGATCCCAGCAGGCAGGCTGCAGGTGCCGACTTGGAGAGGGGGCCGTGGGCTTATGGATGTGTGGGGGCTGATACTTGAAATGACTTTAAGAGGGGCTCTTGAAACCTATACTGGTTTGGGCTGAGCACTCTGCTGGCCGAGGTTCCCTGGAGACTCCCTCATTCATTCATTCCTTCAACCACAAGATGAAGTGCCCGTCTGCTTGGTGCTAGGGATCCTTCTGAATATTTCATATATGCTACTTATTTTTTTTTAAAGATGTTTTTAAGTCGTCTGTGCACCCAATGTGGGGCTCGAACTCCCGACCCCAAGGTCAGGCGTTGCATGCTCTTCTGACTGAGCCCGCTGGGCACCGCACATACGCATTACTGATTAATTCTCCAGCAGCCCTGAGAGTTGGGTCTTGTTGGTCCCTTTACAGGTGAAGCATCTGAGGTGTGAAGAGGTGAAGTCTCAGGCATCCGCTGGGCTCATCCGTGGAGCCGGGGGAACTGGGTGCCTCCGCCCCTCACCCTCCGGCTTCGGTTCTGATGAGGATGACCGTTGCAGTGGTTCGGCTCAGCTGTCCTGTATCCCCTCCATCCCCTCCTTCCTCCCTGCCAGCATGCTGTGGGCTGTATGTGACTAGTCCGTTTGTAGGTGAGCAAAGTAGAAGGCTTCGAGAGTGGCGTGATTGGCCTAATTTGGCCACTGGTGAGAGGGATGCTTGGGTTTGAACCGACCGCAGGAGTCTCCAGAGCCTCCATGTCTCCGTACACCGTGAGAGCTCTGTCCGCGGGGCTTAGACTTGACACCAAGCAAGAGCCGAGAGCTGCCCGGCCCACCGCAGCCCTGGGAGGGGGGAATTCCTGGCCGAAAGGAGACTTCATCCGGTCTGGTGGGTAAACCTGGCTGTGTTCAGGCCATTCCCATTTGCCCCTGTCCCCTCCTGGGGTTGGCAGGGGACTGCAGGGGTTCATAGGAACAACACTTCAACCGCCTGGGCTCCAGAGGAAGTGAGGGAGCTCCTCGGTGCTTTAGAGCTTCTGTGTGGTCGGCTGGGGAAGGGCAGGCAGGGTGGCACGGACAGATAAGCAGTGGCACTGGGGATGTGGGGTTTCCTTGGCAAATTCGGGGCTCTTTCAGCCTGTCCACACTGTGTGGAGCCTGGGTGCCTTACTCAGGGTGGGCACCGGCCAGCGGAGATTCCAGGCGGGGTGCTGAGACGGGGCCCAAGGGAGAGAGACCTACAGGGAGCAGATGGAGGAGGAGGGGGACAGGTCCCACTGTCCTTCAAGTTGTGGGTCTTCTGCGTGTTTGGCCACTCGGGTGGGGGAGGCTTCCCCAGACGGTGATGGGGAGCGTTCAGGGAGCAATTTTTTTTTTTTGCTTTTTACAGACATGACCTTGGGTCCTCTGAGTAATTCTGCAGGATCATTATTATTTGTTCCAGTTTAGAGATGGAGACAGGGAAACCTCCCGTTGGTCCCACAGCCAGTAGCTCATAGTACGCGGTGGAGCCAGGCTTCAAACACAGGTCCTGGTGGCCACAAAGACCATTTTCTTTCGGCGGTGCCAGCACACTTCCCAGCAGTGCCAGAGGGGCACCCCTGCCCTCCTGTCTCCCGGAGAGCTGGGGACGGGAGAGCCTGGGACCTGCCAGGCTGCCCGGGGTGGGAGGCAGCATGGGGAGGGGGGGGCCCTCCTTCCTGCTTTAGGCCTCTCCCTCCCACCTTCGCTGAGCTTCTGTTCTGTGCCAGGTTCTCTGAGTATCTGCTAGCTTCTAATCAAAGTAGGCACTGGGATCTCCATTTACACATGAAGAAATGAAGTTTTTGAGAGGTCGAGTCTTTTCTCCAAGTTCTCAAAGCAGCCCTGATTTCTTTTGACTCATTCTTACTTGGCCACGACTCAAGTCAAAACCAGCTAGAATCCTGTGAGCGGGGAAGACAGCAGCAGATCTGTCTGTGCTGGACTGGGTCCTGGCGTCTGGGGTAGAGGGAGTGATGGCGTGTCAGCCTGTGGGGAAGGACCTCGCTTTGGGCCTCACGGAGGCCTGGCTTCAGGTGCCCCCTGCGCAGGGCCTTGGGGAGCATGGGGAAATGCATGGTGAGCCTCTGATTCGGTGCCTACGAGCCAAGGGAGTGCTCTGCCCTTGAAAGCTCTTTTGGCCCTCCCTTCCTTTGGTTCACGTTCGGGGCTATCCCCAAAGGGAGGCTTCTGACAAGCCACTGCGCCTTGGCTGCGGCATTTCTGCTGTGTGCCGGCCCTGGGCTGGGCCTGGTTGGCGCAGGAGGCCAGACACATTGCCCTGTGAGGGATACGGGCTTTGACCTGGTCACTGGGAGACAAGAACAGGACTGCAGGGGGCCCCTAGCACTGTGGGCTGGAGACAGCATGCAGTCCTAAAGACAGGCGGGCCCCCAAAGAAGGGACTCCAGGAAACACCTGGTAAACTTCTCTGTTTTACCCAGGATGGTGGGGCAGGCGTGCATCCCACGGGGGCCGCACCAGCACTTCTAGTGTGTCCCCTCTCTTTTCCTGGACTCTCCTCCTGGCCTGGGAGGAGAGTCAGGTGCCTCAGAGACCCAGGACAACCACGTGGGTCCATGGATGGGACCATCAGAACTCCAGTCTCTCCCCAGCTCCTTCAGTCCGCTGTGCCTTTAGGCTGGGGTGCAGCTCAAACTGGCAGTCGGGGGAACTCGGGCCGGATCGGGGCTTCTGGGCCGGAGGTTCCGGGGGAGGCTGCCGGCTCTCGCAGGCTGGAGGGCAGGCACTTGGGAACTGATGGAGTTTCCATTGGCTGGGATCAGCTGCTCTCCCAGGTGAACACCACCTTGGCCTGCCCAGCACACCCCAGGGACAGGGGATATTGGCCGTGGCCGTCTCCTGAGCCGGGCTAGACCAGACCAGCGCACGCCCGGGATCTCGTACCCCTGAGGCCCGCGGAGCCTGGACAGGGTGAGAGGGGCCTCTCAGGAAAGCTCTTCCCCAAGCCTGTAGCCAGCCCCGCTCCCAGCACTGAGTAAACATTAGAGATAGGATCGGGCGTAGCCAGGAAGGGTGGCGGGGTGCGGCCTGGGAGAAGAATGGCAGGATGTGGCACTGGGGCACCGTTCTGGGCACCCACGCCTCGGGCTATTGTTCGGGGCTGCCTGAGGCTCGCAACTCTCTGGGGCTTTGGGAGGAAGTGACATTCCCCTGGGACTCAGGCCCTGCCCCACCCCTGCCGGGTGGCTCCCTCCTGGGCGGTGCCCTTTGGCACCACCCACTCGGCAAGCTGGGAGTGGGAGCCTGCAGTGGACTCTGTAGGTTTGGTGAGGGCCCCGTGGGGAAGTGTGGTCGTGGCCCTCCTCGGGGGGTCTGCTTGTCTGCTCAGGCTGTCTTCCTGTACCCCAGGGTCTGAGTCACCCGTCATGCTCCGATGACTGGAATTTATCTCTATCTTTATCTGAATCTAGATATTTTGGGGGGGAGGGGGTATCGTTACAGAGGGAGGAAGGGCTAAGGGTGAAAACTCCTTTGATTCCAGTCCAGCTGGGCCAGGTCGTTGGCTGATTGGGAGAGGAAGTGGCTGGTGATTTGTTTTGGGTAGAAGGGGGCTCCTGCGCGTGCGCCTGTGGGTGGGGGTCGGAGGGCCCAGGAGAGGGTTGGCTGCCGGGAGAAGAGAAGGGAGAGGACCGGCACCTGCAGTCAGCTTTGCCCTATAAGAGCTGTGTTCTGAGCCGCTGGCCCTGTGGAGCGCGGGTGCCTCTCTATGCTTTGTGCTGGGCACTGGGTTTCGGGGGGGCTTGGGGCCTCTCTGCCACCAGCTCACAGACTCAAGGCCCTGCCCCATCAGGGGTGAGGATGGCCTGAACCGTATCTCCCTTTGAGGCCTTCGCCTCTCTCGGATGCTCAGGTGAGAGATAAGGCCAAGAGGGAAGGTGGCGGGGGGCCTGGGGAGTGGGCGCCCTAGAAGGGAAGGGTGGGCAGAGCAGGGGTGCTGATCCATATCCTAGCTGGTTCCTCTAGCCCCGAAGCAGTACTGCTGAAAGTGGTCCTCCCTGGGCCGCAGTTTCCCCGTTTGTAAAATAAGAGTAAGGCTGGGCAGAGGGAGGAGACCGGCTTCCCAGGGACACCTCCACCTGGCTGGGTGGCTGACCCGAATGTCCTGTAGGCTTGTGGCCTCTGACCAGGACCCGGGGGGAGCTGGGGGAGCGCGGTAACTCACAGTCCCTGTGCGCCCAGGCTCCTTGGGCTTCTAGGCCTCTGGAGAGAGGGGCAGGTGTGGCTGCTGACCTCAGACCTCCTGAGAAACCACGTGGGTAGGGGAAGCAGGGCGCGTGCTGAGGAAGGGGTAAAGGAATGGGAGGGGCTTTTTTAGCCTCTGGAAAAGAAGAGACTTCTGGAAAGACTCCAGTAGGCTTCAAAAGATGTGGGAGGTGTTTCTTACCTGTCCCAAGGTAAAGGCAGAGGGAAATGGACTGGCTTTGGTGCTTGGGGGATTTAGGTTGCTCCTAGGAAGAGCGTAGATGGAAGGAAGGGGCAGCTGAGGACAGCCAGCGGGATCGGGGTGGGGTGGGCAACGTACCACAGAGAGCAGCTACTGGTGCGTAATAACATAGACGGTCTGACTGATGACGGTTCAACTTACTATTTTTCAACTGTATGATGGTCAGAAAGCCCTATGCATTCAGTAGAAACCATACTCGGAATTTTGGTCTTCTCCCAGGCTGGCGGTTATGCAGTCCGATGCTGCGTGGAAGCGACGGCTCCCAGGCCGCCGCGAGACACACTTGCAATGACTGTGCCTGTCTCCCGTGTTCAGTACAGTATTCAGTACATTATGTGAGCCATTCAACACTTTATTCCACAGTAGGCTTGGTTCAGATGACTTTTGCCGGCTGTAGACCAGTGTAAGTGTTCGCGTTCAAGGGGGGCTAGGCCAAGCCCGTGCCTTGTGCTGGGTTAGATGGAGTACACGCGTGTTCGACTTGACGATATTTTCAACTCACGGTGGGTTTATTGAGACATAACCCCATCATAAGTTGGAAGATTTGTAGTAGCTGTCACTTTATTATGTGTCCAGGCCTGCCTTGTGCTATTTTGCCGAACTGTATTATACACTGATTATTGTATGATGTTGGGGCCCCTGCCAGGCTCCAGGCTCTGTGCTAGACTCGGGGGCTACCATGATGAGCAAAAACAGGTATGTTTCCACAGTGCCCTGGGGTGGGGAGTGTTGGGTGGGTTTTCAGGCTCCTGGGCCTGAAATACATGATTTACAAATCACGTAAAGGTATCTTTACCAACTGTGATAAGTACCCCGAAGGCCAAGTTTAGAGTGTCCTAAGAATGTAAAACAGGCACCTATTATAAAGTCTGGAGTGTTACTGGAAGGCTCATCCTTTCATATTGGGTTTTCTTATTTTACTGAGGAGGAAATGAGTTCAGAGGTTAAGTTACTTAAGATGGCACAGCAGTTGATGGGGCAGAATTTTCTTTCGCAGGTACCCAGGTCTGTCTGACCTCTGATAACTTTTCTCTCAACCACCTGACTCTAGGAGTATCCTCGGCTATATGACAACTTAATGGATACTCTGTTATTTCATCTTCATGGGCACTGGTGAGACAGGGATTCTTATACCCATTATACGAATGAGGAGAAAGAAGAAACTCAGAATTAATTAACTTGCTTAAGGTCACACGCGTCGGCCGGTGGCAGAGCAGGAATTTGAACCCAGGTTGGGGAACCCAACAGCCTCTACCACTGACCACCCACCATCCCCCGGTTGTCCTGCAGAGGTGAAGCCACCTGTTCTCCCTTCTCTCCTCGTTTAGTTTTATCACATGCAGCTTTTGCTCTACACTCAGAGAAAGGAGAGCGGGATGGTGAGGGTCCAGAGCTTGGCGCTGACCCTTTACGAGGGACTCTCCTCTCTGTGGGTAGGGAAAGGGGCTGCTCTCTGAGCTGGCCTGTGCTCCAGGAACTCGAGAGGGAGGGAAGGAGGAGCCCATCAGGTCTGGGCTGTTGCTTCTCCATCGACAAATGGGTCCCGAGAGACCAACCAAGAGCCAGTGCCCGAAGTTGAGGCAGACGCCTGTGGAAATGGAAGGGGCCTTGTCTGGGCAGCAGGATCTGGCAGGATTTGGGGAGCACCACACCCTGGTGAACAGACTGGACACCTCCAAGCCAGCTTGGCTGGTCCCTAGGAGTCATTTTTTGTTGGGGGCGGGGCGGGGGCTGTGCCAGAGGCCAGGGTGAACCATGGGGAGCCCCGGGGGGGCAAGCTCCCCAATATAAAGATAATACCCAGTGCCCAGCTGGAGGTACTCTTGGGGGTTAAGTATTGGGGGTTAAGTATGGGTAAAAAGGCCATCAGCGCTCAAAGGGAGATGTCCGAATGCAGCACTTTCCAACAGAGCTACAGTGCGAGCCTCATGCTTAATTTTAAATTCTCCAGTAATCACATTAAGAAATGTAAAAAGAAACAAGTGAAAACAGTATTTTATTTAACTCCATGTATCCAGAACATTATAATTTCAACATATAATCAATAACCATCTGTTAATGAGGTAGGTTACATTCCGGTTTTCATCCTAAGCCTTGGAAACGGGGGGTGCAGTGCATGGGAACTGGCCGGGTTGCCAGCTCTGTGGCTGCAGGTGATGAGCGGCTCTGGGGGTGGGCAGTGCAGGCCTGGAGTTCATTAGGGCTGTTAATCACCTCCTCTGCCTTCACCTTCAGCCCAGGGTGGGGGGGGGCGGCTGGGGATGGCCGCTCAGCCTCTTGCTCTGGGGAGGCAGGGGCCCGAACCACCCAGGCTCCAAGCGTGAGCCCTGCTGCGCCTCTGGGGTCTCTGGGCTGCAGTGGGAGACAGGCTTTGAGGTAGGAGCTGGAAGGCCACGAAGTTGGGCCAGGATGGAGGCGAAAACCTCTTAGGACCCGAGTGGGGCGCTAGGGGGCGACCTGGTGGCCTGCCCACGCCCGGCTGAGCAGTGGGTGTGGGACGAGGTGGCGCGGAGCGGCCGGGGATCACAAGCCCACAGGCCCGCATTGTTCGCCTGTCACACTTCCTTTGGCTTTATTGCCTTTGTCCAACACCCTATTGTCTGGTTTCCTTTTGTCCCGCTTTCAGCCCCGCTGCCTTTTATTTTCCAGCCAGCCTGGTTGTTTTCATTTCTTTTGTCTGAAGTTCCTGAGAGGAAGGTTTTATTTTCAGCGGTTTGATTAATTCACAGCTTGAGCCCGGGGCTTGTTTGTTATGTAATTGCTGCCCTCAGCTTCGGGATAATACCCCCTCCCCGCCCGCCCCGCCCCCACGGCCCCCGCCGGGGCCCTGGCTAGGCGCCCCTCCCTGGGCCCGGATGGGCCGGGCCGGCCGCTTCCTGGACGCCGGCCAGGCCTCTGCGTGGTGAGAGGGGACTCCGGGGCCGGACCCCGGAGCCGGATCCCCGAGCCTTTTCTCCCGGGCCAGCGTTCGTAGGGTCGGGGCTGCCTGCTCTCCTCATCCTGCAGTGCCCGGTCCGGGGTCCCGTGCCGGCCCACAGGGCACCCCGCCCTTTGCAGAAGTCGGCTCGGGTCTAGATGGCATCAAACCAAACACACCTTACTCAACTGTAACGTCCCTTCCGCGGTTTAATATAAAATAACTGCACGGGGACTCCTGTATCCCGCGCATGGCCTCACTCTGTTACAACAAACATTTTGTTGTACGGAGTTGATGCGATATATACCACTACACCTGCAATTCCGTTTTAGGGGATGTTTTGCTATATCTGATTTTTTTTTTTTTTTTTTTTTTTCCTTANTGCCTTACATTCCCCTCCTAAAAATGTAATGCCCGTGCAAAAATTTTTAGATTTTTATTTAACAGTGCTTCTCAAACTAGCGGGTATCAGAATCACCTGTAGGGCTTGTTAAACTACATTCCTGCTCTACCCACAGAATTTCTGATTTGCGGGTGACCCATGACTACCACGCAAGCCCCCAGGCCATGCCTGGACTGTGGGTCCCTCGTAGGGACTGCATTTCTGCAGTGTTTGTTTTAACAAGGGGTGCTTACTAGTGCCACGCAGTGTTCTAAACAAGGAGATTTTAGCAGTTCCTAGTTCTCGGGACTGCCCATTTTACAGATGAGGAAACGGGTGTGGAGAGGCTCAGTAACTGACCCAAGGTCACGTAGCGGGTGTAGGACCTGCGGATACCTGGAACCTGCTGCTGGGTGTCCCCACTGGTCTTGGCACAGTGACTTTGGACGGGGAACAGGTCCGCTGGGGGCCTCTGCTGCTTTGCCTCTGAGCCTGGCATGACCACCGGCGCTCACCTCCCCCTCCGTCCCACTCCTGGTGTCCCAGGCCGTGGTGAGGGGGCGTGCAGAGGCTGCTTACGGCTGGGATTGCAAATGCCTACAGGGGCCAATGAGAGAGACTTTATTTTTTTTTTAAGATTTTATTTATTTATCCAACAGAGAGAGAGAGACAGCCAGCGAGAGAGGGAACACAAGCAGGGGGAGTGGGAGAGGAAGAAGCAGGCTCATAGCAGAGGAGCCTGATGTGGGGCTCGATCCTACAACGCTGGGATCACGCCCTGAGCCGAAGGCAGACGCTTAACCGCTGTGCCACCCAGGCGCCCCCAATGAGAGAGACTTTAAATGAGAGACACCATCTAGATAAAGAAAAATATCTTTGTTCAAGCCCTACATCTCTCACCTGTTATTTATTTTCCTACTTTTGGTAGATACATGGATATAAAAAATAGTTAACTTTTATTTTTAAGAGGAAAAAAAAAAGATAAATGTATATATAGGGTAGTTGACACTTGCTCCCCCTTTTGGGGGGCAGTAGGGAGTGGTAGAGACTAAGGAAAATAGGCCTGTCCATACGGGGCACCTGCTACTTAATTCCAGCCAGTTGTCGCCACAATTTTGACTTTGCTGGGCTCGGAAACTGCCAGTTGACCATCTCTGCCCTCCTTTGGTGGACCATTCAGCCAACCAGCTCCAACATGGCAACAGGCAGGGCCTGCTGAAGGCTGGGCCCAGTTGGCCGTAGACCTCCTATTTAAGAAAAAAAAAAGCACAGGACCAAAGAATCTTTTTTTTCTCTTTTTTTTTTTCTACCGTGGGCTCCAAATGGAAGTTTGCATTTGGTGAGGGTGGAGATGCTGTGTCCACAGCATTGGTTTCCCTCTGCTTCTCCTCCAGGATGTCCATGAGGAGCCCTGGCTCTGCCCAGCTGGCCCCGGATGGCGTTGGCACCATGGTGAACTGCACCGTCAAGTCGGAAGGGAAGAAGGAGCCCTGCCATGAGGCCCTCCAGGGCTCGGCCACCGCAGCTGAGCCCCAGCCTGGAGACCCAGCCCGGGCTCCCCAGGATGGTGCTGACTCCCAAGCTCCAGCCCAGGTGCCTGGCACTTTCCCCGGGGCTCCTGGGTCAGTGTCCCCACTTTGCCTCCATAGCCCACACCCACCCAAGGCCTCTCCTTGAGTCTGGGCAGGCACCCAGTCCCCTAGCTAGGCCAGACAGGAGGCAGAACCTGTCTGTCTCCGGGGCAAGACTTCGGTGGGTGGGGAGGGGCTGCCAAGTCGAGTCAGGCCACCTGTCTGAGTGGTCCGTGGTTTTCGCTCCTACGCGTGCTCACCTGATACTGACTGCTCACCCGTGTGTGACCATCCTTACCTCGGAGGACTGGTTGGAGAGACAGGATACATCTGCTCAAAGTGTATTTACCATATGATTTGAGAAAATCAGCCTTATTACCCAAGTCTGAGATCAGCCGCTGTTAAAGACCGCACGATCCCTTATCCTTAAATGAAGGCGTTCCGAACTCCATGAGCAGGAAGGACTCGCGGTTCTTAAAAATCCCGATTCCACGCAAGAGCTGTAAAAAGGGGAATGTGTAATTAAAACCAAATGAATGAAAATGAGACTTTTAGGGCCCCGAGGAGGTATCCAACCTGGAGGCGTCTGGGAGAGGTTAGAGGGGTCGGGGTAGTGATGAGGGAGACTTCCTGGAGGAGCAAGGCCTTGAGATAGGCCTTACAGTGGAGAGGACTCTGGTGAGAGTTGGGGGTGGTGGTGTCCCAAGGAGGAGTGAGGTGGGGGGGTCCCCAGGAGTCACCCACCCAGCTGCAGGTGTGGCTGTGTGCAAGGGAGTGATGATTAATAGCTCACTCGCCATTTGACTGCCGCAGCGAACCTCGCTCACGTGCATTCACTTCCTTGATCCCAGCAACAATCCTGACCGGGGAGGTATTAATATTTCCATTTTCAGAAGAGGGAAATAAGTCCGGTTCAGAGAAGTTCAGAGTCTCATGCGGGATCAAGCGCCTCGTGAGTCAGTGAGCCGGGACTGAAATCCAGGGCTCTGGTCTGCAAACCTTTTGTGCCCTCGCTGTATCTAGCAAAGCCAGAGCAAAGGCTGGGAAGGTGGGGAGGGAGAGCCCTACCCGGGGGGCCGGGTGCACGTCCCCAGGCTGCTCCATACCCCTGCAGTCTGCCCTCTTCTCTTGAGGGTGACAGTGACATTCAGTGTGTATTGTAGGACTGCAGCTCCCCCAAGAGCAATGGGTCCCCAGAACCCAGGAGACCAGGAGCTTCTGAGGCCGCCTCTGGAAGCCAGGAGAAGCTAGACTTCAGCCAACATTTAAAAGAAGGTAAGCTGTCTTGGGGTGCCTGGGTGGCTCAGTTGTTAAGCATCTGACTTTGGCTCCGGTCATGATCTCGGGGTCCTGGGATTGAGCCCCACTTCGGGTTCCCTGCTCTGCAGGGAGTCTGCTTCTCCCTCTGCTTTTCCCCCTGCTTGTGCTTGCGCATTCTCGCTCGCTCGCTCGCTCTAATAAAATCTTGGAGAAAATAAAACTAAAACAAGGCGAGATGTCTGCCCCGGTTAGAGGTGGGCATGGGGCGGGCGGTGTTGGGACTGACTGCTGTTCTTTATCCCTTTGGCATCTTCTAGTTGTGCCCGCCATCGAGAAGCTGTTGTCCAGTGACTGGAAGGAGAGGTTTCTGGGAAGGAGCTCTGTGGAAACCAAAGATGTCAAAGGTGAAGGCCCATGTGGGTAGGCAGGGGAGGGTGTCTGAACTCTTTCCCTTCTCCCAGCCTGGCCATGCAGTCTGGGCCTGTAGGGCAATTGGGGGGGCTCTTGATGTCCCCTCCTACCTGGCCTGTGCCCCTCTGGTTCCTGCCCAGCCCGGGGGGTCAGCACCATCCCTCCCCTGGGGACTGAGTATTCAGTCTGGCCTGTGTGGCAGGAGAGGCCTGATGGGAATCATGTTCTGTGAGTATGGGTTTGGACTCTTAACCAGGGACCCTTGCGACCTCAGGCATGTCACTGCCACTTCCCAGATCTATCTATCTATATCAGAGGAGCTGGGTGCGCCCTTTCCCTGCTGAAGACTAATTCTAGGCCACCAGGACCTCACTAAGTGAATTCAAGGGCTGCTGCTTGGTTCGTGAGTGTGGCTGTTTTCCCAGTGTGGTCGGTCACACCCCCAGGAGGAGCTTTAAGACCATACCAATGCCCAGGCTTCACTCGGCCTGCGGAATGAGAACCCCAGGGGAGGGGGCCTGGGCGTGTGTATTTTTCAAAGGCTCCCGAGTGATTTTTTGAGACGGGTGGTCTGCAGCCTGGCCCAGCAGTGTCCTTCATGAGCTCAGCAAACCGAAGGGCAGGGAGGTCAGTTACTTGCCCAGTCACCCCCGGACAGGATGGGTTGAAGTGGGAATTTGAACCCTTGGGTCCCCGTGCCTCCTGTGTCTTGCTCCAAGGCCTGAGCAGTGTGTCTCACTGGCCCCTCCTGTGGGATAGTTCTCTCTGCTGACCCTGCAGCTTGGGGCACTTGAGAACATCCGAGAAGGGATGCGGGACTGAGATGTCCCACTGTCGGCATTTCCAGGGGCTGGAAGCAGCAGCTGTGGGTGGGAACCTTCTAGGGCAGCTGGTTTTCAGACAGCAAGCAAGCTCCCTCCGGGGCAAGGGTCGTGTCTCCATCCTTTCTGTCACTCAGCCCCTAACAGGGGCCTGGGAACTAGCAATTGCCCAATGAACTCAGATGAGTGGGTGGATGCACAAGTGGACAGATGGACAGAAAAACAACAATTCTCACTGGTGGCTGTTTTACCGTGGAGCAGGGACCCAGGAGAGCCTGGCGGAGAAGGAGCTCCAGCTCCTGGTCATGATTCACCAACTGTCCACGCTGCGGGACCAGCTCCTGACGGCGCACTCAGAGCAGAAGAACATGGCTGCCATGCTGTTCGAGAAGCAGCAGCAGCAGATGGAGCTGGCCCGGCAGCAGCAGGAGCAGGTAGGTCCCGCTTGGTATCTGGCTGTCTTGCTAGGGGAGAGGGGGTCTATCAGGGCCTGGAGGGGAGCACTTGGGGGGGCAGGCCTGGCTAGTGCAGGCCAAGGCGGTGGGGGGTCAGGTCAGGGAGGGGCCGTGGGCAGGGGCCCCAGGAACCCATGCCTGGCTGTTCGTCAGCCCTATGGGGGCAGGGGAGCGGAAGGGGCTTGCGGGGCTCGGGCTCAGTGTGGGAGCAGCCGGCTGCTTCCTGCGCCACCTCCCGCCGTGGCCTCTGAGGGGAGTGCGAGCTCCCTACCAAAGGAGAATGCACCCGAAGGTGGACTGCTCTGCTCCTAGCCCTGGCCGGGGCGCGCCGGTGCGGACGGTAGGGTGCGGTGGGCCCAGGCTGGGGCTAACATCCGTGCCACCCGCTCTCCCCTGCTGCCAGATCGCCAAGCAGCAACAGCAGCTCATTCAGCAGCAACATAAGATCAACCTCCTTCAGCAGCAGATCCAGGTAGGGTGGGGTGGCCAGAGGCCAAGGGGCTGACGCCAGCCCAGACGCGCCGGGGACAGGCAGGGACAGGGTATGGGTTAAGCAGAATCACTCGGGCATGGCCCCGAGGAGGAGCCCATTTCTGCTCTGGCCCCATACCCCCATCTTCTTCCTCTGTGTTAAGAGAGGGGCTGAGCTGAGGGCAGCTAGCCGGAGGTGATGTGGGGTCCTGTGGAGCCTCTCGAAGACTGGCCCTGTCCCGGTCCCCTCACCTCCCGTGTCTGGGTGCACACTCCGTGTCCGGGCTGCGCTGTGTTGGGCCCCCAGGGCTCACACCGGGTTTCTTTGCTCTCAGCAGGTCAACATGCCTTATGTCATGATCCCGGCCTTCCCCCCAAGCCACCAGCCTCTGCCTGTCACTCCCGATTCCCAGCTGGCCTTGCCCATTCAGCCCATCCCCTGCAAACCAGGTGAGTGTGGGTGGGGGGCGCGGCCTCTAGCGGAGGCTGTCCTGAGGTCCTGGAAGGAGCCCTGGACCACGCTCGTGCGCGCATTCCTTTGCAATGTGGCCTTCCTGGGCTCGCTTTTGGATCTGTGCAGTGGAAGAAGAATCCCTTCTTTCTGAACTTCGCTGGGAGAGTGGAAAGCGATAGCACCTGAACGCTGTGAAGTACTGCAGACGTAAGCGGATGTGGCCAGTCTAGAGGCCGTGTCCCCAGCCCTGGTACCTTTCCTGGGCCAGAACAGTCCTATGGTGGACAGCCACTGGGGTGTCTACATTTCCCAGACTCGTGCTCCTGTCTCTACCCCAGCTGTGCCCCTTCGGCCCCGCCACTGAAACTCAGCTAATGCAGACTGACCACCAGCCACCTGCTAGACGCTGTGTTGTCAGCTGGCCACCCTGTGAGAAAAATGGACTTTGAGCACCAGGAATTTAGGGTCTGGGGAGGGAAAAAGGATGCTGGGGACTGGGGAGTCTGGGAAGGCTTTTTGAGGAGGTCAGAAATTAACTGGGGCCCAGGAGGTGGACTGTGGGGGTGAAGCTGGGAGCTGAGGGTGGAGGGCAGTCCGAGGCGGAGGCCCTGGCGCCTGAGGCCAGAAGCTGCAGGGGAGCGCATGACCGCGTGGTCATGGGACAGGAGGGTGAAGGCATTTATTTTGTAAAATGCAGACATGCTTGAACGATTGAACGGAGGGTGTGTTGTCATACAGTGGGTGATGGGGAACAGAGAGGGATGGGTACCAGCCGGAGCGTGGACCAGTGAGGGGCTGCTGAGGGGTTTCTGGGGACAGCATGACATATTGCGCTTGGGCAGAGGTGGTGGGACAGAAGCACAAATGGAATTCATAGGCCATGATCATGGATTCCTTGTGAAAGGTCATGGGACAGAGCAGGGATGTTGCCCATAGTTGCCCTAGGAGTGGGGACAGCTTTTAGGTCGAGCTCCCCCCTCCCCCCCGTCCGCCCTCCCTGTTCGGTGAGAGCAGGGAGGTGAGTCCCATGGGCCTGCCCTCAAAGCCTGTGTGCTACGTGGGTCACCAATTCTGCTCCTGCCTCGTTCTACACCAGGCACTCGGGCAGGGCGGAGCAGGATGCACGAAGGACTGAAAAAGTCAGGCCCTACCTTCCAGGAAGTTTCCAACTGGGGAGGTAGGGAGACTGGGAAGGGGGAGTAGGCCAGCAGCACAAACCTGTTGCAACTCCCGGTGAATAAAGCTGCGGGAGTGAGGAGGGCAGGGCCTGGGGGCGTTGGGGTGCACCTGACCCCATGCTTTCTGGACAGGGGAGGCAGGAAATAAGCCATGGAAGACCTCACCTGCTTTTTTAGCTCTAGAATCCTAGTAAGCAGGGGGCCCAGATGCTTCCAGAGGGCCCTTCCCCAAGCCGAGTGCATGACGCCCCTCCCTAGCTCGCAAGCCCTAGATGGTGCCCTGTCGCCTACGGCATGGAGGCTACAAACTCCCAAGGTTGCCCGTCACGGGCCAGTCTCCTTTCCCACACCTTGGCTGTCACCCCACTGCTCCCCCTCCGCCTGCCCACCCACAGCCACTAGCCCACCTCTTGCCGCTTCCCCCCCCCCAAAAGCCTGCTCTGGCCACCCCAACTGGAACCAAGTTCTCGGGTGTGTTACCCATGCAGCCCGGGCTGCCACCGGTGTGTGGTTAGTGACTTGTGTACACAGCTTAGCTCTCCACCTGAACTCCCGGCTCCTTGATGTGGGGCCGGGTGGAGGGCGAGTGAGGTGGGCCGGGTAGAATGGAGAGGGTGGGTGCCGCGTAAAGGGGAGAGGATGGGCTGTGGACTCTCGAGGACCCAGGTACACAGGTCCCTGTTCCCATTTCTGAGCTATGTGGGCAACGCTTTTTGTCTCCGGTCTCTGTTTCTCTGTAAAATGGGGTGATGTGCTGAGCGCTTGCTGTATGCCACACGCTAGGGATGATTGTGAGCTGGGAGGAGACAGGCTGACACAGGGCGCGGCTTTCGTACCCTGCGTGTCGAAGGTACAGAACACAGGTCTCCGTAGAGCAGATACCTGTCCTCATGTCACCATGCGGTAGGAACCCGAGGCTCCGTGGGTTGGGAAGGGCAGCAGGGGATGAGGGCGTGGGAGGCCTTCGGCGCTCCGGGGCTGGGGAGAGCCTTGGCTGGAAGTGAACTGGGCCAACTGTAAGCCTCTGTCCCCTTGGTGCTGCGGGACCTCGTCAAGCAGGCCGTCTGCTGTTCTGTGCTCATCCAGGACTTTTCCCCTTGCCGCCTTTTCCACAGTGGAGTACCCCCTGCCGCTGCTGCACAGCCCACCTGCCCCCGCGGTGAAGAGGCCCGGGGCCATGGCTGCCCACCACCCCCTGCAGGTACCCTCCCCCCCGGCCTGGGGTGGCTGGGCTGCCTGGGGGGGGTCCCCCGTTCTTGTTCACTTGTTCCTGTCATCTCCTTGTCTGTTCCCGGGATGCCTGTCTTGCTCGCTGTTACCATGTGTCCCCTCTGTCCCTCCATGGCGGTCTCCTTTGGTGTCTTGGCCTCTGATCTCTGGGTCTCCCTCAGGAGCCCTCCCAGCCCCTGAACCTCACGGCCAAGCCCAAGGCCCCCGAGCTGCCCAATGCCTCCAGCTCCCCCAGCCTGAAGATGAACAACTGTGGACCCCGCCCCCCCAGCCACGGGGCCCCCACGCGGGACCTGCAGGCCAGCCCACCCAGCCTGCCACTGGGTAAGCTTTCCGCCAGGAGGGCATCCTACGACCCTGGGCACGTCCTTCCTTTCTGTGGGTTACAGTTTCTGGAAAACAAGGGTTAGCCCTGCTGTCTTTGGCCTCTTTTTAGTTTCCACACTTAGTGTCTCAGAATCTCCCCTATTTCCTATCCCCCACCAGATCTGACTGGGCACCCCCGCATCAGGGATCCAGGCCACCAAGTTGCACAATTTCAGGGAGATTCTCCGTTCTAGTCTACGGGCCCGTGGCGCAACAGCCAATGTAAACAGCGCCCCCTTGGGGACGTGCAGGGCAGAGGGGCAAGAGGATGCAACCCACAGGAGTGGCTTGGTGTGAACAGGGTTGATCCCCTCCGCTCCCCCTCATCCTCCCCTCTTTTCCCCTAGGCTTCCTTGGTGAAGGGGACGCTGTCACCAAAGCCATTCAGGATGCTCGACAGCTGCTGCATGGCCACAGTGGGGCCTTAGAGAGCTCCCCCAATGCTCCCTTCCGCAAGGTAAGGCCCCCCCACTCCCCTGCACCGGGGTGGAAGACTCAAGTCTGAGGCCACCAGAGGGAGGAGTGAGGGAGGGCAGTTGGGTGATACAGAAAAGCCGATGTACAGATTTCCTCTGTTAACCCCAGGACCTCATCAGCTTGGACACGTCCCCGGCCAAGGAGCGGCTGGAGGACAGTTGTGTGCACCCCCTCGAAGAAGCCATGTTGGGCTGCGACATGGATGGTGAGGACCCCGGGCTGGTGGGGAGGAGGGCCCTCCTCTGCAGCCCACAGATTCTCTCCCTGATGCCTTTTCTCCCATAGTCTGCCTCTGGAGTCCTGTCATGTGTCTGTCTCTTGTCAGTCTCTGGGTCCCGGGCTGGGCCTCTGCTGAGGTCCTGCTGCTGGTGTCCATGGAGGCCGTGGGAGCCTCACCATCGCCCCCTAGTGGTCAAGTAGGGGATGACTCTGCCTGCCAGGGAGGCCTCTCCTTCCTTACTCCCAGAGGAGCTGCCCTACCTGCTGACAACACCCCTGTCCCCCAGGCTCCCGCCACTTTCCTGAGTCCCGCAACAGCAGCCACATCAAGAGGCCCATGAATGCCTTCATGGTGTGGGCCAAGGACGAGCGAAGGAAGATCCTCCAAGCCTTCCCAGACATGCACAACTCTAGCATCAGCAAGATCCTTGGTAAGGGCCGGTGGGTGGGGTGTCTGGCGGCTCTCAGGGCTCCAGGAGACAGCTGTCTCCTTGCTGGGTGGCAGTCCCCATCATCCTGACCTTCAGAGGAGTCTGGGGTACAGGGGTCAGGCAGGATATGGGGAGGCTAGGTCCTGGGGTCTTGTATCATTGTAGGGCTCTTCGGTTAGCACCTGCACCAAGAACTCAGGCATGCGCGCATGTGCGCGCACAAGTACACAGGCTTTAGCCCTTGATCTCTCCCTAACCTGTTCTACTGTTTGTCCAGACCCTTGAAACTCTGGCTGTGGTAGGAAACGGGAAGGATTGGTGTTCTTGGGCTTTCATTAGAAAGGTTTTTTTAAATATTTATATATGTATCATTTTTTTTTAAAAGTTTTATTTATTTAATCTCTATACCCAACATGGGCTCGAACTCAGGACCAAGAGTCAGATGCTCTTCTGACTGAGCCAGCCCGTGCCCTGGTAGAAAGGGTTTTTAAAAATTCTATGTCCTGATTGGAGATCAAGGAGGGATGTAGGGCAGGGCAGGTGGGGCTGGAAGTTGGCAGTTGTCTTCAAGATGGAGGCTTCTGTCTCTGTCAACCAAGACAGCTGACAAGGTATTTTGTCATAAGCTGGGCGGGGGGGGGGCGGCTATCTGTTGTTGGGGGCCTGGGGCTGGCTGTTCTTTTGTTTATGCATATCATGCAGACCAGAGGCCTCCCAGAAGTTGCTGGGTAGTTCAGGCCGTGGTTGCTCAGCACAGACACCCACACACGTGCCAGCTTCAGTCATTCATTCGCTCAGTGGACCTCCAAGGAGCACCCTTGGTGGGCCGGGTCCTCGCTAAATGCTGGCGCATAGATCACCTCATGGCTTCACCTGGGGACCCAAGTCCTGGGGCCTGCGGGGGGCTGGGGGTGGTGGGCAGAGCCCCGCACTGACGGCCCGCCCGGGGGCTGGGCCAGGCTCCCGCTGGAAGTCCATGACGAACCAGGAGAAGCAGCCGTACTATGAGGAGCAGGCGAGGCTGAGCCGGCAGCACCTGGAAAAGTACCCCGACTACAAGTACAAGCCCCGGCCCAAGCGCACCTGCATCGTGGAGGGCAAGCGTCTCCGGGTGGGCGAGTACAAAGCCCTGATGAGGACCCGGCGCCAGGACGCCCGCCAGAGCTACGTGACCCCGTGAGTCGGGCCTCCCCGGGTGGTGGTGACGGGGCGCACATCCCCGGGCCGCGAGCGGCTGGTGCTGGTGGGTGGCGGCCTCTGTGTGCGGCTCGGCGTGCACGTGTGTGTGGGCATTATGTGCGTCTCCCTGGGCCCCCCCGTGGGGCTGCAGGGGTGTAGGGTATAGGTTTGTACCTGACTGGGGTGCACTGGCTGCGTGGACCTGGAGAAAACCGCACCTGTGAGTCACAAACTCCGTGAAGAGGTGCAGGGCTACGACAAACGGAGGTGCTTGTTACCCAGGGGGTGCCTGACTCGACAGAGCCAAGCACCGGCGTGGGTTCTTGTGAGCGGGAACCCCCCTGGGGCATTTAAGTCTCTAACTGCCTAACACGGGATCACACACACGATCCGCCGGGAATATCCGTGTGCTGGCCTGTAGCGGACCATGAACGTGGCCATCCGAAGGCAGGCCCGGGGGCTCTGTGTGTGTATCAGAGCTGAAAGCATGTTGGTGGGGTGGGAGGGCATGCCCCAGAGTGGCCCAGGGGTACAAAGTGAGGGTCCCTCTGTAAGCCTGCCTCTTCCCTGCAGCCCCCAGGCCGGCCAGCTACAGATGAGCTCCGACATCCTGTACCCTCGGGTGGCAGGCATGCCCCTGGCTCAGCCCCTTGTGGAGCACTACGTGCCCCGGAGCCTGGACCCCAACATGCCTGTCATCGTCAACACCTGCAGCCTCAGGGAGGAGGGGGAGGCCACGGAAGACCGGCACTCGGCGGCGGAGGGCGAGCTGTACCGGTACAGCGAGGACTCGGACTCGGACGGCGAGGAGAAGAGCGACGGCGAGCTGGTGGTGCTCACGGACTGATACTCGCGGGGTGGGCCTGGCCCTTCACCCACGGGCGCAGCCGGCCGGCCTGGACTGTGTTGGTACTTGGACTTGGGCCTGCCCGGGAGAGGGGCGCAGCCGTGCACTTGTAGATAGCCTCCTGAGGGGAGATGCCCCCCCGACTCCCGCCCGTGGCCGCGCCCAAGGAGCTGCTGGCTTTGCTGGGCAGGAGCTAGAGAGTGGTCGGGGCCGAGTGCCTCGGCCTGTGGGGCTCATGGCCAGCGGACACTGTATGACCCGCCCCTCCTGCAGGTCCCCTCAGCCCAGGGGTCTGGCAGCTCCAGACCTGTCCCCCTGGGGCCCTATGCTTTGCTTCCATTCTTGTCCTGGCTGGACCAGCCCCCATAGGACCCACACACCCCCTCACCCCCCCACCCCACTCCCAGATCGCTCCTTCCTCACAGGGTCACTTTGTGCAAACAGGTCTCGCTGTCTTGATCTTCTGCCAAGCCTGTCGTGCCTCTGGCTGCCGTGTGTAGATGCGTGCGCGCACACGCGTTTCCATCTGCTCACTCCTCGCACAAGATAGTTACGGAGTGCGCTCCGTGCCAGACACTGTTGCTAAGTTCCTGTGGGTGTGTCTCTCGATGCCACTCTTGCTTCTCTGGGGGCCTCTCCGTGCTTCATTGTCCCCACATTGCTACCTCTTTGTCAGTCTGGGTGTCTCAGGTTCTGTGTGTCCCTGTGTGTTTCTGGCCTCGTTTCTCTGCAGGGCTGTTCTTCTGTCTCCCGTTCTTGGGGTCTGCCTCTGCCCTTTTGACACCGCTGGTCAGTCTGGGTTTCTGTACGGCCCGTGGTCAGCCCTGGGGCCCGCCAGCTGCCCTGACCTCCCCTGCCTGTTCCTTCACTCTCCCCCTGCCGGTTGGTTCCCACAGAGCCATTTTTAGCTCTGAGCAACAGGGGAATGTGCTCCGCCTCCAAGGGGCTCTGTCTCAGTGCCCCAGCCCCTGGTCCCAACCTGAGTGCCAGAAGTTGGGGACAGGAGGATTGATGGTGGCCCTCCCTTCCTGACAGTTGACAGAAGCCCTGGAGAGCCAGGGCTCCTCATGGCAGCTGGTGAGTAGGGAGTGGAGGGGGGCTCCCCAATCTTGATTGGTGAGCCCCTCCGCCTGCCTGCTCCTTTCCTCTCCCCCACCCACACTGGGGAACTTGCGTCAGCTCCTGCTCCCATGGTCAAGCTATTTGCCTCAGAAAAATCCCACTGGCACCTGACTCCAAAGATCCAGAACAGCCCTTGGGTCAGGGTGGGAAGGGAACCCCCAACCCCACAGGGGCAGATACGGTGTCTGTGCCTAACCCCCTCCCCCAGTCTTCTCCCCTTCCTCTCCCCCACCCCCCTTCCCTCAAGCCCAACTTCTCTCCAGGCTGTTTCTTTTTTTATGACTGTAAACATAGATAGTGCTTTATTTTGTTAATAATAAGATAATGATGAGTAACTTAACCAGCACCTTTCTCCTGTTTACACTTGGGGAATTTTTTTGTTTTCTGTTGGCATAATAAAGACAGACCATTTCAGAATCTGGTCCCTGGGGGGGGGGGTTGGGAGCCAGAATTCCTAAATGTGCCGCCAGCCCAGGTACCACTGCCCCCTTGTGGCAAGTCCGGGGAGCTTCGGGCATGGGATCTGGGTACAAGCCTCTGAGGCCAGTGAAGCCCAGGCCAAGCCTTTGGAGTGACAGATGCCACCCACAGAGCCTGCAGCCCGGAGAAGACCCCGCCCCAGCCTCTAGGAGGTAAGCTAGACCTCACCACCCATTGCCTACCGAGGTCCTAAGAAAGAATGCAGTAGTGAGAGCACCGTCAGCAGTCAGGAGACCAGAGCTAGCCCTGGGGCCTTGGCCGGGGAGGCGGGTGCCAGGTCTCCCTTCTGGGCTTCATCCTCCTCCTCTGAAAACATGGAGGTTAAGCCGTATCCAGAGTCCTTACCTCCTTGGGGAAAAGGAGCCCAGTGAAAATCTAATGAAAGCGGTAAAGGGCTCCCACGGACGCCCTGAGCCCATTTGGGAGCCTTCCGGGATACTGAGTAATGAAGCAAGGGCGCTAACGACGTGCTGCAGGGCTCTGTGACCTCTGTTTTGCATGAGGCTTTCAAACGTGTACCACGCTAAGAGAAATAACAGCCCATTAGACTTAAAAGGGCTGATGACAAACTAAAATTCTCGAAGTGCTTGTTAATGGTAAGATGACCAACTCTTATCAAACATTAATCCCACTGTATGGAACGGGGGCAGCGAAGCCGAAGGGTAATTCTAGTGGAAAAGGGAGACGTGGGTTGGATTAATAGAGGTGTATGTTCATAACCAGGGAGATGGGAGAGGATGGTGGGGAGAGAAGTTAGGTGTGGTTCATTCCAGGGCCTCTAACTCGGGAGTGAAGACTCCTCCAGGAATTAGGTCCTGGCCTTTTGAGCTAGGGAATGTCCTGGCTGCTGGCCTTTGCAGGTTTTTCCCAGCACAGCCTCCCTGGCCCCCCAGGGAAAGACACAGGTGGTCCTTGGGAAGAGGAGCTTGGCTGACTGCGGCGCCTGCCCTCTAGTGGTCATGAGGAGAATTGCTCGTTTTAACTTGGCACTGTCCTCTCCCACTCTCCAGACTCCACTACCTCGAGGTCCACACTGTGTTCCTAACCAAATCAGGGCAGTCTGTCAGGACACTCCCAGCCAGGCTCACCCCGATCCCCTGCCAGTGTTGAGTTCCTCTCACTTCCCTATTCCCAGGTCCTCTGTGGCTTCGGGAGCCTGAGGCCAATACTGTCATCCTCCCACTCTAGGAACTCTTGTCCTGCCCTCACTCCAGCTGCCGGGATGGAATTACATGCCTTGCATCCTTTTAGGACGGACAATGCCCTCCACGAGGACCTCTGGTTGGTGCCCTGGAGCCCTACCCCTCCTGCCCCAGGAGAGGCAGGATAGGCTCAGGTAGGCAGCGAGGCCAGGACCAGAAAGTCCTGGTCATTGCCAGGAAGGCTGGGGCGTTCTCTGCCCTGTGTCTCCTGCAAAGGCCAAGGGTCAGAGCCCAGCAGAGATGAACCTCTGTCCTGGTGTGCTTTGCCCAGAGCTCCTGCTCTGTGTCCAACAAAGGTCGGAGAGAATAGAGCCCACACCCCCCCTGGGAGTTGCCAAGGCCTGGTACTTGGAGCCAGGGGGCAAGGGTTCTGGTTAGTCTGGGGTGGCAGTGAAAGAGACAGGACTCAGGCTCGGGCGGGGGGGGGGGGTCCTAAACTACCCCCCACCCCCTCCCCTGGAGCACTGGAGGAGGGAGGATGTTTCCTCAAAGGCAGTGGGATGGTGCCTGCAGGTTCGCTCCTTTGGTGCAGGTGGTGGCCGGGGCCGTAGGGGCACGGGATGGTACCTGGGGGGGCCCTGTCCCAGCCATTCCCTGCTCACCACTGCAACACCGTCTCCAGCGCTGTGACATCAAGGCCCCAGGAGGCTGGAAATGAAGCTGCCTTCACAGTGGTTATTTCTGCCCTCAGCTCCGGGGATGGATCTGAGAGGAACAAGGAGGGTGGGCACTGCCCTTTAGTCTACGAGAAGGCCCTGCCCACAAGCACCTGACCCCACGGTACCTCTCAGGGGCCCTGCCTGCCGGCCCCGGCACCATCCCTAGGCCGGGGCCCGCCTTTCCCTCATGTCCTCTCCATGTACCCTTCCTGGGCTTGATCCAGCTAGCTACCTCTGGGGGCCCGGCCACACTGGATCACCGTGACCTTGAAGGCCCCAGCTGCTGGGGCCGGCTCCGCTCCAACGGTTGCCATGGCATCCAGTGCTCTTGCCGGCAAAAGCCAAACAACCAGAGTCTACCTGGCAGGCGGCCACTGCTCTCCCCGCTCTTCAGGGCACTGGGTACCTTCTGGGGGGGCCCTGGAGGCAGCACCGCCGTAGCAGCCCCAGCTGCCGAGAGGGGTGCCCCGGCTCTCCTTTAAGCTTCTGGTCTCCCCTCCGACCTTCTGAGAAAGTAACAGATTCGTTCCAGAAATCATCCTTGCCTGCTCTCCAGCAGAGCGGCACCCCTCCCCCTCAACAGCTAGGAGCCAAAAATCGGCCCAGGAAGAAGTCCTGAGTGCATCCTGGCAGGATCTCGCTGGTTTACCGCCTGGTGAGGCCACAGCCTATCTCCCTTCCCCAGCAGCAGTGTCCTCCTGGGTTCCCCTTATTCTAGTAAGACGGTCAAAGGCAGGAGAGTGGTGAAAGCACTAGCCGTGCCCAGGCCTATCCCAAACCAGGAGCCCAGGCTTTGTGAGCCAGGTGCATGGAGGGCAGAGTAAGAAGGCTGCAGCCCCAGGGAACCCTGGAGAAGTGGGCTGCAGCACCCCACCCACCCCACTGCGGGAGAACTAATCCATCATAACCTCTGTCAAAGTCAAATCTTCACCATAGGCAGACACAGAGTGGTCCAGAAATGGCCATTTTAATGCAGAAAACCATGATAATTTACAAATGAATCACTTTATAGGCCAGAGCCAAGAGGCTGTGAGGGCAGACAGGAGGTGGAGGCTGGTGAGAGTCCGGGGCCGTGAGCTCGGCACCTTCACGACCCATCCTCCCCAGGCTCTTAGATGCCCGGCAAGCCCCGAAGTCCCTAGCCTAGGCCCCTTGACTCCCACTACTCATTTTCCAGTGGGAAGTCCTTGGGTCAACTTCAGGAAACTTCGGAGGAGAAGGTGAAGGAGAGACAAATCCTTGGAAATGAGGGCCTGGAGGGCAGGGAAGGAACAAGGCAGGAAGCTCCTGGCTGCTGCCGGCCACCCCACTCTGGGCTACGTCCCCTCTGGCCAAGCAGGAAGCAGAGCTGGGCTCTGGGGGCCCAGGAGGACACCACTCCCTTGCCTTCCCTCCCAGCAGGTGGCAGAGGGACAGAACACGAGCACAGAGCAAAAAGAACACGGGAGGGGAGGGAGCACAGGTCCTGGGGTGGAGGTTAGGGAAGGGGTGGTTTGCTTGGATCTGGCTTGGAGAAAGGGAGGGATCTCAGATGAGGCGGCTTTGCCGGGGGGAGCCGTTAAGCCTAGTTCTAGACCATCCCCCCCCCCCAAGATCTGTACATCCAACTGTCAGAGTTGTCATGATGCTGGTCTGGGTTCATCAGCACCTCCCACGTGGGGCATGCAGGGGGAGATGGGCTGGAGGCTCAGGGCACTGGAGGTAGAAAGGAGCCCTCCCACCTCCCCCTTTCCCCAAGCCAGGAAGGTCAAAGACACATCTAAGGCAGCCCAGATTCCAGCATGGCCTGAGGCCAGGAATAATGGGCTTCCCAGGGGTGGCTGTGGTCCAGGCCCTGGCTGGCTACAGGCACTTCCCCAACCCCGCTCCCCCTGCCAAGTCTGGCAAGGTGAAGGGGACCCCCAGAGCTGGGTCCTATCAGCCCCTCCAAACAAAAGAATGTGGTCTCCAGCAGCATCCACTAGGGGCTGGTGGCAGGGGTGGAGCCTTCTCCCTGGACACCCACCTGTCCCCTCTCCCACCTTGTCCAAGGGTGTGGACCCCAGAGCAGAACCGAGCCCTGGAGAACAGGTCTGGCCAGGCAGATGGCTAAGGGAGAGATGGGGAAGCTGGTCACTTTGGCATCTCCAAGGCAGACACTTGAGGCTTCACCTTGAAGTACTGGCGGAATCGGATCACTGCGTACCTGCCGGAGGCCAAGAACAGGAGCCCGGGCTGAGAAGGGAAGCCAGGTGGGCCCGACTGGGGGACTCCCACCGGGAGCAAGTCTCACCAGCTCAACCCCAGGGCAGATGGATGTTTGTGTTTTTAACTATTTTTTTTTCTTAGATCGGACTGGTGCAGCCCTTCCCCAAATGCTGATTCCCACCCGCCCCCCCCCAGTTCCGCAGTGTTAAGCACCTTTATATCATTATACAACAGCTAAGACTTTCTCAATTTGCAAAACTGAAACTCGGTACCCATTAAACAGCAACTTCCCGTATCTCCCTCCCCCCAGCGCTTGGCAAAACCCACTCTGCTGTTTCTTTTTTAAAAATTTCTTAAGTAAACACCCCACATGTGGGGCTTAGTCATGACCCCGAGGTCAAGAGTCGCATGCTCTCCTGAGCCAGCCAGGTGCCCCCTACTCTGTTTCTATGAACTTGACTAATTTAGTTATGTAAGTGGAATCCTACGGTATTGGTCTTTTAGTGACTGGCTTCTTTCACTTAGCCTGTCCACAGAGTTCATAGGTTGTAGCATGGGACATGGTTTTCTCTCGTTAAAAGGCTGAGTAATATTTCATCATGGGTGTAGACATTTTGTTTACCCATTCAGCCATCCATGGACCTGGGCTTGCTTCCACCTCTTGGCTGTTGTGAATAATGCTATCCACATGGGTGTGCAAATCTCTCTCTGACCCCCTGTTTTCAACTCTGGCTACACACCCAGTGGTGAGAATGCTGGATGGCCCAGGAATTCTATTTTTAACTTTTTGAGGAAGCACAGTAGTTTTCCCCAGCAGCTAGGCGTCCAAGGGTTCTGGTTTTCTACATCCTCCCCAACACTTGTTTTCTGTTTATCTGATAATAGCCATCCTAGGTGTGAGGTGAGAGCTCACCGTGCCTTTCCAGTCGCTGTGAACGCTGCGAAGTCAGGGTAGTGACTCCTTTCCAGCTAAGGGTGAGTGGGGAGGACAGGGCAAGAAGACTAGACCAGAATGGAGAAAGACTAGACAAAATGATGCCCAGTCCTTAAAGACAGGCATACTTGACAGGATGGAGCCCGGAGTCCGTATTCAAGTGCGGTATAGGCCCTCGGACCTCGCTGCAGGAGGAGCTGGGCCCCATACCCCACATGGTAAGCGCTAAACCACCTGAGTGACCTCAGTGAATCACTTCCACTCTCTGGAAGAACCCTGTCCCCTCTGCTATAAAATGAACAGTCCCTTTCACCACCAGGCTCTGTGGCTAAGAGCAATGGCCGCAGAGCAGCAGTAGTGGACTAGGTCGTAAGAGGTAGAAGGGAAAGCAAAACTCCCACTAGGCACGAGGGGAGGCTTCGAGAACTTCTGACTACTTTCAGAGTGGTGCTCTGGGCTCAGGTGTTTCCCTTAGAGTGGTGACCCCACTGGATAGGGGGTGGCTGGAATAGGGACAAGTTAGGAGAGCAGAGGAAGGGACTTCGGATGTTCTCTCTGGGCTAGCCTTTGCCCCCACACCCTTGGCTCAAGCTCTTCCTTTCCTCCACTCCCCACCGCCCCAACTTGCCCCCTGCACTCACCTGAGGAAATCAAAGTCGATGGTGGAGAACTGGTTTTGGATGAGGGCCCAGAGTGCCCAGAAAAAGTGAGATGCCTGGAAAGGGACCAAAGTGAGTCAGAAACGTAACCATTCATGCCTGTCATGAACCCCACGGAGCTAGAGGAAACGGTCACCCTAGAAGACAGAACTAGGACGCTGGCAGAGACACGATGGGGTCTCCCCAGCACAAGTTGGGGGAGGTCAAGTCACTGGACAGCATTTGGGGGCTTCACTCCCTTGAGAAAAGGCAGAGTTCTACCTGCCCCAGGTGGGGGTCAGCGGGATGGTGCTTCTAGAACTTTCAGCTTGTTCCCCAGCCTAGGCCTAGCTCCATCCCTGGCTTCTCCCCTGCCTAGGGGGGTGTCCTGGGGCCCGCAAGGCCAAGGTACCAGGCTGAGATGAACCCCTGCCCCAGAGCACAGGCCCAGTCCCACAGTCATCAGGATGGACCTCCCCCACCCCCTTTCCCTCTTCTGTGTGGAGGTGGGTCAGGCTGGGAAGGGAACGTAGATGTGAGAAGAGAAGCCCTGAGTCTGGGCTTTGACTAAGCCTTCAACTGCTCTCCCTGTGGCCACAGGCGCCCTGGGGGCCAGACCATCCCTAGCCTGCTCCTGAGCAAACGGCAGTGACATCATGACTATCCCAGGCCAGGGCCCCCCACCCCATCTCCCACTCGCCCTAGGGCTAGCTGCATAGTGCCTCCCCCCACTTTTCAGGACTTCAAGAGGCCTAGATCAGTTAGCCAAGTGTCAATGATTACGTGAAAACATTTAGCAAGAGGAAGGCGTATGGGGAACAGGTAAGAGGAAGAGCCTGATGGAGAATCAGTTTTGTGCCAATGAGGAAAACGGGAGAGGTAATCCAGAATGACAGCTAAGTAAAGATTCTACTTAAGCTCCATGATATATTGTGAAATTCAGGGCAGTGGACTTGTCTTCTTGCTTCTACACGGCTGACAATAAGACTAGTTAGCAATCTCCTGGGCCCACACCAGAGGAGACTGGGCATGAACCAGGAACCCTGGATAAATGGCACTCAAAGTCAAGAACTGACAGCTCCATGATTTGAGCAGGAAGAGCCTGATGGGAGAGGCTCCCATGGAGTTGAGTCAGTGCAGGTAGTTAACAAGGAGGATTAGAACTGATTCTTTATCTCTTCCAAGGCTTAAAAAAAAAAGATACGCTTAACTGCAGCATGAAAGGCTCAAGTTAGACACTAGAGAGAACTACTTGTCCAAATGAGGAACGGCTAAAACAGGGCCCTTGAAGTCTTTCCCCAGGAAGGAGGGAGAGACTGACAGGGTAGGGAAAAGCAGGGGACCGGGCATCTCAGTATTCTGGGGATGCCCAAGAGGGCTCTTCCCAGGCCTCACTTCTAAGGTGGGGTTCAGGAGCATGGGCTGGGGTCCCAGGCCCTCACCCCTCACACCTCCCCCTGGCCTCCACTTCCTCCACCCTGGGCTGAGAGAGCAGAGCAGCTGGGAGTGGGTCCCTCCTCCGCCCCCCCCCCCCCCNGCCAGGCACTCACCAGGGCAAACTTGTTGACTTGCACGTAGAGCCTCTCCACCTCTCTGGGGGTCACGGCCATGCCCTTCTGAGCCTGCAGGTAGTAGCGCAGCCACTGCAGCTGGCTCTCCCGGCCGGGGTACCGGCAGTAATCCACCTCGTTCACACCTGATGGGGAAGCGGCCCACACCGTGGTTGCTGGTAGATGGGCCCACCTGGGGGGGGCTCCTCCAGCCCAGCAGGTGTTCCCTGCTCCCCTCAAAACCTCCACGTACGTCCTGTGGAGCTGTGCCGAGGAATACAGCCTCCCGACCACCAAACTTAGACCACCAAACTTAGCCGGTGTGTGGAGCTGGGGGGCTGCTTTCCATGGGCTGGAGGAAAGCACGGAGGCGGACTGCTTGCAGGGTGAGGAACCATCTTGGGTGCGACAGGGACCCCCAAGACAGCATCCCTGTTCCCCCGTGCCCTTCGTACGGCCCCCAGGATGTGCTCGGTCACACCGCGTCAGGGGTCTCATCTTTGGTGGGATGCTGACCAGTGAACCCTGCACAATGCCTTCCCTCCCACTGGCCGGAGCCTCTCATTTAGAAGCGTGGGGTCTCTGACTTGGCCTCCTGGACCAGTGTGGAGCTGGCTACTTCAAAACACTGCCTGGCGAGCTTGGTAAAAACACGGGTTCCCAGGCACCTCTAGCCCCCTGTCCCGTTCTCCAGATGACTCAGAAATGCAGCCAGGCTTGGGTGCCTTCAATTCCTTCTGGTCCTGCTCTTCCTTGAGTCCTTGAGGTCTCAGCCAAACACCCACCAGCCACATCCTGGGCTGGTGGCAGAGGCCTGCCTTCAAGCTGGGACAGAGAGCCCCAGTGCATTTAAGAGAGGACCAGGACCAGGCCACCTTGCCCACGGTCTCTTCCTCCCTGTCCTTCCCAAGCTTCCCTCATACTCCTGGAGAAACACAGTCTCCTGGGGCCCCAAGAGGATGGCCAGGAAAGAATCCCCTGGTGTTGGTGTAGAAACTCAGGCCCAGAGAGCAGAAGCTGGCTCCCGGTCAGCCAGGTAGAGGTGAGTGCATGGGTGACTCTTAACTCCTGCCTCCCAGGACTGGGTCTCCCTGCTCCCGAGAACCCAGGCGTTCTCCCTCCCCAGCTCCCAGTCTCCTTCCCTGACTTCCTACTCCATTCTCCAGCTGGGAGCAGGATACAGTCCACCCCTTTGGAAAAATTTCAGCCGGACCTTGCTCTGTGCGGTGGTGAGGAGGGCTTAACATGCTGAAGAACGATCCCCTCCGGAAAGGCCAGCGGGTCTGGCAGCTGTGCGCTCACGGGCCCAGGGCCCCGCCGGTGGCAGCCTCTGCTCGGTGCCACACCCCACAGCATAGCGGCTCTGCCCAGCTGAGGCCCCGCCGTCCCTTGGGTTGCTAGATGCAGCTGGTGGCCAGCTGGGGAAGTCATACCCTTAGGTACAATGAGTGCTTGACAAAGCCGGTCACCTGGGGTTCTCGAAGGGACACAGTTGGCCAGGCGTGGGCCGGGGAGTGGCCGAGGCTGGGCCAGGTGGCGGCTTTACAGCTAGCCTGGGTGTGCCTCCCCTGTCCTGCACCCCAGGGGCCGGCTCCGTCACGCTGAGCACCCCCCACTGCCAGTCTGATGATGTGCCTCCAGCCCCAGTGTCCAGCTCCATCCATGAGTTGCCTCTCCAGCCCCATCAAACTGTTTAACAATGAAGCCCTCCAGCTGGAAAAACCTGCCCAGCTTCTTTCACACAAATGATTCTATTGTAGCCACGGTGCCTTTACTGAGCAACTGGCTAGCGCAACAAAACACCCCTCCTCCAACCTCATCCATCCCCGCGCCGGTCTCCCTTAGCTAACGGAACGCTTCGCTTCCCTGCCCGGTGTCAGCAAACGCCAGCATGACGCTTGGGATGTGCCGCACTTGTGTGTCTCTCACACTGATGTGACGAAATAGGTACTGTTAGTATCTCCACTTTCCAGAGGCCCAGAGAAGGTAAGTAACCAGCTCAAGGGTCACACAGCTAGTAAGCTGCAACACCAGGATTTGAACTGGGACAGTTAAGTTGCAGAGTATACGCTTTCCACTAGTGCCACCTAGATGATTCTCACCAGGCCACCAGCTCACTGTGCTCCTTCTCTGCATGCAGGACCCCTGCGATCGTGCAGGTGATGCTGGGCAGAAGGCAGCCTGGGCAAAGGGGCAGGCAGAGGCTGTGTCTGGCCGGAGCCGACCCGTCTGCCAGGGGCTGTCTGGCCAGAGGAAGGGGGCTTTTTCTTTTGTTAAGTTTTCTAAATTTTCTAAAGTAATCTCCACCCAAGGTGGGGCTTAAACTCCCAATGCCAAGGTCAAGAGCCACATGCGCCACTGACTGAGCCAGCCCCGGGGTCTGTTTCTAAGTCACACGCCAAGCCGCTGTCCTTCGGGACCCTACGGAGGGCACATTCTGATCAGTAGCAAAGTGCCAGATGGGCTCGCAGGGGTCCGCTCTGTGTGTGGCTCCGGCCTCCACCCCCTGACTTGGAGCTCCCTCAAGGCAGGCTGTGCCTCCCCTCCCTGAGTTGTGAGATTCTGGAGGACAGAACCGCTTTCATCCTCACCCGGACCCGGCCGGCCATCATGAGGAAAGTATCTTGGGCAAAGACGAAATGGCAATGCCCTCTCACCTGCAAACTCATTGAAATGGTTGCCAATGTCAAAGGCTTGGTAGTTGTAGCCGGCGTACTCGTAGTCAATGAACCGTACGTGGCCTGTGAGGCGGGAGAGAGGAGATGAGGGTCGGTCCCAGGGGACAGGGAAATGGGGGGCCTGGTCAAGTTCCCACAGACCTCTGGGATGCACCCACGGCCTCTGGCTGGTCTCTGGGGGCAACTCAGCCCAACCCACCCTCCTCCGTGGCCGTCTGCGAAGCTGTTCGTTTGTCCAGCTGTCCCTCTCACACAGGTGGGTCCTCGAGCTCTGCTCATTTAAAGACACCTGTCCTCAGCATGGCCGAGGGCCAGAAATAAAGGTCAGGGCTCCCTGGGGATGGAGCTCTCATTAGGCACAGAAAGGTTCGGTCTCCAGGAGGGCCTGGGCCTCCCCAGATGTCCTAAGGAGCCCAAAGTGTTGGGGGGAATGGCTCAGGCGGCCTCACGTCGAGGACCTCTGCCAATCAGTTTCCAGTTCCTTCTGGACATTGATTTTTCTAAGTGGAATTTTTTTTCCTTTTCCCTTTCTCTCCTAAATTAACTTGAGATCTAAACCGGAGGGTCGCCTTTTGCTTGTCCAAGGCCCAGTCTGAGGAACGGCACCCCGAAGGCAGCCCATCACTCGGGCCCGGCCCAGCCAGAGCCAGGGAGGACGTACCTTTGGAGCTGTCGTAGATGATGTTCTTACAGAGCAGGTCATTGTGACAGAACACCACCGGGGAGTCCAGCTGGGACAGGTGGTCCTTCAGCCAGGCCAGCTCCCGCTCCAACACCTCCACTGTGGGGACATCTGCGGAAAGGCTGGGCCGTGGCAAGAAAGGAGGCCGGTGAGGGGAGGGCCGACAGGAGACAGGCAGACGCTGGGCCTCTGGAGCCCCGAGCTCTGGCCCTGTCACTACCCGTTCCTGCAGAGGAGCCCTGGACGGATGGCCCGCCCTTCAGACCCTCACTTTTGTCACCTGGCACTAAGGTGTCCTGATTCCCTGACTTCCTGCAGTTACTCTAAGCAGCTTATTCAAACACAGGCATAAAAGCAGTTTGCAAAGCATGCACGCCCCTGATCCAACCGGCATCCCTGCTACTTCGTGAAAAGGGGTGGAACATAAGGAAGGAGGCACAGAGCGAGGACAGGAGGGGACAATGCGTATCCACACTCAATGACTCCAGACGAAGAGAACAAGGGCAGAGGGGAGAGTTGTGAACAGACCCTCTTTCAGGGCGCTGGGAAAGATGCCTGGGGGGAGGTTTGCTCTCAAAAGAAGACTGTGTGGGGAGGCATCACAGTGCCCTGCGGAAGGACTGGAGCACGGACACTCCTGGTCGGCCCCCTCCCCCTCAGCAGCTGGTGTCACAGGTGGAAAGGACCAGAGAGCTCATAAAGTCTAACTTCTCATCTCACAGAGAGACCACTCAGGCCCACTTAAGAAAGCAAACAAACTGCTTCCTGGGCCCACTCCTAAAATCGAACACTTGCTCTGTAGCTCCCGGGGACTTGTCCCCTGCACCCCGAAGCAGAAGTGTGTGTGTGTCCTCGTCCAGACCACACGTGTGTGGGCAGGAACGGATGACAGAGGCCACCCCTCTTCCTGCCCTACCCCACCCCGCAGCACCCAAGGCCTCGCTGCTGCAAGAAGCCCACGCTGAGGAATGAACGACCGGGTCAGTCGGCCCCACAGCAGAGGCCCCGCGCAAGTTGGCAAGGGCACGCTGTGCTGGGACGCCCTGAACTTTGGTCCCAGGAAGCACGCGGCCCTGTGTACACTGAAAAGCCAAATAGTCAGCACAGCCCTTAAAACCCCAGAACCACCAATGGGTGGAGGGGAGGAGGCCGGGGTTTGATCTCTTCTGTCGCCATGTAGCTCCTGTTTGCTTTCTTATCCAGGGCAGCCAGAGTCTGTGCAGGAGGGGAGGAGGAGCACGAGGTCCTCCTCCCGATCCCCCCAAAGGGTGCCCCGTCACCCCGTCATGCGGCCCAGAGGCCAAAACATGGCAGAGCATTCAGTGACTAAGGCGTCCCCCTGTCCCCCTGGGAAAGGATGAGAGGCAGGCTCCCTCCCAGACTTTGAGAAGGTCAAGGCAAGCGAGGATCTTCGGCCTCTGGTCTGACTCTTTGGGGAAGTGGAGGCTCAAGGAAGGGCAGAGGCCTCCCAGCTTCCAGATGTTTCTTGCACAGCTGGACCCTCTTCCCCCTCACCCAAGGGAAGCAGTCCTCAGCCTGTCCACAGATGCAAAATCAAGCTGAACCTCTGAGCTGTGAGGGCCCCGGTGCCCCTCAGAGGCTCTGCACAGGCCACTCTGAGTTGGGGAGAGTCTAGGAGGGGGGTGATCTGGGGGAGGCCTGCCTTTACCCTCACTGGAGTTTATCTGTGTTGACCAGTCTGCATAAACGCATTTCAGTCTTGGCTCTCCTTAAGAAGATACCTTTCAAGATCCCCTTTTTTTTCTTTCCCTTGGCCTAAAACCATCTATAGATAAGAATTAGGAGGACCCTTTGATTTTCCCCAGTCTCAGCCTGAAAAACATGTCTTTGACATCTAAGCTACCTGCTACCCAGGCCCTGACCTCTGCCTGACCCCCACCTTACCCACGCCAAGGCCACGCAGCTGGTTACTGTGGGAGCGATCTATCTCCCTGGGCGGCCTCCCTCGGCTGCCCTGCTGCCCTCCCCTGAGCACTTGAAACACCGCCAGCTTTGCTGCCTTCAGCCCTGACACCACGAGACGTTCTCCAGGCTGGAGGGTTGGCGGAACAGCAGCCACCAGCGCATCACAGAAACTGTCGCATCCCAGGCAGCCCGCTCCTCTGTCCCTTAGAGGCAGCAGGAGGGGGATGCAGGAGCTGGGGCCCCCCTCCCAGGGAAGCCTGGGGGTTCCTCCTGACGAAAACACTGCAGCAGGTCTGCCAAACGCCCACTCAGCTCTCCGGATCCGGGTGGAGGGAGTACCTTGTCCCACCGCCGACTAAGTGCTGGAGCTTCTGGCTCAACACCTTGGCTCTAATACCACTCGACCTATCCGCATCTCCTCCTGGTGCCCCCCAAGCAGCCATCGCCCCCACCTCTATGCCCAACCAAACACCGAGGCCGCCAAATCTATTTCCACAGGGTCCCTGATGCATCCCCCACCCTCCATCCCCCCACTCCACCACCACGAAGCTGCCCAGGGATCTTGCCCATCCGGTTCTAACACTCCCTGAGCTGGTCGCCCTACCACTAATCCCTACCCCACTTCCCCAAATCCCACCTGCTTCTGTCCTTTACAAGGCCAGACAGCTTTCTTCCTAAACCTAAACCCTGAGCTGCCTGGCTCAGAGGCCTCCACAATGACTTCCCACCGTCTGCTAAATGAAATGTTGGCTCCTTAACCTGGATTGGAAGGGTCCTCCCCGTCTAGCTCCAACCCACCTCTGCACCCCACCTCCCACAGCTCTCCCCGATCCCTCCTGCAGGCCTGCGCCAGCCACTCTCATCCACTTGCCACCCACGAGCCCAGTGTGTTCGCACCGTCTCCGCCAGCCCGAGCAGCCTCCCTTCCCAGCTCTGCCCCGCTGCCCCTGCCAGGAAGACTGGCCCTGGTTCTCCCGCCCCCACATGCATTATACACCCTGCCTTCTTTTGTCGCTATGCATGGGCGTGTCCTATTCACCCGGATGGTTCCTAAGCTCCTTGAGGGCAGGGCAAATGTCACGTCCGTGTTTTTCATTGTTTTTAAATCCCAGTTGATGTTTGTGAAATGCAGGACTGACTATATCAGGGTTATTAGACTGACTATAGCTCGAGTTTCATCGTCCAGGTGATTGTCATCACTGCCCCACTTGGGGCAGGTTACACACTTTAAGGCAGGCACCGTCCCCTAAAGGGGCTCCAAGTAGTTAAACAGCTCCATTTGCCAAGGTCAAAGGTATGACAAGAGCAAAGGTAGTCAGCTCTTCTCCAGGGACCACTCTGCTCCCAACAAGGTCAGCTCTTCTCCAGGGACCACTCTGCTCCCAACAAGGTCACCCCTGAAGGTTACACAGTGACAGTACAAAGGAAACTAAAATGACCAGGGTCGTGCCTGAGCAGCAGGTCCGGACTCTAGCCCTTGAGCTGCCACTGACCTTGGGCAAGTCCCACCCCCTCTCCAGGCGTCAGTTTTTCCATCTGCCAAATGAAAGTGGTGGGCTGCATGGTCAGAGGGTCCTGTGGCTTCAGACACCCCAGGATCCTGCTCTTCATGTGCTGTTTCAGCCCTAAGCGGGTAGGCAGTCCTTGTCCCAGATAACTGTGGCATCGAAGGTCTGCATGTGGGCCATCCTGGACAAACAGTCCTGAAGCTTGACAATCATTAAGTGGGAGGATCGAGATAAAGTCACGGCAGTCATGTGTGTGCGTGTGTGTGTGTGAGAGAGACAGAGACACATGACAAGGATAGAATTAATTATTGTCTTAGAGAAGAGAAGGAGATACCCTACTCTCATGAACCTTAGGAACAAGGGAGATGTTCAACCCAGCAGGGAACACGGAGGGATCAGAGACTCACTAGTGCGTTTTCCTGGGGGGGACAGGGGTGGCACACTCTTCTCTCCAACTCCCCATGCCTCCTCGAGCACCCAACAGTATGCTGGGGAGCCAGGCAGCTGAAGGCTAGAAGGGCTCTCGGGGCTGGCCAGAGAACCTAGCTGCTGGGGGCCCGTCTTCCCTGGGGAAGGGCACTGTCAGGAGGGTGGAGTACCCGTTCCTTGGAAAGGGCAGTGAGGAAACGGTAAGCTGTCAGGGCAAACAAGGTGAGGATCAGGGACCCCAGGGGCATGTGGGGACGAAAGGCGTCTGGGCAAGTAGCAGGAGTCTTGATGTCCCAAGGGCTTGTCAACTGACGAGCTGAGCTCTGACTGTGAACTCGGCCTCACCCCATTCTCAGAGGTCAGGCTCTCCCTTCTGGTTGCTCAGAAAGCAGCCTAGGTGGGAAGGGCCCTGGGCTAGGAAACAGAACCCTGGCTCTGACAAGCCCCTGACACTGGGTCGAGTTTAGTCTCTGAGCCTCAGTGTCCTTTAAGTCAAGGGGGAGACGCCGTCTCCAACCCTCGTGTCGACCACAACCGGAAGACTCAGAGACAACTAAGCACACAGGTGTGAAGCTGGGGGTCTAAGTTCCCGAGACTCAGTTGATCGGCCCAACTCTGCTTGGAGACAGATGCAGCAGCTCGGACTGAAGCCCCTCCAACTCGGTTGGGGGGACGGAGCCAAAAGAACGGAGGCGGGATCACACGGAGGTGGCACAGACGACGGCGCCTTGAACCCTCCCCGATCTCGTACCTGGGGCTGATCTCGTTCTTCACAAGGGTGAAATAATTATGCATCTTGTGCCAGAGGGTGGGCCTGGGCAGGCTGCCGTTGGCGTGGATGGCATGAATCTTCGCCATCTCTAAGGCGATTAGCCTATGCAGAAAACAGGAAGGGCAGAGTATCAGTGTGGGGCAGGCCCATCCCCGCTCAGCCCCTCCTGACCAGAAAGGGGTCCTACAGGGTGAGGACTGGGGGCCAGCCAGAGGGCTGAGTGCAGGGACAACTCTTTTAGGGCCTCTTGCTGCTGCAGGAGGAAGGTCTTAGCAGAAGGCATGAAAATGACGCAAGGCCTTTAGCCCAGCACCGACCTTTCCAGAACCAGAGCTGGGGCTGCTTCAGGGAGCAGGAAGGCAAAGCAGCGGGCCCCTGGCCACAGGTCAGTGACCCTGCCCCACCCCAAGGTCGTGTACCCACAGCAACCCCTGAGGACAGAGGGCTCACCTGGGAATGGGGGCAGTGGCCCTCCTCCCTCCTTGGACTCTGATCCATGCCCTCGGGGGGAGGTGAATGCCGGGCACCGAGGGATCAGGGGGATGGGGATGCCAGGCTGGGAAGAAATGCCCGCCTCTTATCAGCCTGTCCAAGGTGGGGAGGGAAGCAGGCTGGCCCAGGGCAGCCCCTTCCTCTGTGGCCGGGAGTTGATGCTGGCGGCCGGGTGCCAAGGACGCAAAACAAACCAGCGTTCTATTTTCAAGTTCTCCTGTGGACATTATCCAAGGTCCCGGGAGAGAAGGAGGGGGCGGTGGGGAAGGGGGCTGGGAGAGGGCGGGGGCGGATGGAGGACTGACCCGTCAGAGAGGGAGGGCCTTGATAAGGACCCCAGCGTCTGAGGCCCTGCGTCCCAGCTGGGCTCCCCCAGCCCTCTGCCAGCTCTCCCTGCTGGAGCCCCACCCCCAACCCCGCTGCCAAGCCTCCAACATTCAAGCTTCCTTCGCCTCTGCCTGTTGCTCGAATAATAATCACTGGGAAAGACAACAAAGGCATTGGCTGTTGGAAACCTTGTTACTGAGCTGTTCCAGGGACACCCCTCCCCTTGCCAGGTCCTGGGAAGGGGCAGGCCGTCACCCAACAGGATAACAGGGCAGTCTAGGGTCTCCTCCGGAAGCCCCCAAGGCTCCCACCTCCTGAAGGGTGGAGGGGGCAGGGGGCGTGGCAGCCACGGAGAGGGTGAGCCATGAAGGCCGCACTTTCAGAGGCTAGAGGCCCCGGGGCAGGAGGGAGCCCGCCAGGGTTTTAGGCGAGGCAGGGAAATAGACCTGAGACCCAGGCCTTCCCTTCCCAAAGGAAGATTGCGACTAGAGCATGAACAGAGCGTTTCCTTGAATATCAATAGGGCTGTTGTCTGGAAAAGCAATGCAAGTAACCTCAACACTCAGCATTTTTACTGCAAAGTCTTAGCAGGAGAGGCTGGGAGGTGGGGTTCAGGGACAAGAGGACATGCCTCCCCAAGGCCGCCTCCTTGCCTTTCCCTCAGAGGTTCACCTTCACCCGAGAAAGATAACAGTCTATCCTTGGAAAATCATCAGGGAAGAGCCTACCTCCTACACCTATCCCAGTTTCTGGCTCTCCCCCAAATGTAAAGTTGTTATCGAACCTACATCCATCTTCCATCTTCCTGACAGTGGTAATTGTTTCCACAAGAGAATGAGGAACAGCACCGTGCTCACAGAGGTGGCCCGGGACTGGAAGTGACCTGGTGAGGACCTGCCGATATTTGAGCTTTATTTACACAAGACTGAAGGAGAGCCGGGAGCACCACGTGGGAGAAGCCAGGCCAGGGTTCCCCGGGCCCCCGCCCTGCTCTGACCACCTATCTCCAGGCCAGGCACATTTGCAAGAGCCTGAGAAGACCACTGAACAGGTTTGTATGTCCCCTGAACTCCAGACACACACACACACACACACACACACACACAGACACACACACACACACACACACACACACACACACACACACACACACACACACACCCCATACATCTCAACATAAATATTCCAGGGCCTGAGCAGCCCCAGAGGCAGCGCTCTGGAGCACTAGAGGGAAAGGCATCTCAGAGTCCCTTCTAAGTCCCCAGAGGGCCTGTGAGGGGCTCTCTGCAAATAGGCCAGGTGCACTTACTTGGGGTTAACAGGTGAGGAAGCAAAGAAACTTCTTGGTCTACTCCCTAGATGGGCTTTTATTGTTTCTCCTCAGTATTTGGAAAGCTCCTTCTCCTTGGGTGGGATGGGACTGATCCCAAGGATTCCAGGCCAACCCCTACACTGCTCTCCAGGATGGAGAGTCAACCTCAGCCTGCCTGGGACCTTGCTGTATTCTGAGGGCTCCGCACGCAGGTGTGGTGCAGGAGGGAGAAGGTGGGTACTGCCTGACATCCCTGCCCAGAACAGTTAGAGGAGAGAAAAGGCTCTATGGGCACCTCTTTACTTCTGCCCCCTCCAGACCACACAGAGGCATCCACAATGCTTGAAGGTTAAGTCTACTTCCTGGGTCCTACACATCCAAGCATTTAATGGGAGGGGCTCCTAGGGGGTTAGGGGATCTTGCGAGCCTTTGGAAGGAAGCCTTGGCAGCTTCCCAGACCTGGGCTCCCACTTTGTCAGGGAACCTGGAAGGAGCTCAGACTGGGGGAGGGCTGGTGTCTCTCTGGGCTGCTAAACCCAGGCTCACCCTGGAGAGGGCCCATTCTCCTAGCATGCCTGAGCTCCTGGCAGGAGGGGAGGGGCAGGAAATCCTGGGTGCTCTGGGGATTTGGCTCAGATTTCACTTCCAAGGCTCCAAGATGTTTCCAGGTCAGAGGAGGGGTGGGCAAAGGACTGAGGCATGAGGCCAGGAAGCAGAGCACTGCTGTATTTAGGGAACCGGGTCCTTTAGTCCCAGGTTCACCAAATTCTGACTTGCCTCCCTAAGAGGCAGAGCCCCCTTCTAGCAGATGCCACTGAAAATCCATACAAAGCGATGGCCCCTCTCTGCAGGGCAATGCACACACACACATATGCACACACACGCACATTTTTCATGCAATTTCAGGAAGTTCACAGACCTTATGACTCATTCATGGACTCCACTCTATGCCAAGGAAGTTGGCCAAGGCTTGAGGAATCACAGAAATGAATGGTCCACCCCAGGGCCACCTTCTCACCTGAAGAGCCGGGGCTCCCGGATGTGCTCAGGTCCCAGGGCCATGCCCCTCATGTACTCGTAGCACAGCCCATTCTGGAAGGTACAGTAGAGTTTGGGGGCGCAGCCATGTGCTCGCAGCAGCTGGAAGTTCCTGACCTCATTCTCCCGGTCCACCAGCAGCTCAGTGCGCTCCCCATACACCCGGACCAGCACGCAGTCCCGCATGTCCTCCTCCACGTAGCAGGCCACCAGCTTGTTGGTGATGCCATCAGTGAAACGCTGGCATGGGCAGAGGGCAGCACAAGAGTGTGTGGGGCAGGGTCTCTGCTCTTGCCCCATGGCTCCCCAGCCCCAGCATGGGGTGCTCATTTGCATGTCCTGCACAACCTCACAGAAACCCCCCACCCATCCTTTGTCCTCTAACTTAAGCAGGAGCTCAGCACTGTTCCTAATGTTTTACCCTTCTCAGTGCTTGGGATAGCCTAAGAGTTCGAGAAGANTGCTTGGGATAGCCTAAGAGTTCGAGAAGAAAACCTTGACCCAGGCACCCTCCCCTCTCCTGGGCCTGCTGCTGGCAGATAGGATTTGGCAGTGGAGGAATTTCCACACTCCTTGGTGGGAGAAGCCCCCCCCCCCTTTACTCCTCCATCCCTGAAAGAAACCTCCATGGACCAGAATGTGGCCAGGGACAGTTGGGAGTTGCCCGGGACAAGCACATCCTGACCCAGAAGCATCTCATCACCTGCGTGGCCGAGGATTCTTTGAGGCCCCTCATGCCCCAACCAGCCCAGGAGGTGCGGCAGGTGCAGAGACTGGCACCCAGCAGAGGGCTTTGGTGGTCAGAGCTCCTTAGGGCCTCTGAGTTCCAAACCAGAAGTGACAGTGGGCCATGGGCTGGGGAGAACAGACTCTCTGGGTACGGTGACAATGAGGAATGAACCATGGGATTTATGGGGCCCGGTGTGACAGCGCTGGTAGGGGCTTTAGAGGATATCTGAACCAGTTCTAGGTGGGGAAACTGAGGCCCAGAGAGGGGAGGGACTGGCAGGTAGCATGTTCAATAAGTGTTGGAATTAACCTCAGACCTGCTTGATGCCTTGTGGGTTTTACAACCAAAGTGGGTCTTTTATTTTGAAAATGCTACCCACCCCTCCTTCCCTCAAGAGGTGTCTGTCAACCTCTGCACTTGGTCGGGGAACCTGGCCTTTCCCCACCCAGAAGGCCCCGCAGCGTGGAGCGCCTGCCACTCCGCACTAGCTGCAGGTGCGGGGCTCAGGGCTCCCTCCTCCACAGGCAGCTCCCCGGGGGGCTGGGTGGGGGAGGGGGAGCAGGTGAAGACTCTTCAGAGGACGCGGCTCAGCTGGGGGTCGGCCTGAGGCTCCTCAGTGGGAGGCTCTGCCCACATCTGTGTCCCCGAGAATGTGCCCAGCTGGGGATGGGGAGACCCCGGTGTGGGGGTGCTGAGCCGGAGCCTGCGGCGATGGAGAGCGTTTCCACCCAGCGCGGGGGCTCTGGGCTAACCGGAATTCCACCCGGTGGCTCCTGGGACCGGCAGGAACCGCTCAGAGCCTGAAGACTTTGCTCCCACCACCGGGGGGAGAAGGGGCAGGGGTGTGTGTGTGTGTGTGTGTGTGTGTGTGTGTGTGTGCGCGNAGGTGGGAGCCTGGCTGGGCTTCGGGACCAGCACAGATGGAGCAAAATACACACCCAAACCACCATTGCAACCCTGCCCTGCGCAGCAGCCGCGCACCCCTGGGACCGCCACCCGGAAGGATGCAAGGACAGACGTCCACGCATCCCCGCTCCAGCCCCGCCAGGGCCCCAGCCCGGCCCCGCGCCCGCTTGGCTACCTTGGTCCGAACTTGCTCGGGCTTCCAATGCGGCCGTAGCTCCTGGATGAGGCGCAGGGCGCCCGGGAGGATGTCGTCCTGGTCCACGGATATGCCGAAGCAGGGGACGGCGGCGGCCCTCGGGGCGCCCGGCGGCTCCCGGCAGCCCGCGCTGGCCGCCGCCTTCTCCTCCATGCCCCATGAGCACTGCGGGCACGGCGCCTGCCGCCGCAGGTAAAAGGGCGAGCACGGCAGAGGAGCCGAAGGGGGCACAGCCATTCCCAGCAGCCCCACCCCCTCGGAGCCGCCGCGCGAGCGCTAGC